>NC_065548.1:45811143-46123643 GCF_022605725.1 Anthonomus grandis grandis
ATTTATTTGGATATGTTGAAAAATACCATCAATCCGCTTGTCACTGAATCCATTGAAATATACTTGATGAGGGTGAAATATATTTCCAGCAAGACGGCGGCGGCGCTCCTCCTCACTATGTTTTTCCCGTTTGGCAATGGCTAGACGACGAGTTTCCAGATAAATGGATATGGCGAAGGGGGCCTATAGAATGGCCTGCTAGATCTCCTGATATAACGCCGTTAGACTTATTTCTATGGGGTCATTTAAAATCTATTGTGTTTACTTCCCAACCTGAAAGTTTGGATGAACTTCGTCAACGCATCATCGACAGCTGCCATGATATCCCACAACATGTTTTTGAAAATGTCCGTCAGGAATTTGAACATCGCCTATATCATTGTTTGGCCAAAAACGGGCAACATTTTAAACACTTATTGAAATAAAAATTGCTATTTTTATGTTTTTGTTTTCTATCTGAACAAATTAAGATAAACAAAGACTTTTCTAATTTTCTCGAAAACGAATCGACCGATTTAAAAAATCAAACCTTAAAATAAAAGACTTCGAAAGACCTTTTAAACAAGCTATTACTCGATACCCCTTGCCATTTAAAATTTTTAAAGGGGTTACCCTGGGGGCAATGGGTGAAGTAATTTTAGGTTAGAAAGTTATCCCCCTTGCCAATACTTATGACGTATTTCGGCGTTTTTTTTTTAAACAGTAGTTTTCGAAAAATCCGTGGTGGGAAGTTTTCAAATGAACACCCTGTATTTTATCTTGATAATAACTAATATATTTATGTATGTATAAACATGATTTGTTAATAAATATAGTTTTTTTACTTACCGTAGTATTATCATAATTCTTTCTTCTGAACTAACACATTCTCGCATATTAGTATTTTGTTTTTGAATGGCAGGACCCACAAGTAACACCAAATCTTTAAATGTATTTTTAGATAATCTATAAAATGTCTGAAATTTAGTGTGATCTTCTGATAATTCCTTGGCAGCAATAAATAACCTTCTTAAAAGTTATTGTAGATATAGAGATAGTACCCAAAATTTCCTAGATTTCTTTTTCTTTTTACGGCAACGAAGGTAAGTTAACAAAAGTAGATGCTCTTCATCTCTTGACATCTTTAAGCCCACTACAAAAATTATTATGTGAAACATTTAATAGAGTACTTTGAAAATGTAACTTGAGAGGCAATTTGTTTGTCGAATTTCAAGATGTAGAGGCATCGTTGCTGCAAGACGAATCTTGTACGTGTCTATGCAGATAAGCTCCGTGTTCAGAATGCCTTACTTGATAAAAAACATTCGTGCACCTCATTTGTAGTAGTCAAATCAAATTCAACTTTGTTCAAAGTGAACTACTGCAAGTTTCTATACATTTCAGTACGTCGACAATTTGTATTAATCTTATTTGTAGACTTGCAAAAGTATTGATTAATTTCATCGGGAGTCGCCAGACTAGGAAGAGTTTCTTTGTTTTTGTTAATTTTTATGCCCATATCACCTAATGCTTTCCACCCCTTTTTATTGCTCAAAGAAAACATGCGGTTGTCATAGTTTGGTTCTCTATATCTGGCGTCATCTTCAATAGATTTAGTTCGTTTGAATTTAAGCAAGGCTCTATCTCTTTCCCTAGCTTTATCGCGGCAATTAGCCATGGATTCTTGGATTTGTTAAGACGAATGGTACGTAAAGACGCATGCGCGTTAAATAGGCCTATTAAATCTTGTGTCAGAATTAGAGAATTCCATCTAATTTGTCAAAAGTAGTAGTAACAAAGTATATAGATTTCAACAAGTAGAATCACTCCTTTGATCGCCTCAAAATGCCGCCTTTTTTTATAAGCTGTTGTAAATCACTTTTAAACTACGCCGGCACCCCTCGCATGACAGGATACAAGTCCGTCCACAAAGTTCACATTGGAAATGCGTTTACGGGGGGCAATAAGTAAAGTATTAGTTTAATAATATTATTGGGTAAAATCAAGGTTTTTTTATTTTAAAACATTTTAATGAGTTTTGACGCTAATTCATTGTGACACTGTGGCGTTAACTTTACAGTGTTACTAGTTTGCCAAGAGTTTGCAGACGGTAGCTTAGAATTATTGGAGGCTTGGGATTATTCGAAGGTTCACTTATGACTGGCTATTAAAGAATCTAAACTTGATTATAACTATTAAATAAGAGGGCGCCACTTAGTTTTTTTTTTTAAATGAGAGAAAACTAAGAAAAAAGACTTGGTCTATAGGTTTTAATTAACAATTAAATGACCCTAGATAAAGTAGATTTAAAGAGGCAAAAAAAAATATCTTAACAATACAACCAAATTATATTTACATCAAAGATATGTATACACCTCATTTTCTAATCTGTTAAATGTTAATAATTTATTATGAACTAAAATATGAATAATGTTGATATGATTAAATAAAATAAGTTTGTCAAAAGTAACATTTAAATTATGATTAAGCTACTAGGTAGATTTCAGCATTTGAAAAATAAATTGCAATTCTTAAAGTTTTTAATAAATATTTGTATTACGCAGGGGAAAGTTCATGAACCTTTTTACCTAAGGCTTATCAGCCTTAACCGAGTTATATCTACTTAACTACCAAAAAAGGTACTGAAAAATACTGAACAAAAAAAATAACTAAAATTATAGATAGGAAATTGACATATTAAATTATGATATTGATTAAATATTTGTAGCAATAAATTGATTTTAAAGATATATTAATAAAAATTTAAATATATGAGACAAATCTATAGTTAATAATATTTAAATAAATAGAATAAACTGGCCTGTATATTCCTCCAAGAATTGAACGGTTAGCCTTCAAAACAAAGCTGTAAATGTGTGCCATTTGTAGCTTAGCTATCCGGACTGGGAATCTCTAATACTAGCTCTAACTCTGGCTCCAGCTTCACCGCTTTCAGCAATTTCCCGGGGAAATCAACAGCTTGTAGCCATCAACAATTGAAGAAGAATAAAGAGGAAAACGGAAAAGTAAAACCCTAAAACAACGGTTGCCATTGTATTCACTGTCGATAAAAAAATGAATGGCGTTCAAAATGTGACACACTCACCTTGCTAAGTTCCATTATTCATCCATCAAAATCTCGGGCATCCTACACCAGAATTATGAAATAAACAGTTCCCTAAAGGAACAAGATTAAGGACTATAAATTATAAACCATATTGGCCACTTCCTGCTTCACAAATTTCGGAAATAAAAAACTGGCCTTTTACGTGCGCTTCTACCTGCGACACGGGAACAAGTCCTCGAAAAATGGATGCAGTACCGACTAAATAAGTTACGACCCCACCTCTCGCCTGAGCTGTCAATGTCAATCCAATCAGAGAAAACATTAATTAAGACCAACCAGAAGGGTGACGGACCGTCAACAGAGAGCATGAATAATAAAACCAGGAGAGTGATGCGTTATAGTAGTAATGTGTCATTGACAGTGGGAATTTAAAGAAATATCGATAAAAGAAGTTGACTGAAATTATTAATATAATTATTGAAATTAATGAAATATCAATGGAGCGTTAATGAACATAAGAAATAGAAAAATAAAACGCTACAACACATTAAATAAACAATAACTAGGTAATAGGTAATATATTTATGTATGCATCCAGTTGCCATTTTTTCTTTGGTTTTATTTCTTTTTATAATACTAATAAAACGCTTAAATTTGAGTCCAAACCTTAGGAATGTTGTTAAGAAAAAAAAAGACTTGAACAAGGGTGTGAAAATGGTATTTTTGCACATTCTTCTTTTAAATAAATACCTGCATTATCTTTTACGCAAATATTATTAAATTTTTTCGTAAAAACATCCTCTAGTAAGATTATGTATTCATTAAAGCTCTTTGGGGGGTACAGTTAATCCCCCAAATCGTCCCTGACTACCCTCGTAGGCTTTTTTTTTCACAAAAAATTTTAGTTTTATTATCACCTCTGCAAAAATTAATACAAATATCACAACTATGTTTAAAACTACATTTTCGTAATAAATATCCACCTACATACACTAGTGCGTTGCCTTCTTCTGTATGTAAATTTTGATAATCTTTGCTGTCGATATTCAAAATTGGTGTATAATTTTTTGTTGGATTTAAAATTGATACCCGTTTTACTAAATCTGTAGTTATGGTGAGTAATATATCACTTACATCCGCTAAACAATTAGAACCTACCTTTTCATCACAATACCCTTAAGCAAAGAGCTTTTTAAAAGCCCTACAAAACTGAATGGGAGTTGGATTTTTAGCATTTTCACAAGCATTCCTGATTTGTCCAAAATAATTTTCCAGGCAATCTTGGTTAAGGTTTCGTATTAATAAAAATGTGTAACCCTTAGATTCAATATCTCCCATAATTTTATTGTTGATGATATGGTCAACCTCCAGCCATAAATAAATCTTAATGTTTTGGTTACATCTTTTTCGATTATTTTGTTTGTTTTTCTATTTTTTTACTTTTCCGATGCCTTTTAAGGTGGAAAAAAGTTTATCAATTTTTTCTAAAAATTTTATTTGTTTTTCGGTCCTCATAAATGCTTGGAATGATATCAGCGTACTTGAATTTAAAATGTCAAATAATTGATTCATATCATTTATGAAGTTGCTGTTGTCTTGACCTCAACTGATATTTTTTTAAAATCAATATAGGTATGCATAGCAACGGAAACAGAATGACTAAATAACTGTGATGCAAATTTTACCCTCATTTTTTTTAAATCATTTGGATTTAAATAGTCATCCGTTAACTTTGGTGCTAAGCGAAACTGTTTTGCCTTGACCAGTTTGTACATCTCTTTAATGTAACATTTTTTAGTAATCTGCCCATCATTAAGATGAAACTTTGAAAAAAATAAGTTATTTCTTGTCTTGATTTTAATAAATGGGGGGCGTCAAACATAAAAAAAAACTTTTATATCATCAACAAATAAATATGGTTTTTCTATTGTAAAGTTTGGACCCTGATCAGATGTTACGGCTAAAACATTTAATCCTACTTTTTTAAGCTTTCGTATTGCCTCAAAGATTATTTCTTTTAAATCGTCAACGTTTGTGGAGTTTTTAGTAAACAAATATGAAATAGATAAAACAATAGGGAATACAAAAAAAAAGAAACACTTGAGTCGTTTGAATGTTTTTTGCAAGATTCAACACAGCAGTATTGTCCGTGAGAAGCCATTACCAAACAACTACTATTAATATAAAA
The DNA here is from genome assembly GCF_022605725.1 of Anthonomus grandis grandis. Lineage (NCBI taxonomy): Eukaryota > Metazoa > Arthropoda > Insecta > Coleoptera > Curculionidae > Anthonomus > Anthonomus grandis. The sequence goes on from NC_065548.1 coordinate 45,816,378, forward strand.
TATATTAAAGTAAAAGTCCGTAAAACTAGCACTAAATGACAGAACATTAAATTCACAAAAACAAAAAATATTGGGACACTCGGTAAACGTCGAAAATAAACTGAACCGAGTCAACCCTATAACCATATTTCGTCGACGAACCGGTCTAAATTCCCCGCATGCGGGGGATCGATAAACTCCGATAGGCGAGAGGGGCGGCGTCGGCAGGTGCGGCAGGTTAAACTGTGGTAGTAATATTACAATGAGGTGGTATATAAGTAATTACTATATTACATGGCTTTCCGCTAATATATATTTTTATAAAGAAGTATTCGAAATTACATTAAACGCGGTCTATATCAATAACAGAAAAGTAAATTTATTTTTATTATTTATATAGATAATGATACCCCACCCCTCCTACCCTAATACCGATCCTTTCTATAAAAAGCATATTTGTTACCGCAGCTGAATCTATATTTGAATTTAGCCAAGTCTCGGTAACCCTTATTATATCATAAAATCCCTAAAGCATCAGCTTTCTAAATCCGAAATAATAATATTAATATTACTATGCAGGAGCAACCGCTAAAAAAATAACTTTACATGCCTGTATGTCATAAATTTAATTTATTGTATTCGTCCATAAATTAATTGCTCTACTTTGACTTTTATTTTTCTTAACCCACTTATTTATTTGTCAATCATTCTGGACGTTTAATGTAACCCATGCAATGAGACTTTCCAGTTTTTTGTGTTTTTTTATTACAATAACTTACTCTTTAAGAAAAGCATCTTTTCGACATACATCTGCGAGATTTTCTCTTCCTCTCTATAGAAAAGGAGAAAAGAAAAAATTAGATAGCCGTATTTATGGAGGAATCTCATGTTCTACTGAGGATTATCCGTTTATGGTATTAATAACAGGAAAAACGGAGAATGTTTGGATGAGGATTTGCGGGGGATCCTTACTTAATGAACGATGGGTTTTAACCGCCGCCCATTGTATAAAGCACCAAGATGGTATTTATGGCGTTTTGGTATCATTGAGTCTAAAGGCTGAAGAGGTGCTGCCAGTAAATAGAAAAATTGTCCACCCTAATTATAATCCTCGGACTTTCAAAGCTGATATTGCTCTAATAAGTTTAAAGGAACCTATTGAAAGTAGCCCAAATGTTGGATTTGTTACGCTTCCTACTAAAGAATATGATTTTAAAGAACAAACAGCGCCTTACTGCTCACAAGGACTAATAATGGGCTGGGGAGTTATGTCAAATCACACGGTGCCAGACCTATTTGATCTGCAATGTGCCAAAGTACCTATGTTGTCAGATGAGGAGTGTCGATTTACTCTTGGCCTCAAACAAGTAGTTCTAAGCAATGATCAAATCTGTACTTTGTCATTTAAAGGTATAGATACATGCCAGGGAGATTCCGGTGGTCCACTGTTATGTCATAATGTGCAAGTGGGAATTATTTCTTGGGGATTTTCCTGTGGAGGACCAGACAGTCCAGGAGTTTATTTAAAACTAGATAAATATTTACCATTTATACAGAATGTTATGATGAATTCATCATATAGAATTATGTCGGATATACTTAAATATGCGTACAAATTAATTGGGTTTTCGTTTTTAACGTTTTATTATATTTAAAATAAAAAAAATGTATGTAGTTGATAATTTTTTGTGGGTTATATGTTTTTCTGATCTTTTTTCCAAGGTGTGACATTCTTCAGTTCTCAACGTATTCCTTAGGTCTTTAAAGGCTTATCAATTGAATCAATTAAATAATACTACTTGACTAGCAAAAACGGTATAACCAATATAATAGATATTGTATTTGTTATTGTTAATGTCTGATAATAAGTCTGTTGAAGATTTCTGGTTTGCATGCTTAATAGTGATAATCTCAGTGAAGAAAAACGTCAGGTATAAAGATTTTTGCAGAGTGATGTAGAAAATAGCTTTTACTTTCTCCTTAAAACACCAACGGCACTCCAGGCTATCCATAGTATTTAAGGTGTTCTGATGGCGTCCTAAGTACCAGTATTCAGAAAAGTATTTTTTTTTTAGAACTCCAGTTACTATCTCTCTGTGTGAAAGGGTCGATCGTTTTTTCCTCCTGTCGTAGTTTTCACGCACGTTAGCCAAGAATCGACTGTATAATTTGTTCCCTTCGTGGGAAATCCAGATCTTTCAGCGATATTTGACTAACCCAGCAAGTTGGCGAATCACAGAAATAATAAACTATACTTTTAACTTTAAATTATAATATAATATTATAATATAATATAGTCATAAGTAGTAGATAAGTTGGAGAGTATGTAAGGATGTATAACTGTTAACGCGTGTTTAATGTTTCTCTCTTATTATCAGTTTTTGTCACAGTTTATCAAAGTGTTATAAGTTGTGTTTGATATCTAAATGTGTGTTTTTAAGTGCTTAATTTGACTGGCTATAACTCAAGTTAATCCCTAGAACAGAATTACATAGAATTAATAAAATGCCAAAGACAGAGGATTTTTAACAACAATACATTGTTGTTAAAAATTTCTATTATTATTCTAAAAATTTCTATTATTGAAAGAACATTCCTACAGTAAATGGACTTCTACCGTTAATATTAGTGTAGCAAATTTTCATACTTTTTAACTAATATTAGTGCAGCGTATTTCAGCTGAAATATTAAATTTTAGTGCCTCTTTTTTATTAGCAAATTGTTTGTGTAACCAGGAAGTAAAGGATGACGGAAGTGTTTGTCTGTACTTATTGTAATCGCAAATGCAATCGTAATCATGCAGTTATTGAGTATTCTAGTTGTTTGTCGTGGGTTCATAAAGGCTGTTCCTTGTTAACAAATTCGGAATACGATCTATTGGCTGGGAAATTTAAGAAAAACGGGTCTCATAACTGGACGTGCAAAAATTGCAAATCAAATGTAAACAAACGTCTTTCTGCTGGCTCGGGCTCTGACATCGGTCATAATATCACTTCTGTAAGTGTTTCTGGAGACACCGAAAGTCTTGAAAGTGAGGTAAAACTAAAAGAGCAAATGGATAGCCTTATAAAGAAACAAAATACTTCGAATAAGGACATTCTTACAATAAGGGTCAGCATTATTGACCTCTTATTGAAGCAAAAACAATGTTTGGAAGGCTCTTTGAAGGAAATTAATGAGAATGTAAGACTTAAAATTGATCGAATTGACGCTCTGGAGTCGAAGATTGAAGAACTTAGTGTAGAAGTCTCTCAGCTTAAGGCGGGTGGAAATAGACAAGAAACAACAAATGCCCCCCTAAACCACTTGTCTGCAGTACAGCAAGTGGACATGTACTCTGAAATTCAAGAGAGATCCTCCTGTTCAAAAAATATTATGGTATTTAATAATAATCAAAGTCGTTCTGAGGTGACGAAAGATAGAATAGATTATGACAGAGCGCAGATACTTGAGGTCCTAAACACTCTTAACTTGCCTGAAATAACTGACTTCAAAGTCTCTCCAGTTGGAAAAAAGGGTGAGAGGTCTAGGACAATCAAAGTTATATTTGCTGAACCTGGATCTGCTCTTGCTTGCCTAAAACGCAAGCTGAGGCTTTATACCACAACTGTACGCATTAAACTGATCTGACCCCAACTCAACTAGCCCATTTAAAGCAATAATACTTAGAACTAAATGAGAGAAAGGCCAATGGTGAGAATAATATCGGCATTAAATATAAAAATGGTAATCCGTTTATCACCAAGATTAGCTCCTCTTCAAGTGATGGTCAGTCAAAAAACGGAGTTTAAACCCCCTGAAAATATATTATCAGAATGTTGGTGGTATGAAAACGAAGATCTCAGATTTGAAACAAGCTGTGGCCCTGACTGTATATGATGTTATTATTTTAACTGAAAGCTGGCTTTCGATCAATATAAGTGGCTCCGAAATCAACATCAGAGGCTATTCAACATATAGAAAAGATAGGTGTGTGCTGACAAGTGAAAAGCAGTATGGTGGAGGAGTCGTGATGTTTGTCAGGAGCTCACTTTGTCCCAGGCTAGTGAGGACTGATTTTGAATCTGTTAAACATTTGTTTGTTTGTTGCAATTATGGAGGTACCCAACTTATTTTTGCAGGAGTTTATATCCCTCCTAATTCTGGCCTTGATGTTTATCAACACCACTGTGATGCTGTAGAGCAAATTTGTTACAATAATCCATCATCCAAATTAGTTCTGCGTGGAGACTACAACCTGCCACATGTCACATGGGGCAGCCATGAAGATCGATTAACTGCAATTGGTCAGCCTGTAAGCCATGCAACCTGTTTAGTAGAGTCCTTTACATTTTTAGATCTTAAGCAATTAATTTCTGTTCCTAATGGACGTAATGTTTACTTAGATTTAGTTTTCAGTCATTTTAAAGAAACCAATTTTATGCGAGCTATTATCTGTTGCCTGAGAGTATGCACCATATTCCTTATGTTGGTGAGATAGCTGTTATGCATCCCCCTCAATTGAAAGTAGAGCATACTTACCTTTGATTTGAAAAATGCCAATTATATTGGATTTAACAGGTTTCTTTCCAGTATACAGTGGAGTAGTCTTTTTCAGGATAAAAGTATTCAACTCTGTAGTGACACTTTTTATGAAATCATTAATCTGGGTCTAGCTATGTTTGTTCCAACTAAAGTGTACAGAAACTCCAATTTTCCTTCTTACTTTACCTCTGAATTGAGGACAAAAATAATATTGAAAAAGCAAGCACACCAACAATATAAAATAAGCGGCTACCAGAGGGATTTTCAATTATTTGCTGCAATGCGGTCTGAATGTAAGATTTTGGCCAGACGAGATTATAACAACTATTTAATCAACACTGAAAGCAATATTACTGATAACCCTAAAAAGTTCCGGTCATTTGTTAACCAGCAAAGAAAATCTCACAATCTACCTACCTGTATGTTTTATAATAACAAAAGTGCAGATAATAGTAAAGATATAGCTGATTTATTCGCTAATTTTTTTTCTAATGTTTATTGCAACAGTAATGTAAGAAGTCCTAATTTTCGTTTAGAGAATAGGCTTGATTTTTCTATTTGTGATATTGGCTTGTCTAAGGTATTTGATAAACTCTCTAAATTACCTAATAAACTTTCCTGTGGACCTGATAAGATACCTGAGTACATGTTAATGAGACTCAAATATAGTATTATCACTTCCTTTGTTTTTGTTGTTTAATAGATCTATATCAGAGGGTGAGCTTCCAAATATATGGAAATTAAGCTATATAATCCCTGTGTATAAGTCTGGTGAGAGGCATCGCATTGAGAACTATAGAAGCATCTCAAGGCAGTCTGCTGTTCCCAAGATTTTGGATGATATTATATGTGATCAGCTTAGGTGGGCGTGCAAGGGGGTGTTTGATGAGAGGCAGCATGGGTTCATTAGTGGTAGATCTACCTCTACTAATCTTGTTTTATATGAGGTTGCCTTGCTGGAGGCCTTCGAGAATGGTTATCAAGTGGATTCAATTTATACTGACTTCTCGAAGGCCTTCGACAGGGTGTTCTAAATCATGAGTTATTACTAGCAAAACTTAGTTCCCTTGGCTTTAGTGAAAGGTCCCTAAGGTGGTTTAGAAGCATGCTGCTGGGTCGTGAGCAGCGTGTTAGGATTGGAGATTTTGAATCTGGAAGTATCTTGGTTACTTCTGGAGTTCCTCAAGGGGGACACTGTTCCCAATGCTTTTTGATTTATTTCTGACTGACCTTGTAACGCGTTTAACTGTTGTGATTACTTAGCATATGCAGATGATTTGAAACTTTTCCCTGTTATTAAGTCACAGCGGGACTCTGATATCTTACAACACAATCTTACTTCTTTTGTAAAGTGGGCTAATATGAATGATCTCTCTTTAAATATAAATAAGTGCTAAAAATAAAATGAATAATATGTTCACTATTGATGACATAGTACTTAGTTCTGTTGACTCAATAAAGGATTTAGGAGTAGTCTTTGATACTCAGCTCAAATTTGGGGAACACTGTGATCTTGTGAAGGGGAAGGCCTCTCAGATGTTAGGTTTTGTTTTACGAACTTGTCGTGACATGTCTATATCTACTTTAAAGATATTTTATTGTTCATTAGTTAGAAGTCATTTAGAGTATGCCTCGATCATTTGGTCTCCTTTTTATAATTGTCATAAAATGCAACTTGAAAGAGTCCAAAAGAGGTTTACCCGGTACTGTTCCTACAAGTTGAATATGCAGGATAACCTACTTGACATGGAGGCAATATTGGGACTTCAATCGTTGGAATCTAGAAGGATTCAAAGTGACCTCAGCTTTATGTATAAGGTTATTCATGGGCTTATTGATTGCCCTGCTCTCATCAACAGCTTTAATTTAAAGGTCCCTGCACGCACCCTAAGGAGACATGAACTGTTTGCTTTACCAATCTGTCACTCCAACTAATCTTTACATTCTCCAATCTGTCGTAGTCTTGCCTATTTAAACTCTCACCCTGAACTTGATCCATCTGCAAGCTCACTCTCTGGATTTATTGATCAACTGGGTCAAATATTTTAATTTATTGTTTTCTTATTGTGTTTATTTCTTGTGTATATGTTTTGAAGACTGTCTAATTATGTTCGTGAAAGTACTTTTATTATGTTAATTATACATCTTTTACTTTATTTAATATTGTAACCAAATCTTTTGTAAAATGGGGTTTTCCGTATATTGATTAAATAAATAAATAAATGAAAATATTTAAAAACTTAGCTACTAGATTGTAAACGTTTAATATTAGACCATTACAAAATGCATCAAATTTGAGATAATTAGGCCGACTGACATGCACAGAACATAAATATAGAGAAATGCGTGTTGCCTAATGATCAAACCGAAATTCTGTTGGCATCACTATTGACGTTGTTGACAAGGACGGGGGCGATCATCTTGGGTGACATGTGGCGCGCAATTAAACCTGATCTATTGCGCGATATTTAAATTTGAAATCATTTGCAGATTTACAGAAGTTGATGCGTTAACTGAAGAATGATGTATTTAAAGATAATTTTATTTTAATAAAAAATTAATAATCCGTTTATCATTTTAAAAATACCCACATTTTGTTAAAGTTATTAATTTTAAATTTGAAAGAAAAATTAATGTTAATATTGCATATCTCAGACATCCCGTATCACTTTTTCCAATAATTAACACAAAAATATTATTTGATTTTAATTTAGTTCTCAAGAATAAGCAATTTTTTAGGACATTTAAGTCGACGCGTTTCTAGGCATTGTGCGCTAATTGTTATTGTAATTGCAACACTCTCATCTGCTTTGACACGGTGATAATCTATGTGGACCAGCAATCAAATGCCAGCTGTGTCCGTCATACGTTGATCACCACATATTTTGCTATGCCAATTGTGTCTTTACGACCATTGGTAGTTTTTCGAATGAAAGTCTAGCTTAGCAAGTAAGAGTGCTTCCTTATTACCAGCATTCTTAAGTACTCAGAAAATCTATACCTTGCAGCCATCGTTTAACACAACCTCTAGGTTCTTCATTCCTAATATTACTAGCTTAAGGCAAATCTTATCTGATTTGATAGACTAATAAGTTCAAGAAATTACGACTGTGTAATATTGTCTATAATTCAAAATCTTCTGAAGGCACTTAAAGACAGAGAACACTTTATCTTGAAAGCTGCCAATAGCATTATCATTTTGTAGCGCGTAACTCAGTTCAACCCAATTTATTTCCAACCCGTGTGAGTCATACCTACCATCCAACCACAAAAAAAATACTAAGTCCAGACAAGCAAATTTTGTTTTAAAAGATTCAGAGATTTGGTGGCCGCCAGTTTTTAGACAGTGGAGAAGGTAGTGGGAGAAATTTTAATAAGAGCGCCACTTGATTTAAATATTTTACACCAAACCCTGATATATTATGATGGTAATATAAGCCCCCCTTAATCAAGAAAATGATGACCTATATTTATGCTTGTACCAAGATCCTAAAAGCTAAAAATAATTTGGAAAAAACTCAAATAACAATCCAAAGGTCCACCAGATTGATATAATCATCCAAGAATTTACATAATCACTTCCATTTGTATTAAAAAAATTAAATTCCACTGAGATATTTAAATTTAGATAATTATTCAAAATGTAATACTGTAGTAATTTTAAATAAATAAAAAAATTGATAAAAGAATTAAGAGTTACTTGAGGTATGCTTAAGGCGAGGAATTAGTAGAAAAAAAACAAATCCGCACTGAACTACTGTTCAAGGGGAAAATCCAAAGAAGTATATGTTTGGAGCCTAATTCACAATACCTCACTGGCCCTAAATACCTTTTACAAACTCTAGTCAAGTCACAATAATCTAAATAAAACTTTTAAATAGTAAGGTTTGAATTTGAAAGCCTATTAATGGTATGTTGGTGCAATAAAACCTATTAACCAATAACCAACATTATGACTAAATATGTTATTTGTAGCAAATAGCCGATCCCTTACAAGGTGATCCAGGCTCAATATCAAAATCAATTATGTCGATGCTCGACTCAAATGAAAACCCTCAGGTTAATGTTAATAGACTTAGCAAGAACCCCTTAACGTTTTTGTTTTACATAAAAGAAAATGAACCCATAAAATTCAAATTAATAAATCAACCTCCAACCCTAAATCAAACCGTTCAATAAGAGAAAAATAAAATAAAATGTGCAAAACTTGCGTGTCCTCTCATCTCTTGTGTATTTTGGCTAAAGTAGCTTAAATCGACAGCTCTGGAACCAGTCAGCTACAACCAGGGTAACGACCACATGGGCAAGTCGATTTCAGGCAAGTTCCAATCCAAAATCGCAGAGCTACAGTACAATGCTCAGTCCAGGCTGTGTTGAAGCTCACTTCAGCCGGTTGCCAATAGTGTTGGGATGATTAGAAGAAACCAGAGAATAGGAAGAGACCAGCGAATCGAGGAGAGAATGAGAAAAAGAAGAGGCCTCTAAAATAGAGGACAAAAAAAAATCAGTAAAATAAACACACAATCAATTCTATGGCAATTACCAACATGTTGCTACATACCTAAGGTGGTGAGCGAGGCCTAGAGTCTCGTTTTGTGGTTTTCGAAAATTTCAAAATCCCATAAATGGTGTGGGAGCAGCCGACCAAATCCAAAAATATTAGGTCAATCCGAAATCCTCTCGGCTACAACTTCCCTTTAGACGTTCATCAAATTAAACCCCAAAACTTGGGAGGAATATTTTTTCATTCAACCGAATTCCCGGCAAGATGAACTTAAATTTACCTTAAAACCACAAAATGTCGACTGTTCTTTCTGATAACGGGATGGCTACAGGCTGGACAAGGAACTGACAACTCACCAGACAGTGACAGGTGACACTAGCAGTGAACTTGTCACTCTCTCTCTTCGACACGATCTGACCCTGCCTCTTGGTGCAAACTACGCGGAGCCTCACTCTATCAAAATAGAAATTCCGCAATACCACAGCAAAATGATACTGCTCGGATACTAAAACATGGAAAACTAACAAAATTTTCCCAACAAGGCTACGAAATTCCAATTTTCCTCTTACGTCGCTCGGCCTGATTTATGACGTTCCGTCATCCGCCAAATGGAAACCAAACTTTAATGGGAAACAGCAATGCTGCAAAACCTCCACAACAACAAGTGTGTCAATAGTCATTATTGTCAATCGGCTAGTAGGGTTAGAAACCAGATGTCAAGGCACGTTTATTTACTAAAACTTAACTTGAAGAATTGAAGAGAAATATAGCAAGCAAAACTGGGGAGGCCGATTTCAAATCAATTGGGATACCTTGCCCAACATGATTCCGCTATAGAACAAAGTATTTGTAAGTTTTCCTACACTAACGGATCACCATCTAAAAGGTCTTATTTACTCCACTCATAGCGCAATCTGTGGCACAACAGCACCCTCTAGAAGCCCCTCCATACCCCAGACATATACCGACCTCATAGAAACTCTTGACAAACAAACCAAAGGTCAGAAAGTTCCCAACACCAGGTATATGAATAGGGACTAAGGAAACATAATACGACTAACTCCACAGAGGTGTGCTGACAGGATAGGGTAGGTAAATACATTCCTAAAAATAATCAAACCCCAAAAGCCTTCAAAAAAATAAGTTGCATTACTATCAAATCCCAAATTCCATTTATAAAACTGTAAATCACACAACCCTTTCAAGCCGATACCAAAACCCATAAACTTTTGCCTGAATTTATATGAAATTCCATGTTACATGCTTAGGGCAAAATCTGAATGTAACAATTTATTTGAGAGCTATCTGTATACCTGATGGTCTTTCCTTAATTATTGCGGGCTTGATTATTTTAGGGATATAGACCCAAATCCTTTGGTGTCTATTGCTGCAAGCAACATAAAGTTGCTTTTAGAAAACACTAACTAGAAAAAAAAATTGTATTGCCTTATGCATACAATTCAATTTGTCACTACCAACAAACACTTTTCCCAGCATCTGAAAACAGGCAGAAATTTGTCTTAAGTCAGGAGAAAAAGATATGGTGGAGAGAAGGCCTTTAAGACCTGCATTTATAGCACTACAATAAATATTTTATATTTCATAATCAACATGGTTTTTTCCAGTGTAGGTCAACAGTCGTTTTTCAATGTCAACGTCAATTTAAAACCATTTCTACAAAACGCATATGATGTTGTGTTTGTAAATAGCAACTTGATCGCTCTACGGAAACCCCAGAGCAACAGATTAGTTGAGAGACTTGGAAGATCTGCAATCTAGAATCACTGGAAAAATATTTTCCATTTTATTACCTAAAGAACTAGATGCATTAGTAAAGACAGTAACTGAAATACGTTAATGTTCTTAGTTGAAAACAATTGCCTGTCAAGATAAAATCCTCTACAAAGATGGTAGTTTGGTGGAACAGAAATCTTGAAAAACTGTGCAGTAAAGCAAGCCAAAGAACTGAAATTTGGGAAGGGTACAAGAAAGCCCTAAACACTTAGAAAAGTTAAGAAGTTAAGGGAGTTAAAAAAGTTCAAAAGCAAATCATTGGAAACTTTTGTGTGAGGATTTTCAGCGGTTCGGATGATGCTCTAGCCCCATCCAGGCTCCACAAAGCCCTTTCAAAAGAAGGCACGAATTCAATAAGCAGGCTGAATGGGGCGAATCGCATCTACACAGATACTTTTAATCGGACATTAGGGTTTCTACGTAGAACTCACATTCCTGATGACATTCCTGGACTGCAGATATAAAGCTTTAAAAATTGATACTTAAGTAGCACGGCCACATGTTCAAGGAAGGACACCGAATCAGGTCATCACAAAGATGGTGATCTTTGAAAAAGTGAAATATGCTGGGAATTCTTTCAGGCCTTAAAAATCACCAAGACCAGATGGCAATCTAATTGACTTATCAGAAGTGCAAATCAACTATTATTATATTGACCAAAATAGTTTGGGATTCGAAAGGCCTTGAAATCCAAGGAAATAGCCATATGTGCATTTGTGGATATTGAGGACGCCTACGATAACGTGGACTTCTTTGCAACTGGAAACAGCACTCTTTAATCGAGGAACTGATCTGACTATTGTAAGATGGGTTAGCTGCATGTTAAACCAAATGTTGTTAGAGTCCGACTTAGATCTACGGCTCTCAGTATCACTGCGGTTAAGGGATATTCACAGGGCGGCGTAATATCTTAACTTCTATGGTTTGTATTGGTAAATGAGCTGATCAAACTCAGGACCATCGATTATACGAACGAAATCTCCGTAATAATCAAGGAGAACCATGCAGGGACGATTGCAGAATGGATGCAAAATACCCTGAGTACAACATGTAAATGGTGCACTTTGGAGGGGCTATCTATAAGCCCGGTGAAGACGGCCATTGTACCATTTACAAGAAAAAGGGTTAGGAACGTCCTTAGTCTTTGGATGAGCGGTATCGAGATCGTTCCTCGGGTGGAAGATCCGCACCTTAAAATCACTGCTGAAAAAGGTCATGAAGAACTTTTGGACGACAAGATAACTGCCTGGTATATCCGGCGGGTCTGAGCCACAAAATGACCCATTGGATATACCAGAGCCCCTGTTTGGGGCTCTGGTATAATGAAGAATAACGGATGCATAAGACAGCCATATTGACAGACTGTACAGACTATAAAGACTGGCATATCTATACGTCACAGAGACTATCAGATCAACCCTAATACTGGGCATGGAGGCTCTTTTTAACCTATCACCGCTCAACATGGTCATTCAAGAAAAACCAGTCATGAGGGCAATTTCCATCTACACGAAAAAAAAATTTAGGCGGGCAACTTTACTGATCATCTGTCAATTCTGGAATGAATCAGAGATATTCTTTATATATGTCAGGCTAGCGACCACATGAACCTAGTAAATTGTTTCGAAAGGAAATACATGGTCCTCTTCTCTACAAGAATGGTGCGCAAACGAATATTGACGCTTTAAGGTGTTGGAGGTTCTTATAGCACTGAGTGGCTGTAGATGTCGGTCCTGATTACTACGGGAATGCCACAACAGATTTAATGACTAGATGACTCGAAATCAAATCATTCGATACTTCTACGTCTGGGTATCAAGACATGAGGAGTACGCCGAGAAATAGATGGCGGACATTTACGTAAGAAAAGGAGCCAAGGGTTACTCTACCGGACTCTACTGTTAGTGGGTTAATAATAAAGGTTTCAGTAAAGAAGAAATTGCGAAATGGACATCGTTTAGGATGAGGCGATACTGGATTGATACTTATGGGTTGGTTGAATTGGTTGAATAAAAAGTTCTGTGAATCTAGCTCTAAGACTAAACAGAAAATGCCTACGGATGTTGGCCGTATACCTGTAATACGGTGTTCGGAGTAGCTTTCTTTTCACATTTCTCTTAAGGCACCTGAAGCACCTTGTAACGAATTTGCAAGATTTTGTCTTTATATTGTAGTAATAAGGGTTACCCCAGGCAGTATTTTATAAGAAAACTTAGATAGTTTTACCCCGTTAACATTTAACCTCTAAATTTATACATTACAAAACAAAAAGGTACATTTTAAGCTTTACCTGTGAGTCATGAGGGGCCGGTAATCGTAAACATACATAAAGAAACCAACTTAAAGAGGTTTCTAGTCTGAGTACCATCGAAAGGTCCGATTTCTTATAGGTTATACCTAGTTTTCCGTTGACTATGTTGTAGTCCCTGGCCTTCATTGTTTTCAGCCCGGGTTGTTCTTAGGATAGCAAAGAACCACAAATGCCTCAAACTGAAAGGTTTTTCATCACTGTGCTCCCAGTTTTCCAGTTATTTTCATGACTTTTCCGGTCATGCTGTTGCAATGTTTACATGATCTATTATTCAAGTTTCAAGGTTTACACACCTTGAGAAGCTCTGTTAAATGAAGGGACATGCCCTGTTTGGCAAAATATAATATAAATTATGATTGGATTTCCCGCGGTATTCCTAAGCCGGTTTTCTTATACACATGTGACCAACTTTTGTCATGCTATTTTCACCAAGAAAATATCCGGTTTTGAGAGCTGAAACTAAGTTTGTTTACCATATAAGTTACCATTAAGATTCCGATGATGTTCGTGAGACCTCGGCATCCAAATTCCTGTCATGGGTATAAAAAGGGTCCAGGTCCTGCAATCTGACACACTCGTCGCGGTAAGATCGTACCATACCTTTCGAGTGAAGTACCAGAATTTTTCCATATTTCAATACCGTTAAATTTTCAATATTAACGTTAAACTTTTTCAATATAACGTTGTCTTGACGTTGACAGTGTGAATTGGGTTAGGTAAGAGCCTGATGATAGTTGACCAGTTGCTTCCAAGCTCGCGTATTAAGATCACTATCGAATCCGTTGCTATTAATATCGTTTCGTCCCGTTCTGTTTTATTTTATTTTGAAACTTTTAATTGGGCCGCTCTTCCTTCGTGTTTTGTGGGGCAAGCAACAGCCGCCATTAATAACTGGTGCCTGGAAACTATCTTTTTTCGTGTTTTGTAAGGTAGGTAGTAAGCGGGTTGCATATTCGTAACTAGCGTAGCGCATTGCACGCCGAAGATCTGCGAATGCTTCCGAAGTTCGTTAAGTAAACAGCGCGCGTGAACGCATGTATGCGGACCAGAATTACGTAAACAGCATGCCATATCGCATTAAATTCTTATGACTATTATTGTTAGAGTAAGTGGAAGTACCAATGGACAATTTTCCGCCAAATTATATTTATTATGAAGATCCTGATAGCAATTCAGTTAGAACAAAGTTTGTTGAGGTCACTGAGATTGAGGTGAGTTGTTTGATACAATCTTAGCGCATTCAAGTAAAGTAAAACACATTATTTATTAAACAACCTTAACTATAGTATCTCAGAATTTAGAGGTTATGTAGGTTATGTTTTTAATATCTCTGAATTTTTGCTATACAGGGTGGTTATTTTTAACGTGCTCACAATTTAACCATTTAGGATAGTCAGAGAATTTGAAAATCGATCATAATGTTAATAAAAAGCTACTAATCAATGATGCAACATGAATAAAACATTGAAGTTTTTAGTTTTGTTTGTTATAATTTGAGAACGGATTGGAATAGGTCGCTAAAGAATGAAACTTATCTTTAATTTTACCGATGCTCTGTCTCTTACCATTTAGGATATCCCAATGGTAGCAAGTTAAAAGTGACCACTCTGTATATAGATTTCTTATTTTAATACAATAATACCAGTTTAAATATATTTTTTTATATATTTTTGCAAAAAATAAGATAGAACTTTCCACTTTTCGTCTTTTTCTTCAGATTTTTTTTCTATTGAATGGTGTAATAATACTAATAATATTCGTTGACTTTAATTTTGTATTTTTGAATAAAGTGCTTAGCTTAAAAATGTGAGCCTTTAATATCCTACAATTTTAATTTATGGTTTAAGAAATGAGTTAATATGGTTGGTTTTAGAAATGGGTTACGGAATATATGAAAACAACAAAAGCTGCATGGAGTATTAAACGGACAATTCGAACAGATCCTTCTAAAGCAAAAAAGCATACTTTTAAGCGAATTTACCGTTGTTACTTCAAGACAATTGAACAAAAATTACCTAATCCTCGTAAGCGAAAATATACCTCCAGAAATATTGACTACCCTGCGTAATTGGAAATTGTCATCAAGTATACTCCCAAGCAAAAATCAAAAGCTAAAGCAATCGACTCTCTTGCTATCGAATGGCCTTGTATAATTTGTTTTAAAAATGATCACAATGATACTATTACTAGCGCGGCTGCTTTCATTAAAAGACCAATAGGATGTGAAACGATACAGGAAATTTTGGACTATTCTAATAAAGGACATTCTCCCTCTTCTGCCTATCATAGTTTCTGCTTTAAGAAAATTGAAGAATTGGAAGATCAATACGATTCTACAGTTTAAATATTCCTCTTTTTTTGAAAAATAAAAGTCTGTGCTTAGGGTGAGATATTTACCTCTAATTTAGTCTCATACAGGGTGATTGAAGAGACATCGTCTTGAAAAATGGTTACTTAAGTAACGTTCCATTCTAGGCAAGCAAATATGTAATGTTAATTATTATTATGTATTATTATTATTACCGAGGTTACGAGCGTTAGTTTCATTATCAAAAAAAAAAAAATAAATTTGTCATTTCAATATAAAAAAATGATACTTGAAGTTTTTTGGGATCGGAAATAAGAATCCATTTTTTTTTTAAATTAAGCGTAGATAATGCTAGAGATACTTTGTTACTTTGTAATAATACTACTTTCAATGTTGTAACTTTTTTGCAAGTTCTATTCATATTTTTAATCAGACACTTTATTTAGTTGTGTATTTTATTACATCTGAAATTGATTCACAATTATTAAGCTAATAAGTATTTTGTTTGTTAAATATATTACAATTATTCACTGGCGATATTTACATATTTCTAGACTCAAAGTTTAATACCTTTTTAGGCTAGCTATGGCGAAGCTACTGGTGAAGGTATGTTCAGCAAATTAGCTGAAAACTTGAACAACTCGACAGTATTGTACAAGTTTGAGAGAGATATAGAAACTAAGCATTATGTTCTTTCTTTATGTTCAACTATAATGCAGCGAGCAGCAAGAATGTTAAAGCAGTCATCTGAAATACTTTTTGTCGATGCAACTAGTAATTGCGACGTTCAATCCCATAAGTTATACTTTTTTGCAACGCAATCAGCAGCAGGCGGTATACCATTGAGATGTATTATTTCCACATCTCAGAAACAAGAAGTATTTTCAATTGGAGTTAAAAATTTATTAGAAATAATACTAACTATTAAACCTTCTCTAATTATTACTGATGACCTAGTAGAACGTAATGTGTTAAAACAGTATTGGCCACAATCCACATTTTTGCTCTGTACCTTCCATGTACTTAAATCTGTATGGAAATGGCTATCGATGGTGAAAAATAATATACAAAAAGAAGATAGACGAACACTTTACAATATCTTTCGCGAAATATTGATGTCAAATACCAAAGAAAAACTGCAAGAGAATTTAAATATATTTGAAAATTTTAACCAATATCCTCAATATAAAAAATATATTAGTGATAAGCTTGGAAAAATTGAGATGTGGTGTTTATACTATAGGAAGTCCTTCATCACAAGAGGTACTAACACAAACAATTATATTGAAGTGATGTTCCGCCTGTTCAAAGATATACCGCTTGAACGCACCAAAGCTTACAATTTGCCACAACTTACAGATTTTGTGATTATTGAATTCGAAAATTACCTCAAACAACGCATATTGGATCTCGTATTTGGAAAGCTTATTAGGTCAACTTTCAAACGTTTATGCCCAGATGCTAAGGATGTTTATCCGGAATAAATCTGTGATCTGGGTGATATGCAATTGTATGTCTCAAGCTGCAAATCGAAGGATGTAACATATTTCGTAGATATGAAAATAAATATCTGTTCTTGTCCCCAAGGTGAAGGTGGAAGGATTAGCCCGGGAGCCAGTGACAGATTTTTGTCAACCATCGCAACCCTAGCCAAACTTTGTTGAGTGTTAGATTTAGTTGTCCTCTAAAGCAAAATGACCGTCAGCTGGTCCACTAGCGGTGGGTGGGCCAATGGGAGGGCCGAAAACACGTAAAAAAATTTCAACTTTCAGTCATTTCAACCCTGCCGAAATTTTTGTAGATGGTAGTTTATATAATTAAAAAAATTAAAAAAATCGTCAGCCGGCTCTATGTTGGTGGAAAGCCCGTCAGCTGACCATGAAAACGTGTAAAATCTTCGCCGTTCATAGAAAATGAAGAAATATTAGATTTGGTAAAACAATACGAAGAATACAGTGAAAAAACATTGCAAGGCGATCATGGAAAGACCCCACAATACTATATGCTATACATACGTTTCGTCGACTATTATTTGTTGCTAAATGCAAGTATTCGCAAAGGCGCTTCCAGTTATTCAAATATATGTTATCAAAAATGGTTAACTTATTTTTCACATTTAATCAGCCAAATTATTCGAGATATTTAGTTAAATATCTCGATAATTTGCTGAAAATTGACGACACACATCCTGGCCTGCGTTCGCAGCTAGATGAGGGATCATTCGGCGTTAAAAGGACAAAGAAACCGTTTTCAAGGCAATGGAGGCAAGGCTGACTGGAATTTCTCATATCACAAGTTCGATAGCAGCTAGACAGCGATGGTGCCGCAGCCACACCATTCGATCTGCGATTATTAGTCATACGTTAGATGATGCACATTTAACTAAAAAACAAGACGTGACACAAGATTTGTCAAAGGGTGTGATTAAAAAAAACAGCAGTCAACTAGCTCGATTAATTAGTGGAATAAAACGAAATATCAACCCGTTTGATAAAGTTTTAAACAAAAATAATTTATACAACATTTCTACTAGCCAAGCTGCACCAGAAAATGTCACTGACTTTTTGTTGAGTGTTGAAGAAACTGGAAATCAGCAGAGACAAAAATTTATACAATTGTGTGTAGACGATCCAAGTAAGTTTGATCAGGCTATTTCACAAAATAAACTTCATACTTTTGGCAAGCTTCTTTACATTTCCATGCAAAAAGAAGTTGATATTGCAAAGGTTCCTGCGTACCCATTAACGCCAGTACCTTTGTCAATGTGCCATCTTGATGGTTCTATTTGCAAGACTGAAAAATCGGCTCTGATGAAATTGTTGGAGAAAGAAGTTCAATCACAAGCACCTACAAACACAGATGTGATTATCTACGATGGATTTTTCATTCTTCACTTGATGAAAGAAGTACCAAATACTTTTGGAAACATTTCTCTACAACTTCTGCAGTGGATTTGTGCAACTCCAGCAAAAGTTATTATAGTCACATTCGACAGATACATTTTCCCGTCTATAAAATATACGGAGCGTAAAATGAGGGGTATGGAAATATCTGATTATCGGATTGATGGTCCCGATCAGTTGCGAACGAAAGATTTGGCTACGGAGTTGAAAAATCCGAATTTCAAAGAAGCAATCGTCAATTTCTTCATTCAACACTGGGCTGAAAATCACATGGCACCTTATATAAATAATAATAAAGAGACTTATATCAACTGTGAATCATGTTATAAATATCAAGTGAACGATGGAAAAATTGTCAAAACGTTGGAGCCGTCATTGACGTGCCCCGCGCACGAGGAAGCGGACACCAAAATGATTTTTCACGTTTCGCAGTTGAAGTTCGATGCGAATATTACAATTCGTTGCTCTGATACAGATGTGTTAATCATCATGCTCGGTAATATGTCTCAAATACGTTACAACCATCACATTCATATGGAAGTTGGTACCGGCAATCACCATCGCTTTATTGATGTTACGAAATTATTCGACACTCTTGGAAAAGATGTGAGCGAAGCGCTGCCTGCCTTCCATGCTTTCACCGGGTGCGACTTCAATCCATCATTTTTCCGCAAAGGAAAAAAGCGACCGCTGGCAATAATGAGAGAAAGTTCTCGCTTCATTGAAGCATTCACACAAATGTCGATGCCATCGCATGAGAAGAGTGAACCTTTTAAAGTGATTGAAGAGTATATCTGTGCTGTGTACGGATTTAAAAAATTACAAAAAGTTAACCAGGCAAGAGAAGCAACTTTTCATAAAAATTACAAAATTGGTAGAAATGACGTCTTTGAGTTGCCGAAAACAAATATTGATGGGTCAAGTCTACCGCCGTGCCAAGCTGAATTAGTCAATCAATTTTCAAGAGCATGTTACATATCCGAAACATAGGCACATGCACACCTAAAAGTGCCCAATGGAAATGATCCATCGGAATATGGATGGACACAAGTCAATGATACTTTTAGGTACATCTGGTTTACTGGAAGACAGTTACCAGTTTCTGTCGATGACATCACTATGTAAGAAGGTGAAAATTTTTTAATTTACTCTATACTTTTATTATATTTCGTTTGATACGGTGCGTAAATGCTTACATATTATTTTTTTTTATAGATAACATTAGTGATGATGATGACCTAATATCACAGGCAAGCTCTGATAGTGAGTCTGAATGCGATGATCAAGATAACGATAGTTGTACCAGTCACAGTGAAGATGAAATTGATGATGAACAGTGAATAGCCTTTATTTTGACAAAAACTTGCCTTTTTGACTACAAAATGTATTTTTTAATAATTTTTTTTTAAACTGTAAATTATATATAATTTTCATTAATTACATAAATAAAATTCAATTAATTAAAATTTATAACAATTTATAATGAGAAATATCTGCTACAATGCATGAAATATATGTATCACTAACAGGTTTGTACGTATCATGTAAAATTTACGTCAAATAATATTATAATAATAATGTAAGTCATTTTAACCCTGCTGAAATTTTTATAGATGGTAGTTTATGTAATTATTTAAATAAAAAAATCGTCAGCCGGCTGCATGTCGGTGGAAAGCCCGTCAGCTGATACACTTAACAACGCGGGTGGGTGGCATATGTGATTTACGCGCTACACCTTTCACAGCGCTAGCTAACGCCTTTTCCACCGACATACAATCGGCTGACGATTTTTTTATTTAAATAATTATATAAACTATCATCTCTATAAATTTCAGCAGGGTTGAAATGACTGAAATTAAAAAAATTTTTACATGTTTTCATGGTCAGCTGACGGGCTTTCCACCAACATACAGCCGGCTGATGATTTTTTTTATTTAAATAATTATATAAACTACCATCTACAAAAATTTCGGCAGGGTTGAAATGACGGAAAGTTGAAATTTTTTTTACGTGTTTTCGGCCCTCCCATTGGCCCACCCACCGCTGGTGCGCTAGCTGATGGTCATTTTGCCTTAAAGCACAACGAAATTTAGTACTCCACAAAGTTTGGTCAGTTGAAATTGGTCAAAAAAATCTGTCACTGGCTCCCGGGCTAGATTTGCAAACATCAATCCGCAATAATTACTAATTATAATATAGATGAAGTATGTAATACACTGACACTAGATAGTAAAAATATATTATATGAAATTGCTACCGGAAATAAAGCAAGAGACGAACTGTTTTTGCCATTCAAAATAAAAAACGTAACTAAATCAAGAAAAATAAAAGAAAAGGACATTAGCACTGAAGTATTAGATAATTCTAACACTATAATAAATAAATCGCTTGAAACTGGTGAAGCTACTAGAACTAGCGAAGAAACAGAAGATTTTAGTAAAAGAGAAAATGTAAAAATGGGAAAATTTTTTAAGTCAACTTGGCGATACGGTCAAGAAGTCCATTGATGATGATCCAGATGGATTTATACCAGCAGTTGCGGTTTGCATAAACTCGTATAATAAAAATATCAATTCTTCTTCCACACTAATGAGCTCGTTGCATAATGCTTTTAAACCTTGTAATTTTCAAGTCGTCAGATCGTCTACACATCAAAAAATATCCAGAAAAGGAAAAAAAATATCGATGCAACCTACGTCTATCGCAAGAAGGTCCATGCTTGCGGACGTAGAAAACTTCAAGCTGAGAGGAAAGTCGCATCTTTGACAAAGAAAAAATTGAAAGCCCCTCATAATCTGCAAGCATGTGTTCAACAAAATATCCAACTAGGAGATAACAAGTTTGCAAAGTAGATATGCAGTGGAAGCACGAAATAGATAATAAATAATTGTCCTTATCTCCTCTATCTTATAATACGCAATATGAATGTTCCTCATTTTAAATATATTTAGTATTATTTTTTGTTTAGTGTATGGAGTATTTATTTTATTTCTCTATAATTTAATATTATTTACTTGACAAAAACAAATATTCAGTAATGGCCTATAGAACAAAGCTTATATTAATTAGTAAACATTAAAATATTCTATTGCCTAAACATATAATAATGTATGTACGTTAGTACGGATTTAGAAAAACGTATTAAAACAAACTATACGTTTGGTGTATTTTTTTCTGTATGATTCTAACATTTATTTTAAAAATTGATCCCACTTTTAATTTGAGCTTTGTAACGAAAAACCTACTTTTATATGGAATACTACAAATTTTACTATTTAAATGACCTTTCGTTTTCTTCCTCTAAATATACAGTGCGAACGCGCAAGTCCGAACAAATTCGCTTAAAAATGTCGATTTTTCTTTCTACCTATCTTTGTTAACCAAAAATTAGTTGCAACTAACTTCATTTTATATTTGTACATTTTCTAAATCTACTGTTGATTCTTGACACATTTTGGTAAAGGTGCTACAGCTTTCAACTGTTTTTTGAGTAACCGACACGTTTGAAAAGTTTTAAGCATTTTGAAAGACTATAAAATGGAAACTGTTTGAAGTGTTTAATAAGGGGTATGATGATACCAACTACAGGGTAGAACAAAAAAAAACAATTTTTTAGCAATTTTTGAGTATTCTGTTACTGATATCATAGCATACCTTATCAGCAACTAAGATATGAATGTGAAAGTCATTTTTCTCCAAGTTTATATTTTGCATTCCTGCAAAATGTCTTTTTTTAAACATCAGTAACTCAAAAACAATAATTTAAAGTAGATCCATAATATATTAAACAAAATATGTCGAGACTACGTAACTTTTTGTCATAACCCTGTATATAAGGAGGCAATAAATATACCAATATTAAAATATCATAGATCAATATTGTAGGAACACCTTTGGTATCTGTATTTTTTTTAGAAAAACTTAACAGTTTTTTATATAAGGGGATAAGAAACAATAAATGGCATAATTTGTACACATTCTGCGATGTCGAACGCTATTTACGAAGCCTTGGTTGAAACAGTGCGTTCACACGCGCTGTTTACGAGCCGTCTTCGGGTGAATATCGGTTGCGATATGATACGCTAGATACAAATATGCAAGCGGGTTATATTGATAAAATAATCTTACAATTATCCGCGTTACGGTATTTTAGTTTTAATTTTTACGTGCTTGAAAGACGGTGGATTTTTATTTTTTCGCTGTGAGTTTTTATCTGTGATTTGTTATTAGAATATTTATATTGATTCCGTTCTACTTTATGAACTTTTAAAACTGTGGTTTGGACCTTCTTTGTGTTTTGTAGGACAGGCAGTAGCCGTGTTTATTAATTATTACTTGTCTTCTTAAAATGGTGAAAGACAAGTAATAATCGAGTCCGTTATATTACAATTACAATCCGTATATTTACAGAGCAGGGGTTAATGTTGACCGATTGATTAAGATTGCTTTGCTTGATTGGTGTTGAGTTTTCAGCTTTGCTTCACGAATGTCATCCGTAAGCGCTTGTACAAAAACATCATAACGCCATCCTTTAAATCATACTGTTTTGCGTCATTAATAGGGTGCCGAATTAAAGTACATTTTCCCAAATAACTGCCTATGCTTAATCATAGAAATTGGTAATGGGGGATTGTTAGATTTTAAGGACACATTTGTTCATTAATTTTTAAGCAACTAAACCCCTGTTACCCGATTTGTAATAATAAAGATTAATAGCAATTAGATCTCATTATAACCGGACGGTCTACTTTTAATATCTACCTGGTTTCTCCACTATTTAAAGGCGAATTAAGTGAATTGTATAATTTTGTTCTTTTCGGGAAAAATTCCAATTTCCAGATCTCCATTTCCGGATATCCAACCAGCACAGCAATTCACACAAATATATCAACATTTTGACCGTTGCAATAAAAAAACGTTCTAGAATGCTTTAACGTTCCTTAGCAGTGCATACACCCTTTGACATGATTAGGTAAACTGCGTGCTGCTGCCGTATATAAAATAAATTTTAAATTGACGAATAGAGGAAGATGAGTCCTGATTGGTGGATTATTGAGTTCCTTTTATTGCGCTGCTAACTTGAAAGGGTGAGCTGACTAGTTCGAAGTAAAGGCGCTTACAGGTGTGCGCTCGGGTATGCACTTAGCATAAGTTAAACTTATTTTATGTTGAATTAGTTTAACAACCTATAGAATGGCCTTATTCGACACAGACATAGAATCTGCGGTGAGGAAGAGGAGTCGAGTTTTTGCTTTAAGAGTTATATAAATTTGATTTTTTCCCTCACATCTTCAATTACCGTCAATTAGTATGAACGTATTGTATTCATGTCACCTTGACATGTTCATTTATTCATTATCATTTATTCCATAACAGATTTTCTACAAAATGTTTAAGTTATTTAATATATTTGTGATATTAAATTTACTGTTTTTAACTCATAAATTTATTATTGCCGAAGAGCAAACTGAAATAAAGACAGACAGAGATTCAATAAAGGCGAAAATAGGCAACTTAGAAAAGAAATACCCAGACTCTCGGATAATAAAGGGAAAAAGCTGCTCTACAGAAAAATACCCTTTCATGGCTTTAGTAATCATGAAGAATAGTTACAACGATGCTTGGTTAAGAGTATGTGGTGGGTCATTACTAAATGAAAATTGGGTGCTTACCGCAGCTCATTGCGTAAAAAAAGGAAGACAATACGCAATTAAATATCACCTTAGTTATAAAAACAGCGAAACCATACCAGTAGAGGAAAAATTTGTACATCCCCAATTTCAAAAAGACAGTTTTAGAAATGATATAGCTTTGCTTATGTTAAAAAAACCAATAGAGCAATCGTCGCATGTAGGGTATGTAAGATTGCCAATTAGAAACGAATACATGGACGATCCTCCGTGTGAAATTGCTCTCGTAATGGGATACGGTGTTACTCAAACCGGTAGGGTCCCAAAGGTCACCGACTTACAGTGCGCCAAAATTCCGATAATTACATATGAGGAATGTCACAGTCTTTACCAAGTAAATCACCGCATTTCGACCGTGCCTAAAACGTTGTGCACTCTGTCCTCAGAAGGAATCGATGCATGTCAAGGTGACTCTGGCGGGCCGTTACTTTGTGGCGATATTCAATTTGGAATTGTTTCTTGGGGTGTAGATTGTGGAGTCACTACAAATCCTGGAGTTTACACCAAGGTCGATCGCTATTTGGACTTCATTAAAGATACCCAAAAATATAATAGAATTTTCTTAGATTATAAAAATCATCAAAGTCAACATTTGCCGCATGTTGCGGTTAGTGGGGCAAGAAGATATTTTAATATATGTTTTACTGTTTTTCTGTTTTACTATATCTCTTAATTGTAATAATAAAAATTCATGGCAGTAACACAAATATACTTTTTTTAAATCTACTAGAAACTTTGTGCATTTATTTACATAACCAGTGCTCGTACCAAAATACGTTAAGTGATAGTCTTCCAAGAAAAATGTTAGAAAACTGATCAAAATTAAAATAAGATTTTCATTAAAATGAAGTTTATTTTACATTTACACCACCCTGCATTATAAGTTAATCAAGATGACTGCTATGATCCATCATACCTCTGATCTTCTGTCCTTTAAAATAACAGACCAGAGATTAATTTTAGAAAAACAAATTTTGCAAACATATACAGTGTGGCCCAAATTGGATGTACATGTATGGGTATCTTGGAAACTATAAGAGAAAGAAAATTGGTTAAATGAGGAAAGTTGTAGGGCATTTAGTTACCAATTAAGTGCCGCTTTCAGAACGATTTTATCTTTTTCCGATTTTGAAATATTTAGAAAAATTCAAAAAGTTGCATTTTTGAAAAAGGGCTGTATTTTTTTTATTTCAACGTATTTTTAAAATCTGTAAAAACATTATTAGGACAACTTTTTAAGGACAACGCATACCTGAATTCAGTTTTTGTTTTCGACGTTTCGGTTCTGAGATTCCATCCTCAACTTCTTTTTTTCTTATGGCGGCCATTTTGTTTTTTTGCTAAATTAAAAAGATCTTTTTTTCCCTTTAAAATGATGTATAACACTTTATGAAAATATTTTATGTTTACGTCAAAACATTAAATAGTTTATTTTTCGCGAAGTTGGCCACGAATGCGGAGGCCATGACTACGGAGGCAATTTGTCGTATAAACAATTATTATTGTTTAATAATTAAGCGTCATTTACTGACAACTCTGCAAAATATTATTTATTTGATTTAACTTTTTATCTTGTTCATTTCATGTTTCTTGTTCTTGTTAATGTTAAATAGTTTTTTCGTATTTTTAGTTCTTTTCATTTGTTTTTAGTGAGTTTTGTCTAAAATTGTAATTTCCAAAAATCGCCATGCGATATACCAGTGAAGAAAAATTTGACATATGGGAATGTTATATTACATGTAATAGGAATGCAAATCTTGCAATCGCCAGATATTTGAAACTGTATCCTGAGAGACAACTGCCAGGTCCAAGACTCTTCGCTATGCTTGTCGAAAACCTTACAACTCATGGAAGTTTTGAAATACCAACGCCAGAAAATTATCAAAGGGACAATGAAGCTCGCGATGAAAAAATTTTAGACCATTTTAATGCGAACCCAAAAACATTGACTCCAAAAGCTGCAACTGATATGAATATACCAAGGACTACCATTCAAAGAGTCCCTAAAAAAAATATCGTCCATAAAAGCCTACTATTGTTCAAGGTTTAAGGGATACAGACTACCCAAGACGATTAGAATTTTCAAACTGGTTTGTAAGACAATGTCAAGAAACACCTAATTTCAGCAGGAAAATTATTTAGACCGACGAGACGTTTTTTAGCAACTGCGGAGTATTCAACAGGCATAATCGTCATTTTTGGGCTAGTGAAAATCCTCATGAAGTGGCTGAACGTTGGCTACAAGTAACATTTGGATTTAATGTATGGTGTGGTATGTATGGTAAGTTAATTACCCACTCCATAAAATTATTTTCAAGTAAAATGCTATAATTCTTTTTGGATAATCATCTTATTGGGCCCTTTATTTATTACCAAATATTGACAGGTCAAAGATATTTAAATCTTTTGGAAGCGCAGATATTACCTACCGTAAAAGCTATAATACCTGAAGAACAAATACGGAGTGAAGTGTGGTTTCAACAAGACAGGTGTCCCGCACATAATACTCGTAGTCAAAAATTTTATTAAAGGCATTATTTAAGAGATATGACCCAAACTTGCATTTTTTTAAATAGAACACCCTGTATTTTTTCATACCAATAAATTGCGCTATTTTTTCCGATTAAAATGATATATAATACTTGGTATCTTAAGTCATGATAAATGGCCAAAATATGCAAAAAAAAACAAATCATAGCGAAAGAAACATTAGTTGGCCATGAAACAGAAAAAATTGAAGTTGGCTGTTTAAAGATGTCAATCATACCGTGATAGAAGTTTTATAACCAAATAAAAACCTTTTAATTATATAATATTTAAAAGTCTTAGATACAAAAACTCTTGTTTTAAGCAATTTTATTAAAAAAAATATTGTAACAACTGAATAAATTTAACAAAGAACCTTAACAAGCTATTTTTTATTTATTAATTCTACAGTCCTATAAAAAAATTTGTAAAAACTAATTAAATTGCTCGAAATGGTTGCCATTTTCCTGAACGCATAATTGGCATAGAGTTGTTATTCTCCGCAAGGCATTTAAAATAATAAGCGGCCTTGCTTGCAAGGCTTCAAAGGCTTGAACTGTAGCATCCTGAAGTTCTTGCAAATTATGCACCACATTTAAATAAATTTTGTTTTTTAAGAAAGACCAGACAAAAAAGTCCAAAACAGAAAGATCCGGTGATCTAGCTGGCCACCTATTTGGAGCGTGGGTACCAATCCATCGATCTTCGAATGTCTCGATTATAAATGGCCTTACTATTTGAGAACTATGAGCTGGCACCCCATCTTGCTGAAAATATATGCTATTTAAAAATGCCAACGGTATCTCATCTAGAAGTTCTGGTAAAATCCGCTGCAATATTTCCAGATATCTGGCTGCTGTTAAAGTGTGTTCATAAAAAACATACTTTATTTTAGTGCCCAAAATAAAGCATGATACACTAAATTCAAATCTGCCCTGTTGTTGGCGTTCCCGTAATAAGTATAGACTCTGAGTGTACCAATGCCTGTTATTATGACGGTTAAAAATTCCAGTGCAACTTATATATGCTTCATCGGACCATATAACTTTTCTGGCAAAATTTGGAACAATTCGAGTTTGCTCTAAAAACCAATTGCAAAAAACTATTCGCCTTTGCGCATCCCCGGGATGTAATTGTTGAACTATGTTAACTTTGTATGGTTTATATTTATATTTTTTAAATATTCGCTGTGTTTGACTCTTTGACACTCCTACATTAGTTTCAATATTTTGACAGGAATTTGAATGATTTGCCTCAACACTTGGTAAAATCGCAATTTCATTATTTTCCTGATTTTGCCTATGGTAATTTTTATTTCTTGGCTTTGTAAATGATCCATTATTAATCAAACTCATTTTTATTCTCCGAAAAATAGACTTGTTTGGTTGACGCCTTTTAGGATATCTTAGAAAAATTGTTTTAAGTATGATAGCAAATATTAAGTAACGACACTGCCTGTTTAAATACAAATCGGATGCCCTGTCACTATTTTCTTGGCACTCAATAAAACAAGCTATCATGTCATATTTGTGACTGTTTTCAAAATTATTAGTCATTCTTAAAAATTACGCTCTATCCCTTAAGAAAAATACTAAAATATTTACTTAAAAACTTTCGTTCGAAATAAATAAATTCTAAACAATTATTGACAGCTTCATACTGACATCTTTAAACAGCCAACTTCAATTTTTTCTGTTTCATGGCCAACTAATGTTTTTTTCGCTATGATTTGTTTTTTTTGCATGTTTTGGCCATTTATCATGACTTAAGATACCAAGTGTTATATATCATTTTAATCGGAAAAAATAGCGCAATTTATTGGTATGAAAAAATACAGGGTGTTCCATTAAAAAAATGCAAGTTTGGGTCATATCTCTTAAATAATGCCTTTAATAAAATTTTTGACTACGCCACTGAATTTTATTTAAAATTATCTATCCATAGCAGTTTTTACTTTTTTTATAACTTATATGGTTCGTGAGATAGAGCAAGTGGTCAAAAAGTGAAAATTTTCAATTTCACCCTGTATCTCAGAAACAAAAAAAGGTATCTCAATTCTGTTTGCGGCAATAAAAGTTTTACAAAAAAGTGACACAGGTTCGCGAAAACCGCACATCTCTATCTTTAAAAATAACAGAGATAACCTGCAAATACAACCAAATTGGGACACAGTGTACACCCAATTTGGGCCACACTGTATAGGTTACTACAGGAGTGTAACTGGTGTTCGATACTGAATTCTTCTAATGTCTTAGATGCTGATATTGATGATATGCTCTTTGACGTTTTTGTTTCAAGTCCACCCCTTAAGCAAAAAATACGTAATTTTATATTAAGTCTATAAGTTTTACTATTACAAGTAAATTTAATATTTAGCATAAAGTAAATTAGAACGTTCGGTTTATATTTCATTGCTTGCATAATTTATATACCGGGTGTCTTAGGAAAGTGCTTCGCCCCTATAACTTTTTTAATTTTTAAGTTAAAAAAATTAAATTTGGTAAGTAGATGTACCATCCAAATTGGGATTGGCTGATGTATTCAGTTGTTTTTTGTCACTTTCGGTTTAACCGGAAATGATCCTATCTTTTTTATTTTAACTGGGACCCCCCAACTTCTTTAACATATTTTGATAGGAAATTACAATCTAGTCAAGAAAAATGACACTCTATATGTCAATTTTTGACATCTAACCTTTAAATTATTTATTTTTTTTGAAATTTTGATCTAGAGTGTCATGAATTAGCCAAAATCGTTAATTTTACATCAAGTAGTCCTAGAAAATATAATTGACTCTCTTTTGTTTTTCACAGCTTCTCTAGATGCGTCTTAAGTTTGCAAAATCTTTTTTTTCAAATGGAACTAGAGTGGCTCATTACCATAGTTAAAAAGTGTATTTTTTTACAAATAATTAAGTATAAGACATTCGATAGTGGGTACTTCTAAAAAACCAGCATTATTAAAAATTTACTATTTATCTCTTGATATTGTAAGTATAGTATTGCGGTCGCATCACTGTAAAACCGACTGTAGTGATGCGTGGCTTACCCAATGAAAAAACAAGTAAATTATTTGACAGTTCAAAATGCTCAAAATGCCCACACATTTGTTGCTGGCAAAATTGTCTAAATAACTCGAATTATATCAGAAACTGATAAGTCGCCGTGATAATTCGTAACAATGATATGTCAAATCCAAGGCCATTTTAGTATTGTATTATAAATACCGACAAAAAACACTTCAAAAGATCTTCAATTTATCGTTAATAATTAGATGGTAAGGGTGAGAGTCCAATTTATCATTGATCTTGGATGTTTAATAGATGTTACCTTAAAACATTAAAAGACTAGAAGTAGCATGCCGTAGAACTATGGGCAGGTTTGTTTGCTTGCAACATCTCTGATGCAATGATACCAAATGTTTATATAGAAATGGCAAAAATCACTTTATAATATCATAAACGTTTTCAGTTGTTTCCGAAGAAATACTACTGCTCCCCTTTAATAAAATATCAGGCATTTTTTAAAATAAGATATGAGAAGATACTCTATATCGAAGTCAATATACAACATTAAATAAATGTAAATAAAGTATATTAGAGAAAACGGTAATGGCATCGCAACGCCGCACATAGGAGTATTTCATCAATCTGGGCGGCCAAAAGTCCGTTTTCCGAAATCGGGCCGGAAAAGATTTCATACATGTTTTTAGGTATCCAAGACTCTAGTGCATCAAACCCAACTGTTATTTATTGTTTATGCCTTATCAACGCTCTTAATTGTCACTTTAAGGTTAATAGTTTTTGAGGTGTATATCAAATTTTTAATTTGAATTGTGTCGTACGTAGATTATTTTAAGAAAAGAAAAGTTATGGAGTCTAATACAATAGGTAAGTACTTACAAACTGCATTTTTATTTTTTTACATTTATTGTATTCTTTCTTTGGTATTCCATTTTTAAGATGATTTCCTTTTAGTAATAAACATTTAAAAAAATATATGTATCAAAAATGATTAAGTCAAAGTGCCGGGATTTGCCGGACATTGATATTAATATTTTTGAATAGCCTACATATTTGTCTTCTATGGTACAAAAAATAAATGTCCACTTTTTCAACTTTTTGAACTAACG
Organism: Anthonomus grandis grandis; assembly: GCF_022605725.1. Taxonomy (NCBI): domain Eukaryota; kingdom Metazoa; phylum Arthropoda; class Insecta; order Coleoptera; family Curculionidae; genus Anthonomus; species Anthonomus grandis. Next base: position 45,847,048 of record NC_065548.1, read on the forward strand.
CCTTAAAGGAGGGAGGAGGACATCTCAAAATATCGAAAATTTGAAATGTGACATTTCGTGATTTTTTCATGTTTTAGCTGCATCTGGCTTTCGAAATATGACACGTAGGATGCTATTTACATTACATTTGTCAGGGAGTCAGAAGGTGTTAATATAACAGAAAAATGCAAAAATCTGGAAGGATACACCCTTAACTTTGGACCATTTTCTGATGAGGATGCAATAAAAGTAAAACGAGAAATTCGTCGGTTGAAGTCTGAAATTGTATCAAAATGAAGAAAGTCACATGCTATATGGGATAAATTCGAAAAGAATAACAAAGGATGGCTGAATGGAATTATTTCACTTCCTAAACCTCTGAGCTCGTCCTCTCAAAGAGTTGGCCGTCCAAAAACAAAATTCTATGATTCGAGTGAAAGAACCAAGAGAAGAAAAACGGAAACTTTGAGAAGAGACAATGACCTGGAAGAACTTACTTTTGCAACTCAAGTAAAATTAGGTAAGTGAGTAAACAAAATAAATTACTTTTAGACGATTCAGTGCTAAAGGTCGGAAATGGCAGCAAATTTATCATTTAATGTTTTTTTTGCTAATCAAATTTATCATCTAAAAAATATAAAGATCATAATAATAACCAACTTAAAGAAAGTACCGTTCAGATTTAAAAAAAAATAGACACATAACTATTTATCATAATTTTATATTATTAAATTAAAAAAGGAATTAGGGTCCTATTCTTAATTTATAAAAGTTTAATTTAGCGCATCGTCTGCAGACCTAGTTATTCTTTGAAGAAAACTTACAATATCCTGGCATTGGCACCTCCTGATCCTGCATGCCGTAAATAAACGTCATTAATAAACCGCGACTCATTTTCCTCTAAGCGGGTCTGAAATGCCTGTCAAATTTTATCATCATCTGCTGTTCGGTGTTCTTCGGTAACCCAATATATGCAGACCAGGTTTTTCTTTGTAGGACACTTAAAGTTTTCTGCTGCAACCTACTTTGGTCCCATTCTAGCATTGGCACCTCCTGATCCTGCATTCCGTAAATAAATGTAATTAAAGTATCGCGACTTATTTTTCTCAAAACGTGTCTTAAATGCCTATCAAATATATTTACCATGTGCTGTTCGGTGCTGCTCCTTTCAGATATAACGTATCGGCTATATTAATTTGGAGCCATTTTCAAAATTATATTTTCGGATTGAAATATTTATAATCACGGGTATATGACAACTAACTTTGTTTTTGATATATTTGTCAATATCGCAAAATACTTGATTTAATAACACATATTTGCTGTAAGTGGATGGTAGATACATAGGTTTTTAAACCCAATTATTAACCGTTTTGTTGCTTTTCTTTTCTAGCTAATGAAGGGAAACGTGATGCTTCTCTCGTGCTGAAAGAAATCACTTCTACACCCAAACGAGCCACTGCCTATGAAAAAGCGTTCAGTGCAAGTAGGTACAACTAACACCGCAACAAGCGTTATCAATGTTCATCGAAGCAGACTTATCAAAGAGGCAGTACGAAATCATAAGAAGTTATAATCCATCTATGTATCCATGCTACAGTAAGATCCAAGAAGTCAAAAAAGAGTGTTACCACGACAAAGAATCTATTACTGTCACCGAAACTTTAGCAGATATTAAGCTTCAGAATTTGATGGATCACACTTTATCCAGATTACTGACAGATCTTTACGAAGTAGTTAAAACGCTTGACGAAGAATAAAGAAATGCCTTGGAACTCATATGTAAATGGGGATGCGATGGAGTGCAACAAGCGCAATTCAAACAAAAATTTGTATGTGACTCCGACACGGACGCTAACTTGTTCCAAAGCTGACTTGTCCCTTTACGGCTTATTTGTTCCTTAAATAGAAAAATACTATGGCAGAACCCCCACTCCTTCATCTCCTCGTTATTGCCGCCCAATCAGGCTGAGATTTATAAAAGAAACCGCAGATGTGACAAGAGAAGAAATATCACATATCAAAGATAACACATCTCGTGAGAGTAAAACGAAAGTCCAAATGAAAGAAAATATTGCTTGCGAGGTATCGCATACAATGATGTTGACCATGGTCGATGGAAAGGTGAGTAAAAAAATAAAAATTGAAAATGTTTATTACTATTTTAAGAATCGAACCCGAAACCATGATTATTAGGTTTTATTGTTGTAGTTCTATCTAATAATTTAAAAAAAAAAAACATTTCAGGTGTGCAACTCTGTGACAACCACATCATTTACAATGAGGTGCTACATATGTGGCTTAACTTCAAAGGATTTTACCTGTATCCAAAAAAAGAGGACAGTTAATGTGGAAACTTTTGAGTTTGGTTTATCTATTCTTCATGCCCGAATACGATTTTTTGAAGCTGTTTTACATTTGGCCTATAAACTACCAGTACAAAAGTGGCAGCCCAGAAGCGATGCAGAAAAAGAAAAAATCAAACTCAGGAAACTCGCAATCCAAAGCGAATTTAAGTCAAAGATGGGTCTCATTGTAGACAACACGAATGACGGCAATACCAGTAGACAATTTCTTGTAAACCACGAACTGTCTGCAGAAATTACTGGTATAGACGCGACATTTATCTATTGCCTGAAAATTATTCTGGAAGTTTTGTCGAGTGAGCATGAGGTGAATACGAAAAAATTTTCGGTTTTCGCTACAGAAACGGCAGAACTTTATATTCACTATATCCTTGGCATCCGATGACCCCCACGCTTTACAAAATACTTATCCATGGGCCTCAAGTGATAAGATATGCTCTGCTGCCAATTGGACAACTGCCTGAGGAGGCTGCTGAAGCCAGGAACAAATACATACGCCTCTATCGCCAAAACTTCGAAGAACGAAGATATTCTCGACAAGAATGTAACGCGGACATATTAAACAGGTGAATTATCTTTATTTAGTACTAATAATAACTGTTATGTACCGTCTTTTTTTACAGACTTCTTCTAAACTCGGATCCTGTAATGACGGAATGACACCGAGAAGAAGAAAGTTGTCGGAACCTTTCTCAAAAGACACCATATTATTGCTACAGTTGTCTGTACTTAATTAGTATTGACTGTAGTATTATTTTGCAGTATTTAATGTAGGTAGTATTGACTGCATTAATTGTTATCATGTTAGAAACATGATTACAAACCAAAAATAATTTTGGCCGCCCAGATTGATGAAATACTCCTATGTGCGCCGCTCGATCACATTTTTGATGCCACTGATACAAGCACTCTCTACCAGTGACGTCGTCAACAAATATTTACATGATAAATATTTATTAATTATTATAGAGTTTGCGTATAAGTAATATTACCATTTACGAGCTATTTATGTGTTTTTTTAACGCACTTCATTACAGGAAGGTACCTACTAAAAAAAAAGCATTTTTATGGATAGATAAAAGGATAGATTTCTTAATAAATCATGTTTTAAGACACTAATTTTTAACATTTTGTAAAATTTTATTGTATTGAACAAAACTCAGTTACTTATTTTATATTACATTATAATTATATACTTTTATGGTGCTGACTTTTCAAAGGGACAATATTGCTACAACGGAAAGAGTTAAAACTACAATGATGTTCAAATTGTGACGGAGTTGCAGGTTTTTCACAGGTTATAAGATTTTTACTATGGGTATTTAGCCTGTACAATGGTTTTAAGACATTTAACACTGACCTATATAATACCTAATAACAATTATATCATATTAATTTATACTAAAAAATAAAGCTTACCTAAAACTAGACTATGTATAATAGAATAGATTAGATAGTTTATTAGCAGTATACAAACAAATACAAGTCAAATAAAATATGTAATAAAACTTATAAATTAGGGATTAAATGTTAAAAAAATAAAGTTGCTTCATAGTTTGTACATATACATATAAGAAAAATATAAAATAAAAATATCAAAAGTTTAAAAATCAAATTGGCAATCATTAGAGGTAAAATTCAATTAAACACATTATACACTTTCAATTAAAAAACACATTAAAAAAACTAAGACAAATTAAAATTATATTCAAAGTACTCCCCAAATGAAAAAAAGCTTTTTCTAAAAGAAAACATTTAATTTCCTTTTTATATTGGTTCAAATTTAAAACCTTTACTCTGGCTAATACACAGTTATAGAACTTTACGCATAGATATCTGGAGCTGCTTCTGGTTCTCTCTAAGAATTTGACATTTAATCACAAAACAAACAAAAAATTACAGTAATAAATTAATATGTGGTGCCAATTACTATACATATTATTATATATTATTGTAAGTTGCATTTAAGTAAAACAAAAAAAAAAATAATCAAACAAATTTTAGGGAAAGATAAAATTAACTTTATACATAGATATAAACATCTAAATAAATTTGAAAATTCTTTAAAGGCAATAAAAAATTAGTAATTTTATCTATCTACCTAACGTCTATTTAAAAAAAAAAACATTAATATATATATAGTTAAATACATAGGTATTATGCCTTTTTTCTGCCAAAACAACAAAAAAAAACATAAAATCCTATTAATAAAACCATGGACAAAACTCTTTTATATTTTTTATAGCCTATTAATAGGGTAAATAGAGGAGAGATGACGCACTTTTTTTCAAACTAGTCTGGATTTTAAAATTTAAAAAAAAACTAAAAAAAAAATTCGGATTTTTGTGAAAAAAAGTATTAGTTTTTTATTAGAAAGCAAGAAATTGACAATAAGATTTAATGTTGGCAAAAATCCAAATTTATTTTTTTCTTATCTTTGCGTCATCTTACCCTATGTATATAGGAGAGATGACGCACTGCCTAAGGTGAGTTGACGCATTCTTTTTTAAGCCACACTTTTCAAATTTAATTTTTGAAATGTGTTAAAATTAGGTGTTTAAATAATTAAAAACATAACATCAATATTTTAAAGCTTTTATTAAAAAACAAATCTGTTTCAGAAAAAAGGAACGTAAGAAAAAAAACTCATGCAAACTTAAAAACAGAAAAATGTCTTATTGGCTATCTATTGGTAACAAAGAATTATCTTTTTTGGGCTGTTTTTTTCCCACACAAGTCACAGAAATTTAGATATTTTGTGCATTCTTCGTGCATCCATCTCATACACTGTATCCAGTCTTGTTTTTTTTTGGTTTTGCTGTATTCCTCTTTACAACCAACGCAGATATCAGATTCATCATCACCACTCGTCAAATCGTCATAGGTAACTTCATTATTATCGTCGTCAGATTCAGACTCAGATACGCATTTTTTCTTAGCACCTTTCTTTTTTCCCTTTAACATTGAACTTTGGCCTTTTTTTGCTTTGCTTTCTGCCTTATCCTTTTTGTCTTTGATATTTTCAACAGACGTTAAAATGCTAGCCAGTTGTTTGGCTCGTTTTCTTACAGTCTCTACAGTACGTGCCACTGGTACTGGAGATATTTGGTCTAGCATTTTTTCCGGGAGTAATGGTATCTGGGTTAGACCAATGAGAACAACCTGGCTGTGGCTCCGGAGAATTATGGCTTATTTTGTTAATGTCCGTGTTATTATCGGAAACTTACTGTGGAGCGTCTTGTAGACTTTCCTCTGTCAGGTAGGCATAGTCAGGAATAACATCCGGATTAAAAGGTGCGATACCTGTTGCTCTAAACGATGAAACTGCATTTTTTATGTTTGCAGACTTTTCCCACGCAGAAGCAAGTAGTTGTCCAAATTGGAGCCTGGTAATGCATCTTTCGGGATTAGCTCGTAAAAATAAATTGGAAGCATCATAATAGGAAGCTTTAAAAGACTTAAAAAATCCTCTGTCTAATGGTTGCAAGAACTGCGTGGTGTGGCTAGGTAGACAAAATAAAATAATATTATTTTCAGCAGCATACTCCAGCATTTCTACATTGCTGCAATGGGAGGAATGTCCATCAAGCAGCAATAGTACTTTTCCCTGAGGTTTCCGTGGTTTAAATTGGTTCCTAAGCCATTTAAAAAGTATTTCACTATTTACATATGCTGACTTTTCTGAGATGTAGACTAAAGAACCTGGCGGCATCCCATCTTCAAATTCGGGTTTTGTGTTTTTGCCTTTAAAAACACAGGTTGGTGCAACATACAATAACGGAAATGGTTTCTCCTTTCTCAGCAGATGCGACTGATGCTATATTTTTGGAGCCCTTTGCAGCAATAACATGTCTAGGATGCGTATTTAACTGCAAGTCTGTCTCATCTATATTAAATATTCTCCCAGGCTCATTCATTCAAGTCTTTTCAAAAAGATTAAAGTAAGAAGCAACGTTTGTTTTTATCATTGCCAATGCATGAGCTGAGGAAACCGCTTCAGCTTTGCGTATCGCAAGTCCCTTGTTTCTTCTAAGAAAAGAATCAAGCCAGGGAAATCCAGCCAAACGAGCTTCTTAATTGAACTTGTAAGTTATTGCTCCGCTAGGTTGAATGTGATAGAACGAACAAATCTTCTTGTAGGCGCAAATCCATGTTTTTGAAGCTTTTTAATGTGTGCTACTATTTTAGCTTCGTTTTCTTCCCCCAGCGTGGACGAGGGTCCCAAGTTCTTAGACTGCATGTCCCTTTTTTCACGCCGACGGCGTATAGTGGCTTCTGAAACACTGAAGGTCACGAACCGCCATTTCATTCGCTTCTATGGCAGCAACTGCAGCAGCTAACTGTTCTTTTGACCATTTGCTTCTAGAAACGCTTCCTTTTCTTTTATATTGTGTAGGCATGTCTGCAAAAAAGTTAAATATAATTAATTACAGGCGAAAGGCATAACAAAGCAGTTAAATTTATTATTGGTGATTGAGCAAAATATAGTTTTTTAAGTAGGATCATTTTTAAAACCTGCGTCGACTCACCTCATCAGTAATTGCGCCAACTGACCTTACTATATAAGGAGAGTTGGCGCAATAAATTTAAAATAGCCGGTTTATAATAGCGTGGTCCATTGAGGTTAGGAATACTTAAACAGCAATAAACTATCCTAAAATAATCAAAAACCAAATATACATACGACATAACTTACCTAAAAACTATGTTGTTCCACACAATAAAAATATTTTTGGACTAGCACAAACATAATTTTTGAAAAAAATCACGCACTTAATTAACCGAACAGTAAAAACAAGTTATTTAAAATCTAATGGCGTGTCTAAAGGTACCCTGCCGTACGGTTAAAATAAATGCGTGTTAAGCGATACGGCAAAATGGCTTCTGCGTCATCTCACCTGATGCGCCAACTCTCCTCGAATTACCCTACATGAATATATTCAAAAAAATATTTAGATTTAAAAATATAAAGATTTGTGTGTTTCACGCACACTTTCACATTCATGTTTTTATTAGGTTTATTTCTATAAAATCCCCTATTCTATGTTTATGATTATGGTAGCCCCATGATGTGATGTTAGGAAAGCATCGGTAGGAGAACTAGGGTTCTAGGGTTCTAGGGTCTCTAACTCCGAGACATTCGTTCGGTGCGCGTCTGCTCGAGTTACAGCCGCTTGCCATAAAGTGTGCAGGAAGTTAAAGTAAAACTTATTATTCCTACTGCAGTGTACCTGTATACAAGCATCTTTTCACAAAAAAAATTGTTGGTTATATTCGCCTATAAAAAGAAAATACCTTTTGAAAAACACGTGCTTTGAGGCAAGATGGGGTATCCATATATTTTTTCATGAAAAATTCAACGGAAAAATTGATGAGTTAAATATTGGTCAATTAAAATATTATTTTATTTGCAGCAGAATAGTTCGCAATTATAAAAAGAAAACAACGAGAGGAGAGTGGTCCAAGGAAAGCATGAAACAAGCGATTGAAAAAGTTTGACCAAAGAAATGGGTCATCGTAAAGCTGCGTCGCAATACTCTGTGCCACAAACAACGTTGGAGAGACATGTCAAAGCTATTAGAACCAAAGGTGAAATGAAATTGGATCTACCTTTAGGGCCAATTACAACTGTTTTCACTGAAAAGGAAGAAAATGAATTGGTCGGATATTTAAAAGAAATGGAAGCAAGATTATTTAGACTTAGCATAATGGAACTGAGAAGTTTAGCATACCAACTAGCCGTCAAAAATGGCAAGAAACATAGATTTATTGAAACATCCAAACTTGCCGGTGTCGACTGGGTTTAAGGATTTTTAAAACGTCACAGTGATTTATATATAAGAAAGCCTGAGGCAACCTCAGCTGCTAGGGCTATGGGCTTTTGGGTGATGTTTTAGATACCTATTAACTAGGACCAGATAGGATTTATAACTGTGATGAAACGGAAGTCTCTTTGGTTTCAAAAACAAAGTCAAAGATAATTTCACGCAAGGATAGGAAGCAAGTTGGATCGCTATCCTCAGCTGAACGAGGACAAACAGTTATGGTCGAGATTTGTGTTGACGCAGCAGGGAATTATATGCCCCCGATGCTCGGAAACGGATGAAAGCCGAATTAATGAATAACTTGGCACCAGGAACAACTTTTCATTGCAATGCCAGTGAATGGATGACAACAAACATATTTGTCTCATGGTTCAAAGCTTTTGTCCAATTCAGTGTCAGGAATTTGAATATCGCCTATATCATTGTTTGGCCAAAAACGGGCAACATTTTGAACACTTATTAAAATAAAAACTGATATTTTCATGTTTTTTTTTTCTATCTGAACAAATTAAGATGAACAAAAATTTTTCTAATTTTCTCGAAAACGAATCGACCGATTTAAAAAAATCAAACGTCAAAATAAAAGACTTTGAAAGACCTTTTAAACAATCTATTACTCGATACCCCTTGCCATTTAAAATTTTTAAGGGGATGACCCTGGGGGGCAGAGGGTGAACTAATTTTAGGTTAGAAAGTTATCCCCCTTAAACAAAGCTTTTGAAGTATTTCGGCGTTTTTTTTTAAATAGTGGTTTTCGATAAATCCGTGGTGGGAAGTTTTCAAATGAACACCCTGTATATCTTTACAAATAAATAAAAGTAAAAATATTAGTAAGATCTTACGGAAAAATGTTGATCGTTTGTGTCGCAGAAGGAACGCCGAGCAAAGGCAGATAACAAATTTAAAAAGCGAGAATGGCGATCTTGTTTCTGAAAATAAGGCACTGTCAAAATATTTTAATGACTTCTTTAGTAACATAGGACCAACATTAGCCTTAAAGTTTAATTTTCAAGAGAGTTTAGTTGAGTGTACATTTGTGGAAGAGTCTATGTTTCTGTTTTTGACCGATCAGCAAGAAGTTGAAAAAACAATACACCAACTAAAAAATAATAAAGCACCAGGGCATGACAATCTTCAATCAAAGACTTTGAAAAAAAATTTCAAATATATTTCAGAGCCTTTATGTCTAATAACAAGTTTATGCTTTAGTACAGGTGTTTTTCCGGATGTTTTAAAAATATGCACTGTTAGACCACTTCATAAATCGGGTTCTTTGGATGATGTAAATAATTTTAGGCCAGTTATCCTAATTTCGAATTTATCCAAGATAATTGAAATGCTTTTGAAACAAAGAGCAAGTAACTTTTTTTTCCCCAAACCAATGTGGGTTTTGGGAGAAGACAACCGAGAATGCCATTATTAAATTAACGGAACAGCTGTATGACGCATTGGATGCAAATAAACTAATCTTAGGTATATTTGTAGACCTAACAAAAGCATTTGACACGGTTAACCACTCAATAGGTATTCGGGGCGTAGCCAATAAAATTATCGAAAGTTATTTGATAAGTAGGAAACAAGTGGTAAATGTTAACAACACTTATAGCGAAATGAGAGATATCAAATGTGGGGTACCCCAAGGCACTGTAATGGGACCACTTTTATTTATTATATATATAAATAGTCTTTTTTCTATAAGAACTGTGGGAAGAATTATAAGTTTCGTCGACGACACAGTTGTTGTCTACACAGGAGAGACCTGGTAAGCCCTAAAACAAACAGCTGAAAATGATTTTCAATTAATTGCAGATTGGTTTAAGACAAGCAAACTAACATTAAATGGACACAAAACAAAATATATTAGTTTTACTTCTTACACCAGAAATCTTCCCCAAATAGGTGCTTTAGAAATTAGTCAATCGTTGTCAATTCCTGCATCACCGTCCATAAAATATTTGGGTATTATTGTAGACCAACATCTTAAATTGGATTTACAGTTAAAGCAGTTGACCAATAAAATTAGAGGCTTAGTTTCAACTTTTAAATATTTAAAACAATACGTAAGTACCAAGAGCCTTGTCATAATATACTATTCGTCGGTTCAATCTCATTTGACATATAGACTAATCGGGTGGGGTGGTGTCCGGGATTGCCACTTACAGCAATTAACCATCATTCAAAAATGGATACTAAAAATTATATTTATTCTTGAAACTTTATCGCACACATACCTCACAAGAAATAGGCTTAATCAAAATGCGCGTGTTAGTAGGAACAAAAAAAGTATTGGTCAGCGTCATTTCAAATATTTAGCACCGAAACTTTATAATATTATACCAAGACCGATACAGGAAAAAATGTCTACAGCAACGTTTAAAGTTTATGGAAGGCAATGGATTGAACAGACAGATGCGGCTATATTTCATCGTTTGGTGAATAACTTGCAGCTTGTTATTTAATAAGAAACTTTTATTAAACGTTTGATAATTCCCACGTTCTTTTGTTGATTCCTATGTGCCACTGTGAATATTTGAATTTAAATAGTGTTGTCTTTTCTTATTACATGTGTTATGCAAGATGTGGTTGTCCTTATTTTTAATGTTGTTTTAAAACCGGCAATAAGAAAAATTGAATATGGACAGATACAAATAAATTATGATTGGTATATTGAAATACCATTGATGAAATATTTTCTCGGACTTGACAAGAAAAACCCGATATTGACCTTTAAACCCGAATTGGACTATATATATCCCTAAAGAAGAAGTAGAGTTTGTCTAGCTAAGGAAAGGTACACCATCTGTTTCAAAGCTGCGCCAAGTTTTGTCCCCTAATAACGCGCGATTGGCGACAGTAGCGCGCCTTTTTTTAATTTAATTTAATTTAATTTAAAGGCACAGAACACAAATATAAGAATTAACGCAACGGCACTGTTTATATGCAAATCGAAGCGATCGATACCGTTGCTTTGGCAGCGGCGTAAACAAATTTACTGCGCAACCGAGCCGAACAACACGTCCTGTACCTTTCCTTAGCTAGACAAAGTCTACCAACAAGCTTCTAAATAGAGCAGCTTCGGTACTAATCGTTTATTTCTTCCTTGTACTTATACGTAAAGTATAATAAGTATGTTATATTTAAATTTTGTAATTTTGGAAATAAACGTATTATTATTATTATTATTATTTAGAGCCAGTTAAGGCTTGCACTCCCTCTAAGGGGGGGGGGGATCATTTACTTATCCCAGATACCTCCGATATCAAAAGGATTAAGCTCTGTGGTCTGTGGGGGGCCTTTCCGGTGCCCTTAAGTGACCTGAAATGTAGAGTTATCTCCTAGGAATTTTCGGGTGCTGCGAGCAGTTGCCAGTAGTACTGCCTTTTGCATGTGCTTATATAGATGTTCGTCAGTTCCTAGTTGTTTAAGGTGTTCCAGTAGACTCTTTGGTATTACACCCGTTGTCGATATAACAATTGGGATGGTCTGAACATTATCCATTCTTCATTGCCTTCCGATTTGAATTTCTAGATCTCTGTATTTGGCGATTTTCTCAGTGTGTTTCTCTTGCAGATTAGAGTTGTTTTTCTGGAAATTTTATATATTAAAATAAGATCTGGTCTATTATGCCTTACATGTTGATCGGTAAGTACACTGCGGTCCCAATATAACTTATATCGGTCATTTTCCACTACGGGTTCTGGAGTATATTTATAATACGGAACCTTCTCTGTTGTAATAAGTTCCAACTTCATTGCCAGCTCTTGATGTAAAATTTTCCCAGCTGAGTCATGCCGTTCCTTGTATTCTGTCGCTGCAAAGGCCTGACATCCTCCTGTTAAGTGTTGGATTGTCTCTGATGTTTGGCATCCATACCGGCATTTGTCGTTTTGTACGGACGGATCTCTAACGATGTGCTCGAGATAATTTCTTGTTGGTATAACCTAATCTTGGATGGCGAGTAGAAAGCCCTCGGTTTCTAGAAACATCTTGCCTGATACCAACCAATAGTTCGACGAAGCAGTGTCGACATGATTTTGGCTGATCTCATTAGGATGCCGCCCATGAAGGGGCTTCTCCATCCAGATGCAGAATTTTTCCTGGTCCGTATGATAGTAGCTGCGCTCTTAAGTTGTAGAGGAGTGGAATCGTCTATTTGATTTATTGCGCGATGCAGCGTGGAATTTTCTCCTTGCCTGTAAAAAAAGGATCTTAAGTTAGTGATTTGTTTTTCAAGTTGTTTACCCAGATCTATTAATCCTCTTCCTCCAAGGTGGCGGGGAAGCATTGTTCTTTCAGTGGCACTTCGAAGGTGGTGGTTGTGCGTTTTAGTAAGTAGGGTCCTCACTTTTCTTTGTAGCCTTTCTATGTCTGTCCTACTTCAATTAATTACCCCAAAAGAATAACTAAGAGCTGAACATGCGTAGGAGTTAAGTGCCTTAAACATATTTTTGCTGTTGAGATTGGTTCTCAAAACTTGTCTTACCCTTTTCACAAACTCGTTAGTCAGTTCGCATTTCATTGTTTGTTGTTCAATCGTTTGTGATTGTTTCATCCCCAAGTATTTGTAAATTTCGTGTTCGCCCATGGCCTCGATGGTCTGGACATTCTGCATCTGATATTCTCCTGGCTGAATTTTTCCTCGGATTATATTGAGAGTACGGCATTTATTTAGTCCAAATTGCATGCCGATGTCATTGGAGAACTCTTCTACTATATGCAGCATTTGGTTTAGTTGGTTCCTAGTTGCAGCCATTATTTTTAAATCATCCATATACAGTAAGTGATTTAACTTTGCAATCTCGGTGTTATTATCTCGGATGCTAAACCCATAGTTGGTAGAGTTAAGACGGTTCAAAAGAGGATTTATAGCAAGGCAGAACCATAATGGGCTCAGTGAGTCCCCTTGGAAGATTCCTGTTCGAATTGGAATGTTGTTTGTACTTACTGTGCTTTTACCCTGTACTTCGAGCTGGATCGTTGTTCTCCAACTTGTCATAGCGCTCTCTAGAAAAGACAAAGTATTACCATCAACGTAAACCATCAACCATTCGTGTGGTACTGAGTCGAAGGCTTTCTTATAGTCGACGTAGGCAGTAAAAATATTTCTCTTGTTGTGATATGCCTGGTTGTTGATGACAGAGTCGATAATAAGTTGTTCTTTACAGCCCATAGACCCTTTAGCGCATCCTTTTTGTTGTGCGGATATGATGTTGTTTTTCTCACAGTGTTGGTAAATGCGGTGTGTTAAACATGAAGTGATAATTTTATACAAAGTAGGTAGGCACGTTACCGGTCGGTACTTAGACGGATCTTGTGTGTTGTTCTGGTCTTTAGGCAGTAGATAGGTTACTCCTTGCGTTAGAAACGCTGGCATTTTCTGTGGGTTAAGAATAACGTGGTTTTATTATTATTATTATTATTATTATTATTATTATTATTATTATTATTATTATCATTATTAAAAGCAATACTGCCACTAGTAGGCCTATATACAGGTTGATTAAGGCTTAGTATGTAATATTTTCTTGAATTTGAGGTTTCATTCACTGGAATTATTGGAATAAGCATTGGCGTATCCAGGTGTAAGTTTTCTAGTTGAATGTAAAACTTCGGGAGATTTTCTGGTTTCAACTTTAAGCTCGGGGCGTTGAGGACTAAAGGGCTACCGTAGCTTTTTTCTTGAAAAATTAGCATTTGTTTTTTGTAGAACATTTTGTAACATCCCTCCTTGATTAGAAAGACTCCTTTAAGATTCTTCATGGTCGTTTGAGTTTTGCATTGTACTTCGACGTTTCAGGTTCGAGGAAATCTGCCAAAAGTTGGTTTAATCCTGGGATCATTTCTATATGATTCTCTGGGATCCCAAGTTTGTAAAAACGACATGATTTTGTTGTTTGTTCAACTAAAATATTGATTTCACAAGGTACATTAGACGTGGATTGCAACGTTTTTGATCAATGATACGGTCTATCTCCGACACATTTATCATTCATCAATCTGTTCATCATTTTCGGATTTCAGAAGATATTTAATTAAACGTTAGAGAGTCATGCTACCGACTGCGCCAATTATATAGCGATGCCACAAAACTTGTTTTTTAAAAAAACTTTATTCAAATAGAAAACGACTAATCTATTACAGAGTTAATTCAGAACTAATTTTTAAAACAATTACCATAAAAAGGTTAAATCGGGTAAAATGCTGAAATGTTAAATCTAAAATATATTTATTGTAATATAATTAGGTATTTTGTTCAATGCCTCTTCCTTGTTTGTAAAATACGTCGTAAGACAAGACATATGTCTTACGATGTATTTTACATATTTATTAACATTTTTTCGTCCTGGGAGAGATACATCCCAATAAACACATATTCGTTTTTAAAACGTTTAAAATGACGAAACACCAAAATTTAAAAGCGTTAATAATAACATACAATCAACCCAAAAATGTCGCGCATATAAACGTTGTACGAAACGTGTAAAGTGAAACGTTGAGAATAAGTGTACATTGATGATATATTGTAACTATCTTTTGGTTTAAATAAACGTAAAAAAGACGTTTATATTGGATTATAAATAACGTGTAAAATGATCAATAAGAACACGTTTTTCTAACGTAATTTCTATTTTGTAATTATTCCTAAAAAAAAACGTTTCGGCAACTTAATTGAAAAACCTTAGTTAGACGTTTTTAGCTATTGTTTGAAATACGTATGCATAATTGCTGCCAGACATAATTAGTTTTGGTCACCTGTCAAAAAAACTGCTTTCCACCTGACGAAAAGTAAATAGCAGGTAGGCACATAGTTGTAACTAGTAGAAAGCAGGTTTTTTGACAGGTTACCAAAACCAATAATGTCTGATGATGACTATACATATACATTATATATACACGACACGTAGATACTGATGGTAATACTTTTGATAAAAAAAAAACATATGACAGTAGTTAGTATAATATATAACTTATCAGAAATGGTAATGGTGGTCTTTTGAAGCGTAGGTATACAAAAAGAATATAATGATTTAAACTTTAGACACCTACCCATAAATGAAAATAAAAATAATATAATTTTTACTTTATATTCTGTTAACTAGTGTATTTTATTGGATTTGAATTTTAGAAATTAATATAGTGTTAGTGTTAAAAAATCAACTTCTGAAATCTTAAGATTGGAGGGGTAGTGGTAAGATGAAATTAAAAACATTAGTTTTAATTTTATTAACAAAAACTTTATTTAAAAATCAAAAATATTAACATTCTTTAAATAAGTCGCAACTAAACCAATTTATACCAAAAGAAATGGTAAATATTTTAATGTATATCTACACAAACGTAAACATTAATCTAAGAATAAAAAAATATTAACATTACTCAAATTAAGTTCAACTGAAATAATGTTTAACAAAAAACTGTTAGAATAAAGTATTCCTACACAAACGTAAACTTGATAAAAAAAATAACTCAATCAATGTTTAAGACTAAACGCAACTGAACTAATTTTTAAGAAAAAAGAAGGTTTATAACATGTACATTTACAGAAACGTCGTAACCTATAGATGAGGCAAATATTTAAATCCTTTCACCATGTTTTATGCGCGTGGCTACCTTTAAATCTACCCTTTGCTCTTACCCATGCTACCTTTAAATCGATATTTTATAAAATATTTAATTTTTCTGGAAGGAAGCAAAATTTGGATGCCTATACCTATATAAAAAACATTGTTTACAACATAAAATCCAATAGAAATATTATACAGGGTATCCCATTTAAAATAATAGATTTTGATATGCCTGCCGACCAGATGAGCTGTGAACCCTGTAAATTCAAAAATAAGATCGAGATCACTTTTGTGTATTTTTTAGTCTTAGAATTAAATCTACTTTCCGCTCCCAAAATTTAGATTAAGAGGTGTAAAATCTCTCTATTGACTAATTTTGGCATGCACTAATAATAACTTACCTTTATTGGCAAACGAAGAACTGCTAGTAGAAACACAATAATTGCACAAATAATACAAACTCCAGAAAATATAATATGAACAAAACACTCACCCTGTGTCGTTTCTTTGACGATTTGCTTACTTATAGTTATGATTCAATGCGTCAGCATCGTAAACATCCTCTTTACCCAAATTTTCTTAGACCAATCAAAGCGAAGGGTTTATGTTTGTAAAGCGTAGTGTTTTATATACGTGTAAAAGACGTTTAATGTTGTCGTTATTTAAACGCATTAAAAAAACGTTATTATAACAGTAATAATATAATACCCATGGTCATTTCGATACAATGCAAATAATTTCTACTAAAGTTTTGTTTTGTTTATATCTATTTAGACAAATACCTTTTTTTTAAATTTTTTTCGACAATTTGTTATGCAATGGATAGTAAAAATTTTCTTTATTCCAATTTTCAAGAGTATCTGTTTTTAAAGCGTAGTTTTTTTTATTCGTGTAAAAGACGTTTAATTTGGTTGTTATTTAAACTGATGAAATAAGGTTATTTTTTAGTATCTTTTATACATGTAAAAGACATTTAAATTGGCTGTTATTTAAACCAATAAAATAACGTTATTTTAACAGTATATAATATCCATGGTTATTCAGATAGGTTACAATGCAAATAAATACTCTTTCATTCGTTTGTTTACAAATTTTTAAGCAAATAAAATAATTTTTAGATTTTTTTAATATTCATTTAAAACTTATACAATTATTGCAGTTAAAGAATGTTCAGCTTTGCAGGCAGCTTAGAGTTTAAAGTAGAATCGATAGGTAATATATATGAGTTAGCATTATTAACATCTTTATTAACACATTTTTTCGTCGAACTTTATCTACATATTATTCAAACGCAATTTATAGTCACCAAAAAAGAAGAAACATAAGTACCAAGATAATATAATGAATTTCCTATTTTATAATAATGTTTATAGAATAAATAATATCTCAATTAATAAAATTCTTTAACGTTTAAAAAACATTTAAGATGATAGAAGAAATAAAGTTATAAAAATCTGTTATTAAAACGTTATAAAAATATTAAATGTTATTTTGATGTGTATTCAACGCCCTTTTAACGTTAACTTATACCGTTTTATTTTACACCAAAATTCAACGGTTAAACTTTCAACCTAAAATGTCCTAACACCAATTATCAACGTATGACACGTTGAAAAAATGTTAAATAAACGTGTATGTGTTTACTGGGATAGGAAAAAAGCACTGCATACAAATTATACAGGGTGGATCAATCAAACACAGATAATATTTCATATACCGCCCGTTAAACAAAAAAATCGCTCGCACCCGTTGATTTTTATTTCAAGAGGGACACCCCAAAATAAGATACATACTACCTGGAGGTCGCATCAACCCTAAAATCTTAAATGGAAAAAGTGGTCTAGTGATAATAACTGCAAAATTTCAAGCTGCTACATGCAACATTTTTTAAACGACAGCTTGTCAAAATGTGGGAATTGATTGTGTGATTATTAACACCGGTATGAACAGTCAATCACCAGCGAGTTCGAACGAACGTTCACGAAGAAATCGCCCGGCGAGTAACTGAGAGCGTCACCAGCGAATTGACTATATTTTAAAGATGGCCCATATCAAATATAAATTAATTGTCGTGCGTTTAGAAGAGCGGAATTAGAATTAGATTGCTGTAACCTTTTGTTTGTTTTGTTTATTATTATGATGTGTTATCTTTTCGGTAGCGATGGTTTTGGAAAATGCATAGTTGTTTACATTAAAGTTAATAGTTCGGCCTCTTGCAAATTTGTTTAAAAATTGCTATTAAATATTCAGTTGCAGACAAAGAACGTTTTATTCAAATTATAGAGAATTACCCTATACGTGAAAATAAGAGGGACGGACGCTAATCATATAAAAAAAAAAGAAAAGCTGGTCATAACATTACTGTGGATTTCAATGGTGCAACATCTGAGAAGGTATAAATGAGTAATCCATTAATAAAAAGTACCGGGTATATCTCGGAAAGTAGTAATCAGAGATTTAGTGTAAATTTTTTTATAGTTAAATCGCCGGAAAAAAACGCTGGGAATCATTTTTGAATTTGTAAAACGTCATAAATAACAGTGATCAACTAAGTATAAAAGTTTGATTTTTAATACTCGTATAACTTATTAAATATACCTGGACTGCTAATGCATAAAACCACGATACCCGAAAATAATAATAATAATAATAATAAGACTTTTATTAATCACCAGAAAAATAAAAAATTACAATTCTGTTATAAACCAAATGCATATCACATCTTGAATAGTTCGTTCTTTACAAAGAGCACATTTAATGTGTATTGAAACGATTAAAAAATATCTATAGATAAATTTTAATATACTTAAATTTTATACAAATACAAATAAAATTCCAGAAGGTGACTAATAGGCCATATTTTCAGACTTCCAGGGAACAACACCTGCGAGATTCCCTGAATTCTGTTGAGGCCTTATATATATTTAATAATTATAAATTATAAATGACACTTATAAATAATAAACAAAAGCATTTTCCCAGTTAAAGAAAAAAAGGAGAAAGTTAATACAACACGAATAAAAAGCATACTGATGGGATAAGGAGAGAATAGGAAAAGGAACTGGAATTGGACAAGGAAAAGGTTGGCACATATAAATAATTCGATTTTATAATTTAAAAATAAAAATAAAAAACAATTTTTTATTATTCTAAGTGAGTAATTTGCTATTGATTTATTAGAATTAGTTTAGTTTTCATCTTAAAAGTTTTTTCTGACATGGTAAAATCATTTATACAATATTTGTTAGTATAGTGTGCTATTAAGTAAGAAAACGATCTCTTAAAAAATTCTTTATTGTGTGAAGGAATAGTTAATAATTGTTTTCTTCTAATATTCAAGTTGTGCACGTCAGTCCGATATCTAACTTTTCGATGTTAATATGAAGGAATCCTTGACTTAAGAATTTTGAAAAAGAAGCAAATAAGATGCAACACTCTACGATTGTACATATTTAACCACCCCGCAACCTTTAGCTTATGTGAAATATGTTCTCTCCTTCTTATGCCATATACAAACCTAAGACAGGAATTCTGAAGTTTTTGTATTCTATATGAGTCAGAAGAATCAAGGCAAGGGCCATAGATGGTGTCACAAAAATTTAATTGGGATAGTACCAATGTTTCACAAAGCATTTTTCTTATAGGCAAATTCAGGTAATCCCTTTGCGAATAAATCATTTTCAGTGCGGAGTACCCACTTTTCATTTTAAGAGTAACATGATCCTTAAATCTTAGTTTGTAATCCATTAAAAGTCCAAGATTCTTAGCAGAATTTTTAAAAGTTATGTTATCATTATTAATGTAAAGTTGCAAGTTATTTAAAATATTTGTTCGTTTATTATCACTACAAAAAAGAATGGCTGTGGACTTATTGGGATTAACTTTTAAAAGTAACTTTTGCGTTTCTATAAATAAATTGTTAAGGTCTTCATTAATTTTTATATTAGCCTGCCAAACATCAGTATCTTTAAAAGAGAAATAGATCTGGGTGTCGTCCGCGTAGTTATGATGTTTACAATATGTTATCTTCTTTGTTATCTGAGATGTGTAAAGTGTGTAGAGTAATGGGCCCAAAATGCTACCCTGCGGAACACCGCTGACTACGTCTACAAACCCCGATTCATTATCATTCAAAATCACCCGCTGTTTACGATCTGACAAAAAAGAAGATATTAAAGTTACAGCCGACTCACAAAATCCCACATATAATGCAAAATTGATAAAAGTATCTGATGATTAACCATATCGAAAGCTTTAGTAAAATCTAGTAAAATTAATACGGTTGCTTGACTATTATCAAGCGGTCTAAATATATCATCAGACACTTGAGCCAACGCGGTGGCACAGCTATACCCTTTACGGAAGCCAGATTGATATTCAGGAATCAAATTATTATTCTTTAAATAGTCCAATATCTGTTGCTCCATAATTTTCTCAATTACTTTAGAAAAAACAGAAAGAACGGAGACTGATCGAAGATTGCCAAATTCAGTTGGATTTTTTATTTTTGGTATAGGAATAATATTGGCTTGCTTCCATTTTTTTGGAAAGTAGTTTTCCTCTAAACAAATATTTATTAAATGACATAATGGATTAATAATAGCAGGGCAACAAAGTAAGATAAGAGTTATGTTTAAGTTATCGACCCCAAATGCTTTGCTTTTTATAGTTTTTAAAATGTTTACGATTAAGTCTTGAGTTATTAGGTTAAACTTAAATTCATTTGCGACAACTCTATGTTCTTTAAAATATTTAACATAATTAGCATCAACAATATTGTTATCATTATTGCCATTCGTAAAAAAAGTATTAAGTTCTTCAACATTCTGTAGAAAAATTGGAAGTTGTTTATTTTTTTCAATTCTTGCCAAACTTCTTTATTTTTACAAGTACTAAACTTATATTCAAGGTAAGCTTTTTTCTCTGCTCTTATTGCGCTTGTTGTTATATTTCTATACTGCTTATAGATGTTCCAGTCCTCTCGCTCTTTAGTGATTCTAAATTTATTTAATGCCCTATTGCGAAGTCTTTGCATTAATCTAATA
Source organism: Anthonomus grandis grandis (assembly GCF_022605725.1). Classification (NCBI taxonomy): domain Eukaryota; kingdom Metazoa; phylum Arthropoda; class Insecta; order Coleoptera; family Curculionidae; genus Anthonomus; species Anthonomus grandis. Next base: position 45,867,828 of record NC_065548.1, read on the forward strand.
TTAGCCGTAATCCATGGACTGTAAGGTTTATTTTTATTTTTAACTTTAATTAAGGGAGCATGCATATCCATAATATTATGTAATGACTCCGTGAAAAAGTCAACTTTGGAGTCTATATCTCTCATATCATACATAGTATGCCAGGGAATCAATTCGACTAAATCGGCCTCCAATTGCTCGTAATTTATATCATTTAAATTTCTATATACAAAATTAAAAGTCTGCGGTTCTGGAACCTCCAAATTAGCAGTACAATAAACAAGCATGTGATCAGACACACCCACATCCCTAACGCCGCAATCTTGGATAGACTCATGATTAGAGAAAATTAGGTCTATCAGAGACATCGTTATATCTGACACTCTTGTAGGATCAATGATCAATTGCTTCAAACCATAAACCTCAGTTATTTCAAGCAAAGGTAAGTTCGAATTCAGACCCAAAACATTAATGTTAAAATCTCCCAGCAAAAATATACAATCATAAACAGCATAAAAGTTCTCTAAAATATTATCTAAATTTGAGTAAAACAAATTAAGGTCACCTTTAGGAGGGCAATATATATTACCAATAAAAATCTTTTTATTATTTAGCTTTACTTCAATCCAAATTTGTTCTAAATACATATTCGACTCACTAATTATTATGCGAAATTCAAAAATATTTTTAATAAATACTGCGACGCCACCACCTCTGCCCAATCGATCCTGTCTGACAATACTATAGTTAGGTATATGTACAACTTCGTCGTTAATATCGGTATGTAACCATGTCTCCGAAACACCAATCACATCATAATGTAAATTATTTATATGATTTTGAAAAATAGGAAAATTATTTAGCAGAGATCTTGCATTGATATACGCACAAAAAAACATAACAAAAAAAAAAAATTTAACAATATAAAGTTAAGAGGGATAGCTTGGAAAGGGAAAAAGGAACAGAAAAAAAAGGAAATTAATCAGTACCAAAAGTATGCTTTCAAAAACAATGCAACAAAAAAGTCAATGCTATTAAACACCTACTCAATCCGAACTTATTATAACTAAGTTTAAAATCGCAAATCGTTTTTATCAAACAAAAAATGAAGAATTATACAACACCAGCTATATATCGAATATATATTACGATATATACTCGATTATGAATACATATACTCGTATACTAAATAAAATAACTACAATCCCATACAGACCAGCAAAAATTTTCATCCAAAATCTACAAATTAACCCAATAACCAAAAGGCCTGCCAAAAGAAAATGGCATTAAGGTGTATATCCCAAACTTTGCCCTGCTAAACCTCTTTTAATCTTTAAGATCATTTATAGAAATTAATTAATTAAAAATAGCTCGATCTTACATTAAGCTTAGCATATAAGAATTTTTATAGGTAATAGACTTTCAACATTCTAAAAACTGAACACAATGTTTAATTTACAGTTTCAAGTCATAGAAGTTTGAACTCACCGATTAATTACTTCATAAATCACTGATATCCAGGATCCTCAACACTTGATCGTTCTTCTTGATATACACATTGCCGTTATGAACCCACGCACTTTTATAGGTATGTTTTTTCACAGCGGCCTGAAACAAATTAAGTCGCGATTTGGTCAAATCTTCCTTGATTTGTATTTGTTTATTTTTAAGTAATGCACGCGACTTAAGCACCGATACCCTAGCTTCGCTACAAGAAAACCGAACTATCACTGCTTTTGGTTTACCGGTATGTTGTTTAGATGTGACACGAAAACATTTTTTTATAGAATTACTTGGTATTTTTGTTTTGAGCTCGGTGTTAAATAGATTCAATACGGCATCTTTCAACGCTGTTGGGTTTTCACCTTCGGCTGGTTGAAGTCCAAATATGCGCAGATTTTTATTGCGATACTGCTGCTCCTGGGCATCCAATGATGTTTCAAGACGCTTATTGACCTCCATAACCTTATTTAATTTTTCTTCCAATGACGAAATCCTGGCCTCTTGTTCTCGTTGCCGACGTTCCAGTTTTTTTTCAATAATTTTAACCACCTTTTCCGCTACTTCCTCTAAAAATTTCTCGTTAAACATAGCAGTTATAATGGTCTTAATCTCACGAACATCCGCACTTGCCAAGCCCATGTTTATGCAAAAACAAACTCTCACAATATATCTACACAATCCTTCAAGGATTAACTTCACACACCAAAGAGTAACTAATTCTCCACTTTTACTACTTTTTTTGGATAAATTTACGGAGCGACATTAAACTGTTGTTTACGCCAAAAGCGCCATCTACTAAAATGCATGACCACTGCCTGGTGACCGCCATTTTTATAGTGGTTGTGTCCTTTTAATTATAATCACTTTGAACGTTCTTAGTGTTTCCAACAAAAAATACAGGGTGTCCATTTATAAACTGACACATTTTAACTGCTTATAAGTCGAGAACGAAAAATGACAACAATGTGCGGTTTTCACAGAACTTCATCAATATTTTTAAAGTTTTTTTATGACGGTGTTGCCAAGTTTTAAAATTTACCTGAAATAGGACGAAAAAAAAGATGATTTTCAAAGGCCGATTTCTTAAAAATTTTAAATGTAACACCCTGTACTTTTTAATTTTACATTAAAGCCTGTTAAATCCCCTTTCCGAAAATGTATAAATTGTCTTAAATTCATTATTTTTTTTTACAGAGCTAATTTTAGTGAATGACACCTTTTTGAAAATTTTCCTAGAATACATATTCGGTGATTGTCGATTGATGAACATTTTCTGGTAATTGCCTATGTATCGCTTTAGCATGATCATAATTAAATAATTTGCGCTATTGCCATGTCTATAAAAAGTATTTATTCTATGTATTAAATTACAACTATTTATAACAATTTTAACAACAAACAATTGAAAAAATTAATTTTAATTTATAACTAATAAATAAGCTACTGAATATATAACCCCCATTTTGCTCGGAACACAAATGTAGACGGAGAAATAAGTTGCCGAAGGCGTTTTGTAGCATTCGCGGTGTAATTTGTTTAAAACATTTACTATGTTGTTGCGCAGTTCATCCAAATTTCTTGGGGTTGGATTGTAGCAACGTCTTTTACATATCCCCATATACAAGAATCTGGAATGATTAGATCGGGAGAATAAGGTGCTCACTCGATTGGACCTGCTCGTCCTATCCATCTGTTTCCAAAAGTAATATCTAAGGAATCCCTTGCGACCCGGGAGAAGTGTGGTGGTGCACCGTCTTGCTGGAAGTAGACCGTGGCTAAAATTCCATCCTGCTGAAGTTGAGGATAAAAAAATGTTTACAACATATCAGTGTAATTGTTTCCATTCACCGTTGCTTCTTGAAAAAAAATGGCCCATAAATTTTAAATTTCGATACTGCACACCAAACTTTCAGCTTAGGAGAATCTCTTTCAAATTTGTTATACACTCGAGGATTTTCATTTCCCCAAATTCGGCAGTTATGCTTATTTACTCGACCACTGAAATGTTGCCTCATCAGACATTATTAAATTGGTATCCGGCTCATTTCTAAAAAGATCTAGTAGTGTTTTGCACATTAAATATCTTTTTTCAAGGACGCGATTTTCTATTTTTTGGAAAGGTTGAATTTTGTAGGGTTTAAACTTAATTATAAAAAAAAATAATGAATTTAAGACAATTTATATATTTTCGGAAAGGGGATTTAACAGGCTTTAATGTAAAATTAAAAAGTACAGGGTGTTACATTTAAAATTTTTGAGAAATCGACCTTTGAAAATCATCATTTTTTTTCCTCCTATTTCAGGTAAATTTTGAAACTTGGCAATACTGTCAAAAAAAACTTTAAAAATATTGATGAAGTTCTGTGAAAACCGCACATAGTTGTCATTTCTCGTTCTCGACTTATAAGCAGTTAAAATGTGTCAGTTTATAAATGGACACCCTGTATATTAAATAACGGTAATGAAGTTGGCGACGCTGACGTTTGACGTGTGAGCATAGCGGATTGCCTATTTTTTTGGCGATTTGTAAACGACGCTTGGGTATATTGTCTGCAATGGGCGATAAAGCTTCTTCCTTTTTTAATACGTGGATAATGTATCACCGTCCTTACTTAAACGTATTTGGTTCACTGTTTCTCAAAACCGACTGGCAGTGGAGGCCAGATGTTCTGAGTAATCTTCCGTGAATGAAGATGAATGGTTAGATTGGTGCTGTATTATAGTTTAGCATTCTGATTTCTATTCCTGCGAGGGCCATAAATTAGGCCTTTTAAACTGGCCTTTACGGTTGGCGATAAGGCAACTTTATTTGACGTTCTTAGCGTTAAGGTTTCCCACTACGATGATTAGATAATTTGACTGCAAAAAAATGGTTGGCTGGATTCTGAGATTTCTGTTTGGGCTGGAATAGAGTGATTCAAAAATTTCGGCAGTACCATGCGTCTGCATTTAAACCTTTCTCTGAGGTGCGTTCCCGGTAGGCATTTGATAATGACGTATCATCTTTTTTCTAACGGTCGCACAAATTGTCAAGCACTATTTCTTTTATTTGTTATGAGGCTTGCCAAGCGTCGGGTATGAGAGAATATCTTACGTAACATTGTTACAACACTGTCTTTCGATAGTAGTACTTTTATTCTGTCACAAACTTGTGTGTAATAACGTTATGTAACAGAATATCTGACCGCACTAAAATAGTTTTGGCAAGACCTTTCAAATTAAACACATTATCCAATTGACATTTAACCTGATTAGTCTTTCAAACAAAGTATTGTCATAGTTGTAAACATGAGAAAATTTAATAATATTTTTATTATACTTATTGCAAACCTATTATTACGTACCTATGCTGCTGTAAATGAAAAAGAAATAATAGAACACATGTCATTAACCACGGACTTAAAGAAAAAAGCAAAACATGTTGAGCCCCGTATATTAAAAGGAAAAAAATGTTCAACTGAAAAATATCCGTTTATGGTCTTAATTTTTGAACTATCAGAAAGTGATGGTGAATGGTCACAAATTTGTGGAGGATCACTTATAAATGCCTATTGGGTTCTTACTGCGGCTCATTGTATAAGAAGTCGAAAAACTACTTATGCAGTAAAATATCACTTAAGTTACCAAACAACCAAGACCATACTTGCAAGGATACCGTTCGTACATCCCTTTTTTCATCCAGTTTTTTTATGGAATGATATTGGTTTGTTACGATTAGTAATTCCAGTAACATTATCAGCACACGTGGCATATGTAAAACTACCCACGATTGATTATAAAACGGATGAACCACCTTGTAAAATATCCCTTGTGATGGGATATGGCGTTACACATACTGGTAAAAATGCAGCTATTACTAATTTACAATGCGCTGAAATCCCTACAATTTCATTTCAGCATTGTCACGATCTCTATCGGAAATACCACAATATATCTATTGAACCGAAAATCATTTGCACCCTTTCTTCAGAAGGAATAGATGCATGCCAAGGTGACTCTGGTGGGCCATTACTTTGTAGCAACGTCCAATATGGCATTGTTTCTTGGAGCATTGGTTGTGGAATTACGACAAATCCTGGAATTTATACCAAGGTAGACCGCTTTTTGGATTTTATTCGTGAAACCCAGTCTAAATATGACTCTGCTGAGCATTACGATTACGATGAATATCAATATGGTAAAACAGCACTCGCAAACCATAACCATATAATAATGTATTTTTTCTGTTATATATTTTACTTTATAGCCTAAGAACAGAAATATATAATACGCACATAATAGATATTACCGATTTACTGTTATAAAATTAAAATAAAGGTGTTTCAATAAGAGCGCAAGTTTTCAGTGTTTAAGAAAATATATATTTGGGAATTATGCATGAAACAAAATATCTGGTAAAGGAGCGCCAAGGCTTTGTTGACATATGCGTATCGTTTTGACGCAATTTTCAATAATTTCATTGTATGTATGTGGTGGTATTTCATTAATACAGTCTCAGAGTCTAATTTCGGTTTTCAATATTTTGATTGTTGCAGGCTGTGACTTGAGATAACCCCATAGCCAGAAGTCTAAAGGCGTTATATCGTAAAAGAGTGGATGACAATTTTGGTTGGCCAATCGGGAAATTACGCTATTAGGAACATGATTATGAAATTACTTTAGGAACAAACTTGTGCAAGATCGGCAATATTTTATGGGCGGTATAATATGTGACACCGTCTTGCTGAAACCAAATGTCGTCAAGATCAATAGCATCCAAATGAGTCCGGTAACTCTTAAACCCTTGGTATTATGGGACTATGTGCCCGGCTACTCACTAAGGCCGGTATTAGACTATAAAAGATATTTGACAAAGATCTTTTATAAAACATTTTGTTTGATTCTAGTTCTTTTAAGAAAAGTTTGTGAGCAGTAGAAGAGTATTACACTATCAAAGAACTTTGTAAAATTTAAAGAGAATCGCGACGTTATTTTTATTTAAAAATGGATGAAAGGCGTGCATTAGCTTGCGCTGTTGCTATGAGTGCTGCTGTTGTTACAATGTGTTTAGTGTTAAAAAGAAAAAAAGAAAAAAACCGTCGACTTTGGGAAAGACCCTGGGTAGCGAGGCGTAATTTAAGAGGAATCCATCATAATCTGCTAAAAGAGTTACTATCTGAAGATAGTAGGAGTTATGAAAACTATTTAAGAATGGATCACGAAACATTTACGTTTATTGCTTCAAAAATAGCACCAATTATATCCCGACAAAATACACACTTAAGAAATCCTATCAGCGTTGAGGAACGCCTTATGGTGACCCTTCGATTTCTGGCAACTGCAGAGAGTTATTCCAGTCTTCAATACAGCAGTCGTATACCTCAATGTACCCTATCAGGCATAATCCCGGAAACGTCCAAGGCCATATATCAGGCATTGAAAAATGAATATCTGAAGGTATGTAGTAAAATTACTTTGTAAAAAATAATAAAAATTATTCTTTATTTCTATTTATAACAAAACTGGAACTTAAATAGGAACAAAAAAAATGAAATAATACAAATCAATATTTATTCAAATATTTTCTTGCTGAAAATCTGTGCTTGTCACGTTAGCCATTCTAAGTGCATCGCTAATCAAATTATCGGAATTGGTTAGCCCATTCTCTTCATTGAAATTATTATTAAAATTATACTCCAACGGAGTATAACTATGATGGGGTGGCTGTGGTAATGACCTCCATGATTCTTGGGATGAGGCTGGACTTAATAGCCTGGTCGGTTGATCAAGAGTATCCCAAGTATCCATTAATATTTGTTGAATTTTGCATTTTGTTTGCCTTAGTACAAACTCATTGCTGGCTCCCTGTATCCCACGTAATTCAGATACTACAAATTTCCCGAAAGTATCTAGGGCATCATCCTGTGTTTGATTATGCACTGAAGTTTGTTTCACAATTTTACCCATTTCTGACATGGTTGCAGAAGCTTTAACTAGTAGGTCATCGTAAGGAATAGATTTTCTTTTTTTATTTATGGAAACCGCTGGTTTTATGCCATCTGTAGCAGATTTGGAAGCTAAAGTTGTAGTTTCTGCCTTTTCACTGGTGTCATCCTGTAAATAAAAAAATGTGTTAGATAAACTTTTAAAATATTTATTTTTCTTACAGACACCAACAACTAGAGAGGAATGGGAAAATATTGCCAAGGAGTTTGAAAACAAATGGAATGTGGTCAATACAATTGGAGCAATGGATGGGAAACACATTCAAATTAATTGTCCGGAAATAGGCGGCTCTCATTTCTTTAACTATAAGTCTTATCATATTATTTGCTCTCACTGACGCCGACTATAAATTTGTGTATGTAGATGTTGGAACGAATGGCAGAATCGGTGACAGTGGGGTGTTCGCTAAAAGCCAACTAAGAAGATGCTTACTAGACAGAACAATATTAAACATTCCCGACGACAAAAATCTTCCGAACACAAATATTACCATGCCCTATGTTGTTCTAGCTGATGACGCGTTTCCTCTGAGCTACAATGTTATGAAACCGTATTCTTTAAAAAATATAACTAAGGAAGAAAAAATATTTAATTACAGACTATCTCGTGGAAGACGAATGGTCGAAAGTAGCTTCGGAATATTAGCAAGCCGATTCAGAGTTTTTTTAACTGCAATTAATTTAGCACCTGAAAAAGTTACATGCATCACACTTGCTGCTTGCACATTGCATAATCTGTTAACTGAAAGACGAAAACATCTATATACACGCCATGACGTTTTTACTCGAACTGAAAATGGTTTTCAATACCAAGACGTTCATATCGATGAAGATCTTCAGGAAATGCAAGTTCTTACAAGACAGGTTCATATTGGAGGGAACCGCCATGGTCGAGAAATAAGAGATGCATTTAAATCATATTATAACGGTTCTGGAAAAGTTCCATGGCAAGAAAATTATATATAATCATATAACTTACATTATTTTGATTTATGGCATTATAAATGTCACTTCCCGCTTGGGATTGTTCAGACTGGATTTCTAAATTGGATTCTGATGTATCAGCTTCTGTTGACTTGTCCAAAAATTTTAATAAAGGAAACCAATACACCTTAGGCTTATAAACATCATGCTCTTCGGCTCCACTTTTTTTGGACTGAATTACCTGGAGCATTAAATAAAATAATAAATAATTAACTTTTAATTGTATTATATGTCAATAAACCAAAAAGTAAAATGTTATAAAAAAATAAAATATTTACCTTCATTTTCTCTGATAAATATTGGCTTCTTAACCCATTTAGTTTTTTTTTAATATCCTCCACCTTGCAACCTTTGCTTACTGTATTTATTATTTCAGCAATTCGTTTATATGTATCTAGTCTTTTATTTCGATTTTTGTAATCCGGATGTTGATGATTATATAACATTTCGTAACTCTCATATTCGGAAATTAATAATTTGGTCGCCGCAACGCACCAAACAAACTTATTATCCGCCATATTGCTTTGAAATGGTCAAATATTTTATCAAATGTAATCATATGTTATTAAATGCTATAAAAGATAGTTTATAAAACTAATCTTTTATAAAAGAAGTAACATTACACTGTAAAATATTTTATAAAATTTCTTTTATAGAAGATCTTTGTCAAATATCTTTTATAGTCTAATACCGGCCTAAAACTTCCTCTTTGGATGGTACCAGTTAGTTCGATGCCTTGCGGTCAGCTCTGTTGCAGTGCTATTATGCCTCATGGATTTAATCCCCCATGTACCGTTCTGTTGCTTCTAGAAAGTCCGGTATTTGCTCAGTGGTGTAGTCACACAACCTCTATTAGTGGTGTATTTCAAGTCTGTGTAGGTGTCTGTAAGTATCCCTGCCACCGTTCGCAGTTGTTGCTTGGAGCGGCCCAGAATGTTTTCCCCGTTGCTGAAGGGCGAACTGCTTAACCTTCCGGTATTAACGAGGACTTATGTGACATAAATACTAACGTCGGACTCACACTCCGCATATTTTTTTATAGGGAAAAATTATCAAAAGTCGTGTATAACTATATTAGTCTTGGTAGAAATATATAAACACATTAAATATAAATATATTTACACATCTTGAAGGTAAATTATTGAAATCCAAAAGCCCAGAAAACCTCTAATAAAAAATAACAATTTTTAAATTGTAAGAATCACAGAATCGAAACATATCATTATCAAAAACAAAAACAGAACTTCTAACAAACTTTCAAGACAAACAAAAGATGATTACATTTCAAAAAATAAAAATAAAACTTTTAACCTAAACTCCGACTAAAATAATATCGTTAATCTTTGTCACTTTCACCAGCCATACAGTCACTACACATGTAGATGGCATGTTCCAAACAAATAGGTTTGTTACAGTATGCACAGCTAAATCTCGTTGCTCTATTTTTCTTTCTATCACAATAAAAGCAGCGTCGTTTTATGTTTGCGGTTTCTGGTTTGGGTAACTCTTCCTGCAGTGGTAAATGTAAAATTTCTCTAAGGCGAAGTCTAATGGTACGTGGTATCCGTATATTATTAGTAGCTCTTCTTCGTATGTGTCCGTCTAGTTACTGCATACCAAGATTCTTCAGAAATATTCTTCGAGGTGTATCATCCATATATTTTGAATTGCTCTTGAAAATAACGAAGGAGTTTATTCCAGCTATATTAAGTTGCATAAAAAATAAAATCATTGGCCAGCGACGAGTAGCTCTGGCACAATCATAGGCCGCACACATCTTGTCCACTGTATCAACCCCACCTTTAGTTTGATTGTAATCAACTATTATTTGTGGTTTTCCAGTTGCTTGGTCTATATTGTCTTCATTATGGTGCATAGTTAACAACATAAGCACATTTTTATTTTTATTGGGAATATACGATACGACTCCGGGAAAAAAAAGATCCAGCCAGACCTTAGTGGAAAAGGACAAAAATTTCGACTTCCAAATAATAAGACATCTTATTAATAGGTTTTATTTAGAGTTTAAGGTTGTGCCAAGCACAAAAAAATTACTTCAAAAATTGCGGGAAGATGGCAACTTTTCTTATTGCCGAGAGACACTAAGGAAATTACTAAAAATCCAATGGATTTTATTGGCGTAAATGCCAAAATAAAAGAAAAATTTTGATTGAGCGGCCTAATATCTTAACTCTCTAACTTATCTAACTTCTCTAACTAAAGATATAAGTACCTTTGGGAAATTTGAAAACATCAGCAAGAGGGACAAAATATTATTTATTTGGACGAAATATGGATAGACAATGACCTGACTTTTAAGAAATGTTGGCAGAGTAATGGCGTTTCCGGAGTCATTAGTAATATATCATCTACAGGTAAGGAATATTCTAATTAATTAAAGTAAATATTTTGCTATATAATGTGGTCGTGTATTTATAATGATTTTTTATATAACTGAATTTGAAACAAAATTTTAGGTCGACTCATAGTTGTACATGCAGGTTCTGAAAATGGCTTTATTAAAAATGCCTGTTTAATATTCAAAGCTGGTCTTGCTACGGGTGATTATCATAGACAGATGAATAGGGAAAATTTTTCTTTGATCTTGTTGTCCTGCATAGACCACCCCCCACTAATCAAAAAATTATGTGATTGATGGGATTATCAAGTCACATGGACATACCCCACTTAGGACACCACCTAAATGTGTGAACTAAATCCTATAGAAGTGGCATGGGCAAAGGTTAAATATCATAAGAAGCAGAAATATTACGGGCAGTTTTTCCTTAACAACCTTAAAACAAATTACTGAGGAAGCAATTTTATTAATTTCCAGGGAAAATTGGCAAAAATTTTCCCAACATGTTAGAGGTGTTAAAGATAAATTTTGGGAAACAGATGAGATTATGGAGGAGATTGAACCAATTATAATTGCTTTGTCCGCTAGTGATGACGATACCGAGGACAGTGATGATGATGACGATGATATAAGTGAAGAGGAAGATGATTTTGAGAATTTGTAAAATTGAATCATAAACAGTGTATTTTTTCTTAGTTTTTTAACTTTCAATACTTTATAAAATTTAGCACGCCAATGGGCATTTGATGAATGAAATCAGCCATGTTTTATTTACGGTGGCGTTCCCCTTACCGATGCCCCGTAGCCGCAGAAAGAATAGCCAGATAGTAAGTCAATAGATTGTTCATTATTCAATCTTAGAGAAACAATCACATGTCAAAAAAATATTAATACAAAAAAGGTAGTAATTGTAATCTATAATAGAGTGACCAAAGATTAAGAGCAATCATCAGCACGTGATTTTGCCCGAAATGGATTTAACGCGCTTTATCGGGAAGGTGAGCATTTGGCAACAACGCATCGTTAAAGCAAAGCAGAACGCAGAACGCTGTTCGTCTCGTAGCAGACGGGTCAATGTCACCAGAGATTCATCGGGAGAAACCGATTCGTGGATTTTTAGTTTGCAAGCGGTTGGACTTTTTTGCGTTTACTTTTGCGTTACAAATAAGTCGCACATTAACTTAGGCTTAGACTTAGGCTTAAGGCTTAGACCGTATCGGGGAATAGGTAAAAGTTGTTGCTATAGTAATATAGTAATGTAACATAAGGGTGTCAGTGGACTGATAAGTCAACAATATAGTTCCTTCTGCGCCGGCGGAAAAGTGAAAAAAAGAGCTCGGCCGCGCCAGAAGGAAAATTAAACTTCGCTGCCGCTTACACAGTCGAATAATGACGGATTTACTGAAGTTTAAAGAAAAAAAAACATATCTAGCACTCCATGTTAGTCAGCATATTTACAATTTTTTTTCGCATTCATTCTGTCAACCTCTACTTAAATAATTGTAAATATACCGTTCAGCAAGAACCAGCGAGAAGGTCTAGAGCTTTCTCTTGCCAGGATAGGAACTGGGACTGGATAATACTAAGTATAGTGGTTAGTATGAAAAGGACTGTTAGTAGATATAACTTAAACAAAACTTCTTAAAAAACTTAAAAAACAAAACATCAAAAAACAAACCGTAAATTCTGAAACTAAAGGACTATTAGCAAATTATATGTAAAATGAAAAAAAAAATATAAACTTAAACAAAACTTCTTGAAAATATCAAAAACAAAACATATAAATTCTGAATAACATAACATTTTATTTCATAATAATTATATAAATATTATATACAAACCCACCGCGATCTGAATATGGGAAAACTACACATAGGAAAATTTTCTATGTGTAATTTTCTATATATAGATCGCGGTTATTCGCGGTGGAACACCCTATAAAATATTTAAATTTTCAAAAATTTTCGTTTTTAGGGTACCTGTTTATAGATTAGTTCGATTCGTCTGTTTCTTGTTAACGCGAAGTGATCAATGACCTTTTCATAAAATTTTGAAGTTTCAGGATGTTCTTGGAAATATTCTATTAACCCCTTTTCTATCGAAATAGTGGCCAATTTACATAATCTCGTTTGAGTCATGGAATTTCTTGTAAATGTCTTGATACGTTTTAAAGCAGAAAAACTTCTTTCTACTGAAGCGGATGTAGCAGGGAGCGACAGTACCAAACATAATAATTTATAGATTTCCGGAACGTCTGTGCAAAGATTATTAGTATAAATGAACTGAAGAATATCTGTATATTTTGAAGAAACTCCTAATATATCAGCATCTGAGTACCAAACCGTCAACTCGCTTTGTAATTTTTGTTTATTGAAAAACTCTGGGTAAGATGTAAATAACGAATTAAGCAAATTTTAGGAAAATATAGATTTATAAGAAGGGAATTTAATCTTATCCAATAATTCTAAAAAAACTAGATTTTTGAGATCTTTAAATCGAACATCAATTTGACTGGCAACTAAATCTAATATTTCGTTATAAACGCATTTAAAATATAATTTTGAATCAGTCAGCTCGTCGTAATCTTTTTTTCGTTTCTTTTCTGGTGGCGCCCCTATAGTTAAGGATATGTCATTAAAAATTCTCTCAAAGAAAATATTATTTTCCCGATAATTCTTTGAAGTTCCTAGAAGATTTTCAATTCGATTTTTACAGTACGAGATGTCAGATAATCTTTGTAATATATTAAATACTAACTCCGTCTGTTCAAAAATGAGATTAAAAACATTTAATAAAAATAAAAACGTAAAATCATTTAAAATCTTTTTTAAGCCTACGGCAGCTCGAATTGCCTCATGGTTTTTATCGAAATTCTGGCTATTAACAATATATTCAAAAACGTCCACCAGTTAATGCCTCTGTTTAATAACAGTATCGATAATTCGCGATTTAAAATTCCACCTCGTTTCCGAACTTCCTGGCACACTCTTAGACCCAATTTCATCTAAAACTCTGGTACGCTTCGTAGATTTCGAAAAAAAAGTTGATATACCCGTAAGATTTACAAAGAAAATCCGGCATTCTTTTACTTTAGTAGAGGAATCTTGTAAAATTAAATTAATTCTGTGAGCGTAGCAGTGTACAAATATTGCTAGAGGTGCTATATCTTTAATTTTTTTCTGTAAACCATTTAATTCCCTTGACATAACGGATGCTCCATCATACGTTTGACCTATTAATTTTTTTTGCAATATCGAACTCCTCATATCTATTTATTAACCAATTAAACAGATCATCAGCTTTGCGTCCTGCACTTACATCATAGAAGCCCATAAAGCGTTCTACTACTTGATCATTTCTTACAAATCGAAATATGACTGACAATTGTGAAAAACACGTGATATCTGTAGATTCATCGATCTGCCAAGAAAAACAAGATGAATTTTTTATTTCAGCAGAAATAACATCACGAACGACTGAATTAATACTATCGATTAAATCGTTTTGAATGGTTTTCGACAAACCGCTAAAAACGGAAGATTCATCTAAAAATTCTTTAAAAATTGTTGTCAAATTTAGATAGTAAATTAGCCAGTTCTTTAAAGTTGCCCCGATTTAATGAATCTTGACATTCGTCATGACCCCTAAATGCCTGCTCTTGTGTTGCTAAGTAAATTATCATATCAATTAGTCTTTGTAATATGTCGCGATTTTTCTTTACTAACTCGTTGTGTTTCAATATATTCTCGCGATATGCTGAATTTATAGCGCACTGTATGTTATGATTATTTTAACTAAATAATTTAAATTTAAGTGTTGAAAAAGTATGGTCTTCAGATTGGCAGTGCTTTTGCAAGGATACACCTAAATGCTTTAAATCATTAGATCCCGTCAAATTCCACGGACCCTGCGCTTTTTCCGCGAAAAGTAAACAATTCCAACAAAGTAGTTTATTTCTTGTCTCGCTACCCGTCAACCATTCGTATTTATCGAACCAAGAGGTATTAAATGATCTATTTCCTGTTTTATAGTTCATAATTAAATTTTTCATACCCGGCCGCGGCATTAATTTGTGAACAAATAATTTATCATCTAAATTAAGTAAATTAAATTTACACTTCAGCAAAAAATCAACCAAATTCACTTTATTACTTACGGCGACCTGAACAGAACTTGGCTGTGGCTGAACATTTACACTTGCACTTAAATCTGCCATTATCAGTTTAATAATAATTATTCTAATTTACATACCTACAAAAAAAACTACTCAAAACCGCGAACATGTCTTTACACGTTTTTTTCGGGCAGTTTTAACATTTTTAACCGATGGTTGAAAATATTGGAAGGAAAATCAAGCCTCGCCTGAAATAAAACGACGTGGAAACCCGGTTTTGTCCATTCACTTCGTTTTTGTGACTTTTTCAACCGTGACTTTTTTAACCGTCGGCTAAAACTACCAGAAAAGAACGTAGTGTATGGGGCTGTTTAGAAAACAATTTTTATACTGTAATTTATAAAACAATATTTTTGGCTTTGCTGACTTTGCTCGAAAAAAAACGAGCCTTGTTTTGCTATAAAGAAAACGAGACATACAACAAAAAAAATATCGGCCGAAAGTTTTTATTATGGATAAGCGTCAAAAATAAAAAGCAAACAAATTTTATTTATGTTATGCCTTGTAAGATTCGCACGTCAAATGAGCTCGCCCAATTTGTGTGAGTTCGCATGGTGTCAGTTGGTGTACTTCAGCACACACGCGATCCGTTCTGTCTTTGTCTTTCTCATTAGAAATATCAATTGCGTTTGTCTTTCTGTTATCGGTTGTGTTGGGCTGGCCCATGCTTGTTTTTTAGTACGGAGCGCGGTAGGTAAGTTGATATGGGAAAATAGTCAGCGACTTGCACTGGATTTTTCGGCGAATTTTTAAATTACTGATAGGTATAATACTAATAGGTAATAAAACAAGATTTGGATCATATTTTTTGTTGTATAATTAATGGTATTATTAATCTATTTTTGTAATTAATTCATTAATTAATGTATCTACTGTTGGACGTAAAATAATGTTTGCTTGGAATTTTTCAGGGTGGGCAGTGACCACCCAGCCCACCCTAACGAGCCGCCACTGAGTTAGCAATCAAAATATAAAAAAATAATTATAATAGTAATGTACTTTAATTACCAACAACACTACATTAATATAACAAATTAATTTATAATGTACAGCCTAAAAATAAAAATTACAAAATAAAGATAATAAAACACAAAATAAATTAATCATAACAAAAATCAACTATATGAGAAAAAAAACACACATAACACAACATCCCTTAGCCAGGGTGGAACTATCCTCAATGGAATAGTGACTAGACTAGTGATTTTATATCGAATAGTGACTCGAGTTATATCTTGTCGACTCTCTTTACGGCTATACCTAGTTTAAAAGACTTTACTTTCGCGGTTCTCAAACTAATGACTATTTTAACATTTATTACAATTTTTAACAATAATACAGATTTTATTCAAATCGACGTCGTATATTTCGTAGCATATCAGGTGTTATCTTTTGGCATTCAAATGTAATCCTTTCGTACAATTATTTTATTAAATCTGGTTGGGTAGCATAGATTTTACTCTTTAGGTGACCCCACAGAAAAAATCCAGAGGTGAAAGATCAGGCGACTGCGCGGACCATTCAACAGAGCCTCTGCGTCTAATCTAGCGATCGGGATACTTCTCATTTAAATAACTGCGGACAGCTATTACGTATTGAGAGGACGCACCATCCTGCTGAAACATCAACTCGTCTTCAATTTATTGCTTGTTATTATCATTTTCAATCATGTTCGTGATTGCTAAATCGATAGCTTCTTGTAATAAGCTAAGGTTTAATTTTTAACCATACCAAAAGTTAAATTTTTGGGGATATTAAGTATGTGCTTCGTAATAAATGTGTGGATTGTGGTCCGACCTATAACGGCAATTATGACGGTTGACAGTGCCGTTTAAGAAAAACGAAAATTTATCTGAGAAACAAACATTAAACACATAAAATTGGGATTATATAATCCTCTTTTACTAGTTTTCTCACAGAACTCCAAGCGCTGATCTTCATTGTCTTTATTTATTTCATGTACCAGATTTATTTTATAGGGGTGGAAATCATGAATTTTTAGAATCCCTTGTATACTTCCTCGATTTTCCTCTCGAGCAAAAAATAACTTCACTATTTCTATTTTTTCTTGTAGGGTATAAACCATTTTAACTATTACTTTGTTTAGCACGATAAACTAAATATGAACGATCCGATTTCACTTTGATTAAGTCGAATTGACCTCTAAGTAACATTATTTTTTATTGTTTATTTGTATTTTGACACTCTTATTTTTTTCCTCCTAAACGTTAATGTAAATCTGTATTATTGCATGGAGTTTATAACGATGTCCATTTTCAGTATTTGTTGGACTAACGTTTATGTATAATTGTTATAAATTCATAGTTTGATAAAGAATTGCGATTTAATACAGTTTTTCCAAACACCCCACATTTAATACAGATTCTCCAAAAAACTAAACTCCTGGAAAAAATTATCGCACCACTGATTATTTTGTCAAGAAAATGTAAATAAAAATAAATATCAGTTAAAACAGTTATATATCTTTTCTCATACAAAAAGCAGAACTGGACAAGAACTATGTTTATGCTCTATTTTGGTATTCAAGGTCAAATTTATCTAAACATTTAAATTCCTTATTTTGCATTTTTTGTTACATATGTACCTAAAGCGAACAGTTTCAGTAGTACTTCGTACGTTTTAAGGTGATAATTTAAAACAACTGTTGTGAAACATAAACCGTCCTTTTTATTGAGTATGGAGAGAGCGGCACGTCGTCTAACTGAAAATGAAGCGGTTCAAGCAGTAACTTTAGTTGGAGAAGGTCGAAGTTACCGTTATGTGGCTGGCATTTTAGGCATGCATCACACAACAGTTATACGAGCTGTGCAGCGGTTTCGGGAGACTGGAACCCACACAAGAAGGCCAGGACAAGAACGACATAGAGTTACTTCTCAAAGAGATGACAATTTCTTGCGCCTCAATGTTCTAAGAAACAGAACATCTACCAGCCGTAGCTTAAATGATTTAATGAGGGAAGTACGCCATGTCAATATTTCAGATCGTACAGTTAGAAGACGCCTCCATGAAGCGAATCTAAATAACAGAAGACCCGCAACTGGACCACTCCTCACCAGACAACACCGTGTTAGTCGTTTAAGATTTGCAAGACAATACTCGGGATGGAATATAAATGACTGGAGGCGCGTTTTGTTTACAGACGAGACGAGAATTGCATTGCGATCACCAAACGGCCGTTCTAGAGTCTGGAGAAGAGAGGGTGAACGATTTGCCCAAGCATGCATATCTCCAAGGGAGCCATTTGGTGGAGGAAGTTTTATGTTCTGGGGAGGCATCGCCTACGATGCCTGTACGGAGTTAGTGCCCATACCTAGACCAGCTCTTAATGCACGTAGGTATGTGTTGGAGGTCCTTGAAGAACATGTAGTTCCATTTGCGCCATTCATAGGAGCGGATTTCTTACTTATGCATGATAATGCTCGCCCTCACGTGGCTGTAGATGTTATTGAATACATTAATGATGTGAGAATTACCACTTTAGACTGGCCGCCCCGTAGCCCCGACTTGAATCCTATAGAACATGCCTGGGACATGTTAAAACGGCGCATTCGGCAAAGAAATCCTCCTCCCCGAACATTAGCTGAATTGGAACATGCTGCTCGTGAGGAGTGGGAAAACATTCCGCAGGAAAGTTTTCAAAATTTGATACGAGGAATGCCGCGAAGACTTCAAGCGGTCATTGCAGCTAGAGGTGGCAATACACGATATTGAGAATTCATTATTGTTTTTCTTGGGTCTATTTTTTATTTTTGTATCAAAATTGAATTTAGTGAAAATCGATGTTTTTTCCTTGTATTGAATTTAGTTACTTAAATCTCGTTTTGTTAAATAGAATATAATTTTTTTTGGTAATAAATAATGCATAGTTAAGAATGTTTATTTATTAATTTTTTTTTATCTTTCTTAAAAAAAAATCTCTGAAAATCAAGTGGTGCGATAATTTTGTCCAGGAGTGTATATTAAATGCTAAAATAGTCAATAGTTTAAGAACCGCTAAAGTAAAATCCTTTAAATTAGGTGTAGCCGTAAAGAAAATCCAAAGACCTTTCAAACAAGGTATAACTCAACCCACTATTCCATTTAAAATTTTTGAGGTTAGTTCCACCCTGGCTAAGGGATGGATGGAGGTGATATTATACTCTGAAAATGTTTACTGCTGGTAATCTAAATTGACTTGTCCGAGCGTTTTCTTTTTAAAATCTTTACGAGCCCGACATGGCCACCGTCTCGTTTTCGTTTAGCCACTCTGTAAATGCAGCTCTCGTCAAAGAGAGGTAGAATCAGTAGTGTAACGTAAAAAAAATTAATTTTTAAAAATGGTAATCACCTTTAAATATGCCTTAAACCGTTCTTAGGAATCAGAATACAACGAATAAATTATAGACACACGCGTGAGCCTCATCAAAGGGGCATAAAATAAACTCCAAAGTTCAATTAATTAAAAAAAAATTTGTGTCTCACTTTCAAATACAACATGCAATAAGTTGAAAATTGATGTGTAGAGAGAAAATAATAAACAAAATAACATGTCTCAGAGACAATAATAACATGACACAAGACAATATTAAACAGTTATGTAAGTAAGTATACAAAAATGAAAATTATAATATAACGAAGTGGTATATTCTAATGAAAATAGAAAAACCAAACAAATGTAATACAAAAATTGTCATTTATAGTTGAAGTTCTAGATGGGATGTACAGTTTCGAATTTCCATGCCTCTATTAGTCCACAAAATTGGAATCGTTATAAGGAGTGCAGAAATTTTGCACTTGCCTCTATTAGAAGAGAAAAGGCTGCATATCTAAATAGCTTACAAAGTGAAAAATCTGGTAAAAAAATTTGGCATGGTTTATACAACTTAAACATTAAAACTGCAACAAACAATAATGATCTACCATCTATTTTAAATAACCCCAATTTAATAAATGATTACTTTATAAGCATTTTCAATAAGTCTGATAGCTGTCTTGACAGAATTAGCTTTTATACCAATCAAAAATATACAATTAACATTTTTCAGTTTCCTCTGGTAGATCAAGACACTGTTTTTAAAACAATACAAAATATTAAATCCAATGCTGCGGGCTCAGACAATGTCACTAAACAAATGCTACAGCTGTGCTTACCGAACATTTTAAGTCACATTACCAATATTATAAATAGTTGCTTGCTAACAGGCTATTTTCCAAGAGCTTGGCGGGAATCAATTATTTTGCCTTTTCCTAAAATATTAAATCCTCAGTGCTTGCAAGACTTACGCCCCATAAGCTTATTAAATGTTATATCTAAGGTTCTAGAACGGGTGGTTTATTTACAGCTTATTGATTACTTCATTAATAATAATATCATTCCCTCTCAACAATCCGGATTTAGAGCCAGCCATAGCACAGCAAGCGCCCTTTTAAACATCACCGACAATATAATACGAGCTCTTGACCAGAAACTTTCAGCTGTTATGGTAGCCCTTGATTACTCAAAAGCCTTTGATGTTATAGATCACGATTTAATTGTTGCTAAGCTAAAGTTTTATGGGTGTAATGAGGTTGTCTTATCTTTTTTTAAAAGTTATCTCTGAAATCGAACTCAAAAGGTGCGACTGCAGGATAGCTTTTCGGATCCCAAGCATGTGGTATCAGGAGTGTCGCGAGGGTCAATACTTGGTCCACTTTTATTTTTAATTTACACGTCAGACTTGCCTAATATTAAGTAAAATCTGTATTGTTGTGACGAATTCATAATGAGTTACTTTTTATATTGGGTATTACGTCACTTATAGCAAAAATCAATTTAGAAATTTTAATCTCACACGCTCAACAATTGAAGAGAAGAAGAAAATAGACTTATTCACGTATTTAAAAGAAATATGAACTTAAATCTGTAACGATACCGTTCGATATACTTAATTTAATTTAAGTTCAATAAGTTTTAAATACAATAATTTACTTACAACAAGAAGACCTACTTTTTTAAAAAATACCTAATGCTTCCTCAATTTTAGCAAAGGAACCAATTTCAAAATTACGTAAGCTAAAGGAAAGTGTATTTATAATGTTAAATGAAGATAAATGCTTAGCTACTTGTTTGGTTGATTTTCATAATACATGGATTCCTTTGCTAAAGAGAGAAGTAGATCAGGGTATTCTCAAAATTAATTAATGATTTAAAATATTTGATATTCATGTATTTTCTATGATTAATTTACATTAAGATCACACCCCTTTAATTTAAAAAAAAGTAACCTTTGAAATTTTTATTATCTTTCAAAATAGTTTGTCAAACTATTAATAAACCGTCAAATCATATAAAAAAGTATATAAAATATTTTCGAATTAGGAAGAAATTTTGATGAGACTACATTGCTGAAAATTTGAAAGATAAGTATATTTTATTTTTAATTTAATTTAATTTTACTTTAATTACCTTGATAACGGTAGTAGATAACTACCGAAACGTTGGTTCAAATTAGGTATTTTTAAAAAAAGCAGGTCTTCTTGTTGTTTTTTATCGTTTTTTAATTGTAATATTCATAACAAAGTTAGGTAGGATATTGAAAAGAAGAAACGAGGTCAGAGAATAATAGATTGAACCTCAGCTCCTAGGTATATAAAAAATCTATTATACCTCAAGTAAATTATTGTATTTAAAACTTATTGAACTTAAATTAAATTAAGTATATCGAACGGTATCGTTACAGATTTAAGTTCATATTTCTTTTAAATACGTGAATAAGTCTATTTTCTTCTTCTTTTCAATTGTTGAGCGTGTGAGATTAAAATTTCTAAATTAATTTTTGCTATAAGTAACGTAATACCCAATATAATAAGTAACTCATTGCCTAATATTGTCAGTACATCTGAAATTTACCAATATGCTGACGACACGCAGCTGATTCACTACTTTGATTCCAATGAATATGAAGAGATAGGCAACAATATAAGCACTGAACTCGACCTAATATCAAAATACTCAAAGGAACATAACTTAATCATAAATCCTAATAAAACGAAGATGTTGCTATTTACTAATAAAAAGTCTCGTAGAATTATAACTTCAACTATAAAAATTAAATTAGATAATACATTAATTACTTTTTCTGAGAGTATAAAAGTTTTAGGTCTCACGTTAGATGCCTCTCTTAGATTCAGAGAGCATGTTAGTACTATTCTTCAAAAGAGCTATTTGCGTTTGCGTATGATTTATGCTAATAAGTCAATATTAAACTTCAAGACTAGGAAAAAACTTGCCGAAACTTTTGTTATGTCAATTATCCAATATTGTCTGATAGTTTTCTTTCCGTGCTTGGACCAGCAGACACAATATCGGTTACAACGGGTGCAAAATACCTGCCGTAGACTTATCTTTGACCTAAGAAAGTTTGATCATGTGTCCCAAGGCATGTATGATTTGGGGTGGTTAAAAATACCTTATCTATATATCTATAAGTTTTTGTACTGCACCCTAGTATATCGCCTTTATAAGTCCAAAGCTCCGATATATTTATTTGAGAAACTTATACATAGAAATCATGTACATACATGCTCGAATTATTAGGCAAAACACTCTGACTATGCCCCATCACTCAATGGCTCTCTTTGAACGATCATTCACTTACAACGCAGTCAAATTTGTAAACGTCTTTAGGCCTGATTTTAGCAATGGCCTGTATGTTTTTAAAAAACATTTCAAGAACCTGTTTCTACAGGAATCATTTAGGTAAATCAAAATATTTTCTTATTTCTGTTAAATGAATATTGTTTTATTTTCTACTGATTTATGTTTGTTTATTTTGTTTTTTTTTTGTGTAATTTAAGAAGGTTAAGAGTTTAAGAGTAGCTTTTAGCTAATCTTCGCCTTCGAAGGCAAAACTATGTAAAACTATGTATTTGCTAAATAAATGCGCTATTATTATTATTATTATTATTATTATTATTATTATTATTATTATTATTATTATTATTATGATTATTATTATTATTATTATTATTATAATTATTATTATTATTATTATTATTATTATTATTATTATTATTATTGTTATTATTATTATGCCTAAAATCTATGATTTCAGGAAGTAGACATTTAAAATAAAAAATCCTGAATTTTTCTTTAATTTTTTATTTCCAAAATTAATAATTTATTTTCATTTATATATAAATAGTAAAAGCAATGTGGCATTCTTACTCCATATTTGCAGCCATTCTAGGCCTAAAGTGATCCTTTTCGGTTTCCTACTTTTTCGTTTAGAATAATAAACTTTTGACTTTACTTCTTTTCTTTTTCCCATTTTTTAAAAATAAACATAAAAAACTTAATAGTATAAAGAACAACGTGCACAAAATTGGAACACCTTCGCAATAAAATACTTCTAAGTGAACTCCCAATCAACATTTCAATTTTACATAATATAGAATTGCTGTTGACAAGTAACCGATATAGTTCAGTTCAGAGATCTATTAGAATCTTTGATGTACCGCAAATAGTCCGTGTGCCGGTGTTGCTTGTATTGTCACATGACATGCATCTTTAAACCGCAAAATTTTATGTGGAAAGAGTCATAAAGTATTATTCTAAGCGATATTTAATCATTTCATTAAATAAATAAATGTTTTAAGCATTTTTTTAAGAATTTATACATTTGATTCGTAAAATGTGACTGCATGTGCCCACGTACTATTTTGTTAAATGCCTGACCCTAGTCACAGCCACTCAAGCGTGAAAAGTTGCACAGGTCCGGCCTTAAAATTTATTTGTATTTAAAACTTTATTATTCGGGATTTTTGGGTTTAGTTTTATTAAGTTAGAAATTCAGGATAGTTGATAGCAAGATAATATTTAATTTAAATATAAGATTTAAGTACGTTAAATGAGTTTAACCAAAAATTTTAATTTCATAAGTTTAGTTTTTAGCGCCATCAGTCCCTTATAACAAGTCAAGTCTCTTTGCTTTGCAAAATGTCAAGTTGGAATAATGTATTGACTACTGTTAACCCACTGCATAGCTTTCATCAAATAGTATTAAACAATTTTAACACTGCTTTTCCTGTTGTCAATATTAAGAAACGAAATAGAAAACTAAGTAAGTTACAACGTAACTAAAGTTATTGCCTACTTTAGCCAAGATAGTGGAACGGCTCGTTAAGGTGAGGATGGTTTCATTTTCAAATAGATTTGGCCTATTGAGTCTTCAGCAGTTTGGCTTTCGTGAGTCTGTGAGCACAAATGATGCTATCTTTAGCTTTCTAGAGCACCTGTACAACCGACTGAATGTTGGTGAAGTTGCAGCAGCGGTATTCTGTGACTTGTCCAAGGCATTTGACTGCATGAGTCACAGAGTGCTGCTGATGAAACTGGAGCTCTATGGTTTCAGGGGAACTGCCCTTGAGTGGTTTCGTTCCTACTTATCAAATCGTGTCCAGGCTGTCAACTTTAATGGTGGTATGTCTAAGGAACTTAATATAAAAGTGGGTGTTCCGCAAGGATCAGTACTTGGTCTTTTAATTTTTCTCATTTATGTGAACGATCTGCCACAACTGCAGGTAACTGGTGTGCCGATGATACCACCATCCTCTGGCACGACTCTGATGTTTCTCAAATGGAGGCCAATATACGTGCAGATTTGTTAAAAATAAAAGACTGGTGTGATGCAAATTTTTTGACATTTAATGTTTCCAAAACAAATATTCTTAAATGTAATACAAATGATATATGTTTAAATAATGAAGCCATCAACATGCCACCGTTCAGTAAGTTTTTGGGTCTTTCCATAGACAAGTTCCTTAAATTTGAAGACCATATTGTGAATGTATGTAGAAAAGTCTCATCAGGCTGATACGCCCTAAGGGTTATTGCCACCAGTCTTAATTTCTCCATCGCCAGATCTGCATACTTCGCGATTATCGAGTCGCTCCTTCGATATGGAATTTACTTTTGGGGTTCATGTTCAAATTCACTTTTTAGTTCAGTGTTTGTACTCCAAAAAGGGGCCATTAGATATCTGTGTGGGGCCAAGCCTCGTGATTCATGTCGCCCGCTTTTTGTAAGTCATAACATTTTAACCCTGTGTTGTATTTTTATTTTGGAAACAGTTTGCTTAGTTTTTAGAAAATATAAACAGGAACTCCACTTAGGAAGCCACTATAATACGCGACAAAACTATTTGTTGAGGCTACCCATTCCTCATTTTGAACTTGTTCGTAGCTCTATCATATATGGAGGTAGAAAGCTGTTTAATAAACTTCCACTAGAAATAAGACAACTTAAGACTGAAAAAAGCCTACGTACTAGGAAGAAAATATTTCTTGCTAGTAAAGCGTACTAAACTATGTAGCACCTAAACTATGATGAATTTTTAATGATTAGCATTTAAGTATTTTTCAAAGTTTTACTATATAATTTTATTTTATTTTAAATTAGTTTCTCGTTTTTATTCCTTTAATGTAGTCTATTGGCTTTGTCTACAACTTCTATGTTTATATTGACAATAAAGCATTTTTGAGTTTAATGAGAGAGTAGGTGACAAATTACTTAGGCCCATTTATTCTGTGGATTAAGGCATTAAATAGTTACTTTTTGACACAAAAGTGTAAAATGTTTTGGTTTGTCTTCAAATTTTATATATTTCCTTTTTTTGGGAATTGAGATTTATTTTTACATGGTGGTGGTTATTAATGGGGATTGTGGCTGCCATATTCAATGTCCTTTATTATAGTTTTTTTTAATTAATACATATTATGATATATTATTATAATAATATACTCATGAAAACCCCCCATCTCTATATTTAGTACCAACTTCTTTTGATAAAAAGTAATTATGTAGTCAGAAAATTGGAAGTATATTTTTTTAAATAAACTTTTACATTAAAATCATCTGGCTGTCTATACTTTATGCCTTTAAAAGACACAAGTTTTACTTATAAAAAAAAATACACCTTACATCCCTAACGTATTTATTAATTTGTTTGCCTCGTATTTAGTTATTATGCATATTAGGAGAGATTAGATAAAAATTAACAAAAATAAATGCTTATACTAAAAACTAAAAATCTTATACAAAACACTACATTTTAAGTATACTGGATCCTAAAACTACAGTGAGGATACTAAATACTTTTATAAATTTAACCACTCTTTTGAATCTGGCCCAAAAAGTTAATACAAATTTTGTAAATTCTGTTTTTTTGCCATTGTTCTTTAGCAGTTTCTTCCATTAAGGAAGGAAACAGTTTCTCTGTTGCCGCCATGGATTCCAACTTCATCTCGCACATCAGCATATGGATTCTAAAGCATTACATTATATATACTTTATTGTGTCGCTGAAGGACAAACAGGGGCAGTAAGCTGAAAAAAAACAAAACTTTAAACTTGTTTAATTAATAAAAATAGGATTTTCTTACTATGGCAAAAAAGGGACTTTTTTCCAGAGAATGGAGGAAGAAGCAGTCTTCATTGTGTTGCTGAAGGACAACAGGGGTAGTAAGCTGTAAAAAAAAAAATTTTAGATTTGTTTTCTTATTAAAAACAGTGTTTTTCTTACCATAGCAAAACAGGGTTTTTCCCAGAGAATGGTGGAAGAAGCAGTCTTTATTGTATCACTGAAGGACAACAGGGGCAGTAAGCTGTAAAAAACAAAATTTTAAACTTGTTTTATTAATAAAAATATGGTTTTCTTACTATGGCAAAAAAGAGACTTTTTTCCCAGAGAATGGAAATCATACATCAATCATAAATGTATCATATCATGTTTCGGCTAAATAATATATGCATCTTTCTTCCTCCCAAATTTTTTTAATTTTCCTCAAATATTCTATACACCTCCTGACAATTCCATTACAGCAGCTCTTTTGTTAACCATCTTAAGCTTAAATGCAAGTTTTATCAGGTATCTCCGCAAGGTTGAGACTGAGAAATGTTTGTCCCTTGCCGATAAGGTGTCTATATGGTCAGAACCTCATTGTTTTTGTATTTAGAATACACACCTTTCCTTAGCAATTTGGCAATATCCATGTAAAGTCCCTTTGATTGTCCTGCATCTTTCCTTTTTATTCTGTGTTTAATCCTTTTTTTTACTGGCATATTGTACTATAGGGAACCCCTGTTAAAAACGCTATTTTTTGCAAAGCACTACAATCATTTGTGAACTGAGTATCATTCCTTAGATTGTTATAGATATTTAGATAAATTTGTTCTTTTAAAACTGCTTGATTTCCTCTGTAGCTTCTACTTCCCTTGCTTCTTTTTGCTTCCTCAATACTAGAAAATGAACTATCCGAACTATGTAAGTCTAAATAACTGCCCAGATCACTCTTATTGTTTTTATCACAAATGTTATTGTCTTTCTTGTACACCCACGGTCTCCATAAGCCCGCACAAACACTTTCCTCTTCATTTGCCAAATTTTCCTGCCTATTTTTCCAGGGTCGAAACATTTTAAGGTCTTTAGGTATAATACCAAAACAAATCCACAAACACAAATAAAAAAACACTGTTTCTCACAGTAAAAACTGCAAAAAATTTACAGGAATACAGGCCAAATTCTAAATTCTTTACTTTCATAAACGTGTAAAAAGCATAACCGGCAAAACACATCAAATAATAACCTCACATGGCCCCCCTCCCAACTATTAAAGCTGATAGACCCATCCAACAACTATTTTAAAGGCGATAGACCCATCCGTAAAGATCTCTTTAAAAACACGACGAAAATAATACAAAAACGGTCCAAAAATTTATTTGGGTACGGCCCCGTAATTCTTAAATTCAGTGGGAGAGAGAGAGATACACAATCACTTGCACAGCCTAAAGTAGGAATTGTCAGAACGCAGGTGTTTTATCTTTGTTTAATAGACTGGCTAAAAAGAGGTGACAAGTCTGTGAGTGCTGGAAGTGTTTTCTTGTGATATTATTTTCTTTCTAAAAATTGACATTTTCGAAAGAAAAATAAAAAATAGTATAAAACATGGGGTTTTACGTATATTTAAAATGATTTCATAGATAGACAATATAAAATTTTGCCATTTAAACATATATATCATGCAACAATAAATATGACATAGGCGCACGGACTAGTTAGTGCGGCATCTGCGACACATCAAAGATTCTAATAGATCTCTGAACTGGACTTTACCACCGTTTGCACGGATCGGGCCGAACAAGCGTCGCGCGTTTCTTGATTTGATTGACGCTAGCCCGGCCGTGCGTTGTTGCCAAATGCTACTAAACTTATCAGCGGTTCAAGAAATTGTAAGAAAAATGCCTGAGTTTTGTATTTCCATTCTCAAATGTTTATTATTAATTTTTTTCAAATGGTTTTTCAACATAATGTTTCCAAAATCGATGTATCTAGAGACGCATGGAAAGATTTTTTTATTAATCTTTTTGGTTTTTAAATAAAAAATCAAAATTTTAGAAATTAAAAAAACTAGCACCTATCAACTCTTGAAAAAATATGTAGATTTCATTAGTGAAGACCGCATTAAAAATATTGTAAAATAAAAAAGTTATCCAGGAAATAGAAATTTATGGGGGAATAATCCCCTTAAGGCCGGCGAATGATCTATTAATAAGAAAAGGTAAATTACAAGATCTTTTATAAAGTACAAAAGATAATGAAACAATTGAGAACTCAGCGATAAGATAAAAAAATGTGACCTAAAAGATTCCAGTTCAATTAGGATATTTTTTTTAAATTTAAAGTGACCACTACCACAATAATTGACACCCAACTAATCTGTCATTGTCATTTTAGTTATATAAACATGACAAAATTAAATTGTGTGTTTGTTTTAATTATTACAAATTTTATTTTAATCGGTCACAAGTTTTCTTTGGCAAAGAAAATTTTAGAAATTAAAGACAGCGTTCCAAAAGCATTAACAGCGACATTAGGAGCCAAAATTAAAGCTCGTGTGATTGAGGGAATAGGGTGTTCTACAGAACAATATTCATTTATGATGTTAATTTTCAAATTATCGCCGGACGATGGTCAATGGTTAAGAATATGTGGCGGATCTTTATTAAATTCGTACTGGGTTCTTACTGCAGCTCATTGCGTCAAAAAACGGGAACAAATTTATGGAGTAAAATATCATTTAACCTATCGACCTAGCATAACCATACTGGTAAGAATATCAATTATTCATCCTAACTATAACGCCGGGAATATTGCAAATGATATTGCACTATTACGATTGGCGAAAGAAATTTTGCCCTCGAAGCATGTAGGCTATGTGAAATTACCAGATATTGATAGTAAAACTGATGCACCGCCTTGCAGAGTAGCTCTTTTAATGGGATACGGCATTACAAGTACTGGCAGTCTTCCGGCTATAAATAATTTGCAATGTGTGGAAATTCCTACCATATCATTTAAAGAATGTCACACCATTTACCTAAGAAATCATAATCTTCAGACTTCACCTAAGACAATGTGTACTCTGTCTCCAAACGGCAAAGGTCCTTGTCATGGTGATTCAGGTGGACCTTTACTTTGCGATGATGTTCAATATGGGGTTGTTTCTTGGGGAGTCGATTGTGAAATTGGCACAAACCCCGGAGTTTATACCAAAGTTGATCGGTTTTTGGATTTTATACAAGAAACTCAAAATAATTTTATATCTTCAAAGTATCACATAAAATATAATTGTCAAGATGCTATAGGCCAAACAATTCTGGAGAAAAGATATTTTCAAGTTTATATGCTCTATTATATTTTCTACATTTTGATTGTAATATAGAGTATACTTATAAATAATAATAAGTCTTTTTATTTAAATCCAAAAAACAAATATATACATACATACATAGTTAATCATACATTGAAAATAATGGCGAAGTCTAGCTCTAGGGCCACTCCTACTTAACCATTAAAAATAGATAGCATAAAAGAATAAAGATACAAAAAGAGGTATATTGCCGGAATTAAATGCTCAATTCCATTCCCGTACGCAGCAAAATTTTTGCAATTATTCATAGGTTTGAGACCTTTGGGTGCTTGCAAAATTGCAGGAAATGCTACGCAAATGAGCAACCACCTGTTGTTAGACCGCTAGGCGAAGAAAGGGAGCTTCGAGAGGTTAATGTTTGTGCTGTTGCTGAAATGAACTTTACTTGCGATAGTACAACCATTGCCAAAGAAACGGGTATTGAGCTTTTAAGGTTTTTAAAAAGAAATAAGTACAAGTGCTATAAGTTGCAAAAAACCCAAGAAATTTTCCCACAGGACCATGAGAGACGGATGGAATTTTGCCATGAAGTATTGGAAAGGGCAAATCGGGACGAAATGTTTATTAGTAAGATTTTGTTTTCAGATGTGTCCTCTTTCTCTATTTGTGGTAAACATAATCCGTCTATTACAGTGGGTTATTCGAGGGAAAATAAGCACATAAGTATACCAACACGTACACAATACCGTCAAAAGGTTAATGTATGGGCTGGCATTTTAGGTGATTCAATTATATGCCCTTTTTTTATCGATGGAATCCTTAATGCCAACAAATACCTTAATCTTTTGAGGGATGAAGTTCTTCCTGCTATTCGAGGGCTCAATATTAATTTAGAACAAGTTTGGTTTCAACAGGATGGTTGCCCCGTTTATAACACATTAGTGGTACGTCAATTTCTCGAAACGTTTTTCCCTGATCGAACAATCAGTGCAAACAGTACTATTAAATGGCCCGCCAGAAGCCCCGATTTAGCTCCCAATGATTTTTTTCTTTGGGGATACCTAAAAGAACAAATTTATAGGTACGAAAATGAACGGGCTACTAATTTAGATGAGCTTTGTATTAAAATTAGGCAAGCATTGAATAGTATCTCCATTGAATTGTTGTCGAACACGAGAAGGTCGTTTTATGATCGATTGACGTACTGCACTGTTAAACAGACTGGCCTTTTTGAACCTGGCATAAGATAATTTTAATTTTTTTTATTATTATCAAATTAACTTAATTTTTTGCTTTATTTTGAATTAATTTATTTTATTTTTTATTTCCTGTCCAATATTTAGTTAATTTATGTGTACAACATTATCGCAATCGGATTTTAGTTTATTTTTTGCTGTTAGGACAAACGAAACAATATTTTTTTTTATTTGCCACAGAGCAGTGCATCCCCACTTGAACGCCTTAAGAATACTGAAAGGTTTCGGTTTCGGGCTTCGGCGAAGTCCGCTGCTTCGAGTATGATGTCACAACGTTGCCAGACCTAGCGCGATATATAATTCCTATAGGCGAAGTTAGAATGATCATATTTGTATATACATAAGATCGTTATAAGTCCAGGCAGAATTTTTGTAAAACTGCCTCACTTTGTGAAACAACGATAACCGCTCGCTTGATAAGTATTCGGTAATTAAGTATTTGGTACCTTTTAGCATTTTTTTTATAAAAAGTACGGCGTCGCGTATCGCGCAAGAGACAAACCGTACAACAATCGGCTGCGTTACTGTTTGGGTTTGACCAACCGGATTTTTTCCTTAAACGATAACAATAGTTCATATCATTCTTTGTAATATTTATTTTTAGTCGGTTGCTGAGGAATTTGGCTTCTGTTGGGTACATGGTTTTTGGGTTGGGTTGGGTTCATGGGAGACTCCGAGGATAATTAATGAATCCCTGTTGGATTTATCTTCGACATCCGTTTACCTGCGCTGAAAAACCATTGCCTCTTCCTTGATGCTCTGGATGTCGTTGGATATTTCTTCCAAAGGAAGGTTCATCGAACTTTGAAATTTGTTGAGTCGTGCAATAAATTCAATTTCACCGTCCTCCGTTGTATTTACTATAGTTTGGGCACTCAAGTTTGAAAATTCTTTACGCAGAGTGTTTAGCCCTCCATTAAGTGCAGCTGTTAATTGATCGAGTCGTACGCTGAGATCCTTTATGGTCATATTTTTATTCGACATTTCAGATTAAGCACAAAGCACTACACGCTCCAATATCACTAAATATTGGCTTAATTTGTAAAAAAAATGTGTTTAAAAGTGTTTACTCGTCGAGAAGCGCCATCTACCCTCTAATTTAACTGAATTAATTTACCTTTTTAGCGACTAATTATTTGTATTGTTTTTGATTATGACTTCAAGGTATTTTGCAGTATGCTTAGTTTTAAGGTAGATGATGCCCCGGAAAATTCCCTTCTTAGTAAGGACTAAGATCTTGGTCTTTTAATAATAAAAACAATATTATTAATATCATTAAAATAAGCCATCTGCTTTATATGGATGACGTGAAACTACTGGCAGCCACAAAACATTAATTGAACCAAATGCTTAAAATCGTTGATGAATTTTCGACAGACATTAGCATGAATTTTGTAATGGATAAGTGTCCGACTCTTAATATCCAAAAAGGTAAGGTTAATCAAGGTAGTTTTCAGATGGAGAATGGAAACTGGATTCAGTCAATACAAGTAGGGGGAAACTTATAGGTATTTAGGGTAAGTAAAATGAGAAGTCTCCTTACTAAATACAAATACCATCATCCCAGAAGTGCGGTTGAGATAACCACGCTACCATGATGCGAGGGAGGAATCTATCCAGAAAAGCAATTGGACCAACAAATTAATAATTTAAGAAATTATATTTTTAGAAAGTCTGTGGATTTATCTTTCTATGCAGCTATTTGCCAAATAGACGAGTTTTCCCTTCTTAAACTGAAAAATGAAGAGAATGTTATAAAGCATCAAACAACAATTGACAAAATACAGAATTGGAAACAGAAACCTCTGCACGAAAGACATATTAACGACTCATGCAAGAACATGTTGACAAATGTGCGTCCAACTATTGGCTGATCTCAGGACAAATGTCTCCTGAAAATAGGGTTCACTCTTAGCCATCCAAGATCAAGTTGTTCCAACGCGTAATTATCTAAAGTTCATAGATAGAAGATAACATCTCTTATCGAGTGGCTATTCCCAATACTAACAATTTAGTTCAAAAGCACACAGAAAAAATTTGAAAGTACCGCGACCTAGAGGTACGGCTACAGAGGCAATGGTAAATGAATATTATAAGAACGATACCAATTATAATGTCGACTACGGGAGTTATACCAAAGAACCTGGAAAGAAGCATTGAAGAACTAGGTCTCAATCAACTTATGTACAGAGAAGTACAGAAAGTGGTGCTATTAAAAACAATCCGAAGTGTAAGAAAATTTCTGAAAACCAACATTATTGATCGTCACCACGGGCCCGGTAACCTGTAAAGGGCCCCCACAGAGCTCATTCCATTTGGTGCTTATTTTCTTGTGCTTACATTAAATTTTAAAGATTATAATTTACAAAAACAGGAAAAGAACAAATAATAGATGGTGGAATTTGGCCAACTGGTATCCTAATAAACCATTCTATAAACCTACAGTGCCCAACTCACCCCAAGAATATCCCAGGCTTGAGGAAAACTCAGGGCGACTAAGATAGTTGCACCAAAATATATGTTCAATAAAAAAGATAAAGTGATTGAGGTTGAGGCACTGGTTTGTGATAAAAACATTCAAATAGTATGTTTCACCGAGCATTGGTTGGACGAAGGGGAATTTACTTCTCTCCGAGTTGCTGATTTCATGCCACCCGCAGCTTTTTGTAGGTTTATGTGCAGGGGAGGTGGAACTGCCATTTTAGCAAGTAAGAATTTAGAGTGCAAAGAGGTAGTTTCTATTAAAAATATGTCTATTGCGAATGTCATTGAAATGTGCTGTATTTATGTACTAAAGTATAGGGTTTATGTAGTTTCAGTTTATAGTACCTTTAGGCTGTTTTCTGAGTAGTCTGGGCTGTGGAGCTGACTTGATAATTGCTAGTAATTTTAATGTCTTATTTGGCATGGAGACTCGTGAGTGCATTGATTTCTCTTGCCTAATGAAATCCTTTGGACAAACACAGCTAATTTATGGTGCCACGCGGCAAAACACCAGCCTTGACAATGTATTCGCGAGTTTCAGTATTGACAACTGCCTGGCGGAGATTGTGGAAACTGGCCTGTCGGATCACCGGGACAGACATTTTAATTTTGTAGAGACCAAAAGGACTCTGGCTGTTGAAAGAATGCCTTGTAGGCCACAAACAGGTTTTGGTAAGCATAATTTGTTTAATCTAGTTGAGGCTCTGTCATGGAAATTCATGAATGATCCTGATATACCCATTGATAATAAATTCTGCAGGTTCATAGCTCATCTTACAGAAGCATATAAAAGGGCTTTTCCACTAAAATACATCAACAAGAAGCTAGATAGGCGTCAATATGGGGAGTGGTTTAATGCAGATCTAAGAGCACAGAGGGAAAATGTGAGAATGTGGGCCGAGTTGAACAACCAATATCAAATCCCCCAATTTAAATTGATATTGTCAGAACAAAGGAGGACTTATCGGAGTGCCATTAAGGCTGCAAAATTGTTGCTAAGGATACTCTTATAAACAATTCTTCTGAACTTCAATCTTTTCACCGATAGGCAGTGGCTTCCGAGCAAACCTAAGTACATCAATGGGGATACCAGATCTTTCGATGTATATCTAGGATTTCTTTGAGAGTGGTGATTCTGTGGCTGCTGCCTTTTCCGACCTTAGTAAGGCTTTTGATTGTATTTCCCATGACATCCTCATCAAGAAACTGCCTCATTATTGCTTCGACACAAAAAGTGTCTCTCTCATAAAAAGTTACCTCAGTCAACGGTTCCAGAGAGTCCGTGTGGGTGGGGTTGATTCGGAGGAGGGGCGATTGGGGATTGGGGTGCCACAGGGACTGTTATTTCTGATTTATAATAACGACTTACCCTGGACCGCCCCTGGATTGCACTTTGTCCTTTTCGCTGATGATTCCCCAATTGCCTGCTCTGTTGGAAGTAGCGCAGAGGCTGAGGGTATGAGGAGGGAGGCATTATCGAGCTGAGCAATGGTTCTTTTGCAATAAACTTTTTCTAAATTCCTCCAAAACTCAGGAAATGACCTTTTCTTGTCATGTTAGGGATACAGAGGGCACTGGAAAAAATGTTAAATTTCTTGGCGTTCATCTGGAGCCAGAGGTTAGATGAAATGCCATGCTCATTCTTGCATTGCAAAATTGGAAAGCAATATATTCTTGTTAAGAGGCTTGGTAAGCTGTATTTCCCTGTTTCCCCACCGATACTTAAGCAGGCCTACTATTCCTTATGTCACTGCTATCTCACATAGGCGATTGTTGGGTGGGGACACAGTCCGGGTGTTCTAGGGTGTTCTCCTTGCAACGTAAAGCGGTCAGGATTGTGGCGGGTCTTGCTTATCAGGATTACTTTAGGGTCTGCAGGTCTGCTTTTATTGCCCTAGGGATTTTGACTTTTCCTTCGGTCTTTATCCTTGAAAGTCTCCTATATATTAAAAACCATACTTTCCAATACCAGACTCATGAACAGGTACATTCTCATAATACCAGAAACAAACAAGCTCGTGTTCTGAGTTACCAGCGCTTGGAGAGATGCAGGGATGGCTCTAGGTGTCTGACAGTGCGGTTCTATAATCGGCTGCCTGAAGCTATTAGAGATCTACCTTTTTTGTTATTTAAAAGACACTTTAAGTCTGTTTTAGTCAATAAGGCGTTCTACAGCCTGGACGAGTTTCTAAAACACGAATTTTCATTGCTGCTTTTAAATGCTTTCCTATACAAGATTTTAACTTTGAAAATCGAAATTATGACCCAATGAAAAATGATGTTGTGCCAAAGCCACATGTTCCTTTTTGGTATTTTTTGTCGATATTACACTCGTACTTATGTTGACTTATTCTGCTTTTGATTTATGGTCTAGTTTGTCCAATATAATTTTTATATGATCTGGAAACCCTTCACTATTGCAGACTTGTAGACATAAGAAGACAGATTAGTAGAAATTATACCAGTGCTGTTATGAATGAGCAAAATATCTAAACATTATATTTTATTATTCTGTTCTAACTCCATAATGAGTTGATGACGTGGGTGGTAATTATTAAAGAAAGTTAAAAGGTCGTGAACATTTTCTTCGCCACAGGCTAAAATCGTGTCATCCACGTATACCTTTATAAATTCCAATCTAAATGACAGAGATTTTAACACTTTTGTTAAAACTTCATCTTCTACAATATTGGTCAGTACTGGGCTAGCTGGGTTTCCATCGCTGGGCCATTAAGTTGAAGGTAAAACTTACCATTAATTTGGAAATAACGTTTTGTTACAATGTAGAAAGCAGTACGTTATGACATCCTAATCATATTAATAATAATATTGGATGTCTTCTCGCTCTTAAATCGGAAACCACCCTTTTTTAAAATATTTAAATGCTGCTGTAGATAGATTTAATAAATTAATTCTAAACATAGAAATAAAAATTACGATTTCCAAAATTCACAACATAGAGACAGAACTTAAAGAAACAAAAAAACACAGCCCAAAAGACTTTGCCAATTGACTTAATTACCTACTAGTTATAGTAATTTTCCAAATATAAAGTTTAAAAAACCCTTTTTGTTTACTTAAAGGGCTAATATTAAAAAATTCCAATTCTAATTTTATTTTAATGAATATGAGAGGAAAGAGAAAGAAAATATGTGCGCGCACGGCTCTCCTTTGCTCATACAGTAATATACGAACCGTAACTCTCTTTCTTTCTATCTCCACTAACTCATAATATCTCCTTATCAACTACCGTTCGCCTTGCCCTTTCACACTTTCCGTAACGCTTTCGTAACACATTCGCCAGCTTACTCCCCAACTCAAGCGTGCGTAAAGAAGTTTTACTTCAATAATTTCATTCTTCAAGTATGCTAACTTACATTTGTTCCAACAACTTTAATTAGATATTTGTATCTAAATTTGAATACTTTTTTCGTCGAAAAATGTGGTCTTTATCCCAAAACCGGGCAAGAAAGACTACCGTCAACCAAAGTCCTTTAGAGCAATAAGCCTGACTTCATTTCTACTAAAGACTATAGAATGACTTATATACACGTATATAATAGATGAGATTCTAATAGAATTGCCACTACATAGGAATCAGCATGCTTACATGAAAGGAAAGTCGGCGATAATAGCACTTCACTCTGTAGTGAGCAAAGCTAAAAAAGCCATAGAGAACAAGGAAATAGCACTTGCTTTTTTCTTTGACATGGAAGGAGCATTTGATAGGGCAAAAACAAATACTATCTGCCAAGCCCTCCTGACCAGGGCACTCCGGCTCATCTGGTCAGGTGCTTTCATTTCAAAACGATCCACCCTAATAACTTTCTTAAAAAAAAAAAAAAAAAAGTTTGGCGTAAATAAAATATTTATTATTTCTAGACATTTTCGCTAACTATTTGCTTACACATTTACTGATTTCATTTTTTTTTTGGTACCGTTGAATAGAGAATTTTACGCTCCTTACTATGATGTATCATACGATGGGGGTACCCATTTGACATATTAAAGTGAGGTTAGCTGGAGGTGAGGAGGTGATTGACTTGATTTTTATTTATTTATTTTTTTTTTTTTTCAAGAATGTTATTAAGGGTGGATCGTTTTGAAATGAAAGCACTGTATAGTGCAGTTTTTATTAGCATAAATAATTACATTAAGGTTTATTTTATTAGCCTAGGGAAGTTTTAAATTTTATGAGTAATATTACAAAGTAAGCGGTATAAGCATTTTAATACAGTATGATTTGATATGGTTTAATCAAATTACGTATTTGAAATGATGGTTAGCTATTTAATAGAAATAAATTAATAAAATAAAAACAGATAATTTATGTCAATCGTTAAGATTACTTGGGGGAACATTTTTATCAAGTTGACAAGTTTAAAAGAACAAATAATCCAAGAGTCTAAAAGAGTTTTAAAAAGAAAAGTACCAAAGTCGCAGGACGTCAGAAACCAAGTCAGGGATAATCTACTAACGCATTATAATATTTTCGTATTTGTTGTAAGAGATTGCTATAGAGATATTCATGATAAAAAATATAATAATTTTATTAAACCTTTATTTAATATTATAAGGGATAGAGTTGTTAGATCATATCAAGTTTTGCAGGTTGATTATAAAATTCCTATACACGTTTTAACAAAAATTGATCCATTGATAAAAGACGAATTAGTTGCTATAGACCTTACCAACAAAGACGACGAGACTAACGGTACAGAAGTCGATACTGATAATAACAAAGTGCAAGACATATCTTTCACACCCAACATGCCGCTTACCGCCCCCGATTTTTTTAATTTTGCCAGTAAAATTTTGCCAAATGAGTTCGATGGTTCTGATGACAAGCTTATCTCGTTTTTTGATGCTTTAACTCTGTTAAAGCAAATGTGGAAACACACGAAGAAAATGCTGTGGCTTTCGTCAAAACAAGACTCACTGACAGGGCAAGAAATTTGGTAGGCGAAAGTACAACCTTAGATGCTTGAAATATTAGGGAGCCAACTTACAGGACTAACATCAAAATATGACACTGATGCTATCGCAGGTTTGTTTAACTTGTTATAAATCATTTTCAATCTTAAATATTATAAAATTTTTAGAATCAATTGTTATTCGGATTGAAATCAAAAATGCTGACGATATTCTATCTAAAATCTAAAAGTATTTTTAAAGTCTATAAATAGTGTAATTGAACTAATACAAATCATCATATTTGTCCGTAACCGATGAAATTTGTTCAGAAATTCTATCTACTATGAATCTTACAGCTTGCTTTTCCAACCTAAATCTAGCCTTAAATTCTTTATCATCCCAAATGTTCAAATGATCCAGTCTATCCCTGTACACCTGTGATGATCTAGGGTGTTCAATTTTATTTACTAATTCCAGAAAATTTTCGTCATCCGTAATATCTTCCCAAATAGGATCCATTTTTATATTTATGATTTATAAACTAAATCTAGGGTAGACTAATATATAGTAACTAATAAATTAGCACCTTACCAAACACAATAATTATTGAAAGGCGGCAGTATTTACATAAATAAAAAATAGCAAAATGATATACTAAATATTAATTTAATTTCAAAAATTTGCTTGAACTCAACGGATTAATTCCGCTGAACCGGAGATCGTTATGAACTGTTGTTGAATGCACATTGTAGAACCGAACCTAACTCGACTACACATTCTAGCGCGATCCAGTCTGAAAACCTCCGTCACATTTCGAATCTCACTGGTTTGTATATCAAAAATTGAACGCTTCTCATATGAGATCCTCGCATGTCATCACACTCATATTTCCCATGCTAATAAGTAATTACACACAGTACATTGAATTACCGAACACCATACTGAATACTTACTTTAATTCACTTTTACTTTTGATTTACCTTAATAAGTACACCTATAATTAGGGATTACAATAGGTTGCACTGTCACCCTTTTGTCATTTATCATATATCAATCATCCATCCATTAAATTTTTTAATTCCAAATCATTTGTGAGAAAAAATATTACAAAAATAATACAACTTATATGAACATGGAGGAGTTCGGCTACACAGAAGGTACTGCTTAAAGAAATTTCTTTTTTTACGATTAACATCTACTATATTTTAGAGAAGCCTCATGTATCAGAGAAGAAATGCTGTAGTGCCAATGTTAAACGATCAATGGAAGATAAGAGAAAACAATTCGTATCAGATATAATACGAGGTAATTATTTGAAGAAATATAAATCAAGATGCTATAACTTAGTTTTTCTAATTTAGATGTTGAAGGACGAAAAATATATTCACCTATCATGGAAAACTCTCCTGTGGTAAGCCCTTTCAGTAGAATTAATAGTGTACATCCCGCTGTGGAAAAATGGTTTAGAGCAATGGAGACAAAACATGAAGGGCAGATATCCTCTAAAGAATTGCAACAAGCTTTCGAAATATTTCAAGGCAAACATTTTTCTGATGCTGCTTGCAAATTTGTAGTGAGGTAAGACAATTTTGTTTTATTTTTAAATATTATTATTAATTATCTTAAGCTGTAGTCAATATTTAAAAATATTCAAAAATCTGTTGTATAATTCAATTCGACTTAAGGTATAAATCATTTTCTATAGACAATATATGCAATAAATAGGCCACTCCGCAGAATATGGATTACATCTCCTACGTCTAAAAATATACTCTTTGGTACCGGAGCAACCCTTTTAAATTTGCTATATGATATCTCTCTCAAGTTGCTCTGTTGTAATCATTGATTTTAGGGTTCACTCGAAAGGTCCACCCTTCCTAGGGCTTGTAGTATTATATAATAATATAATAATAATAATAACGTTTATTATTTACCATGGAAATTACATAGAATATAAACTTACAGGTGTATTCAATAATTGAGGTAAATAAAAGCTAATGTATCAGACTCCTGCATTGAAAATGCAGATTCTGTTCTACCTACATAGCTACAACATAAAAAACTTTTTAAACTAAACTACTTTTTAAATAAAACTAACGAATTAAACTAACAACTAATAAATTAAACTAACTACTAGATATAATGTGCATAAATTACATCTAGGTAGTTGATGATTTGGTACAGATTACAACAATACAACAATTAAATACGGAAGAATATATCTAATACTAGTCATTTAATTACAATTTATAAACAAGAAAAATGAAAAATAAATCTTCTAGCTCTAATATGCCAATTAGATCATCCAATAGATTATCCAATAAGATTTGCCTTACTTTTGTTTTGAATCTATAAATGGAATTCGAAAGATCAGTTATATCGGGTGGTAGCGCATTAATGATATGAGAAATATTATAAGAGAATGATTTTTTGAAAAATTGATTTTTGTGTTTAGGAATAGTTAAAGATTTACTTCTTAAATTTAAGTGGTGAATGTCTGTCCGAAATGTATTTTTTTTTATAGGTAGGGAGGACTGCGGTATTTAATAATTTTATAAAATAGCACACTGGAATGTAGCTTACGTCTATTAAACATATTAAGATTAATAAGCTTATGTGATACATGACCTCGCCTATTAATGCCATAAATAAAACGAATACAAGAGTTTTGCATTTTTTGAACTCTATAGGAGTCTAGACCATCTAGACAAGGTCCATAAACCACATCACAATAATTAAAATTTGACAACACAAGAGAGTCGCATAGCTCACATTTAATATTCAGATCTAAGTAATGTCGATGAGGGTACATGGTTTTTAGAGCACAATACGACTTTTTAAGATTATTTGATATGTGTCCACTAAACTTTAGCTGTGAATCGAGTGTTAAACCCAAGCTCTTGGTGCTCCCAACTACTTGAAGTTTTTGATGTCCAACAAACAAAGAAAATTCTTCATAAATAGTCCTTATTTGAACGTTACTTCCAAAGAGAATAACTACACATTTTTTAGGGTTTAATTTTAACATATGCTTACTAGAGACTTTAACAAGTGCATCAAGATCAGAATTTATATGGTTCAAAGCAGTTAAATAATCAGAAGGTGCAAAGGAGGGATACAACTGCGTATCATCTGCATAGAAGTGATACTTACAGTATTCAAGATATTGAGGAAGGCATGTTGTATAAATACTAAATAGTAGTGGCCCCAATATACTACCTTGAGGCACCCCATTAAGAACTGAAAGACGACTTGAAAAGGTTGCATCAATTTTTACCATTTGAGACCTATAACTTAGAAATGACTTTATTAAAGCTATAGCATGATTTGAGAATCCTATGTAGTGCAGTAAGGCTACCAATATTTGATGATTTAAAAAAATCGAAGGCTTTGGTAAAATCTAGCAATACCAGAGCGGTGACTTTGTTATTAATTTTCCACTGCTCTGAACTGCAAAAAGAAATCTATGTCACTTTTTTTATTGGTTGAATAAAAATTTAAAAGTTCCTGATCTAAAGGCTGGATTGAGATAGTAGAGTTTATAAAAAAATTGTAAAATTGATCAACATCATTAAACTGCACCGGAATATCTTTTTTCTTAGACGGAGTAAGTTTATTAAGTTCCTCCCATTTTTCTCGAGTACTGCAATTTTTAAATTTATGCTTATAATAGGCTATGCGTTCCATTCTTATTGAAGCTGTTGTTAAGTTTCTTAATGATTTATAATATTCCCATTTTTCTCGACGTTTAGTGCGTTTAAACTGCTGAAGAGCTGCATCTCTTAATTTCTGCATTTTCTTAATATTCTCTGTAATCCAGGGTAGGAAGAGTTTTTTAGGCAATGTAATTGTTTTAAGAGGAGCGTGAATATTAAATAGGCTAGTTATAGCGGTATTAATATATACGACTTTTTGATTAACATCAACGATATTGTAAACATTATTATACTCTATTTCAGAAGTGTATAGAGCAATAAACTGGGGAATTCCGTTCTGTTTGGCTACATTTCGTGGTAGTTCATAGGCGCAGGTACTTATAATATTTATGAATTTAATTTTCACGGATTAAATGCCTTTATTTTGAAAGAGATTAAATACTAAATACATACTTTTAATCCTTTTGTATAGGTACCTATCTTTTAACGCTTTGTAACATGCAAAAATGGGGTCAGGTAATATATACAGACTATAAATACTTTTAAATCATATTTTAAACGTTAGTAGTCACTGCTACGCTGTAGTGTAATCACAATATTATTATCCCAATATTTAAAAAATGGAGGTATTCAGTCCAACGAAAAGATGTACTAAAAATTCTCCACTATCGCTGAGTGAAAAAGTTATTATTTTAAATGTACATGATTGCATAAAACACGATTACCCTAGTTTTACTGTGCAAGAAATTGTTGAAAAATGTTCTCGAATGAGTGGAATTGGAAAGTCCACCATTTTCAAATTGTTGCGGGAAAGAAAAGTAGCAGGTCAAGTGGAATCTCCCAAGCAAAAGCCAGGACGACCTACAGACCTTGATGAAAATGCTAAATGTATAATTCGAAGAAAAGTTCACTCTTTTTATTTTAAAAAGGAAATACCCACCCTAGACAAAATTTTAATGGAGCTTGGCCGAGATGACAGTATTCCGTTGATAAGTAGAAAACTTTTATGGAAAACTTTAAAAAATATGGATTTTGCCTGGGAAAAGCATAACCGCAAAGCACTTTTACTGGAGAGCGACGAAATTGTTTGTCGGAGACGACAATACTTGAGAAGTATCAAGCAGTACCGCAGGGAGCAAAAGAAAGTTTTTTATCTTGATGAGACGTGGATTAACGAAGGTTATATAGTCCAAAAAATGTGGCAAGACAAAAATATAACCAGTGCTCGCCAAGCTTTCATAGAAGGCCTGTCTACGGGTATTAAAGTACCTTCGGGAAAAGGAAAAAGACTTATAATCACACATATTGGAAGCGAAGAGGGATTTTTAAAAGAAGGTCTGCTAACCTTTGAGTCGACTCGCACAGGAGATTACCATGAAGACATGAACTCAGACGTTTTCGAGGACTATTTTGGTGAAATGATAAAATTTCTTCCGGCTAATTCGGTGGTGGTTATGGATAACGCAAGCTATCATTCACGGCGAATAGAGAAGACGCCAACTTCAAGTTGGAGAAAGCAAGAAATTATCGATTGGCTGACTGCAAAAGGTATTGCGTTTGAAGCAAATTTGATAAAAAAGAACTGCTGGCAATAGCAAACTTACACAAAACTCGTTT
Source organism: Anthonomus grandis grandis (assembly GCF_022605725.1). Lineage (NCBI taxonomy): Eukaryota > Metazoa > Arthropoda > Insecta > Coleoptera > Curculionidae > Anthonomus > Anthonomus grandis. The sequence goes on from NC_065548.1 coordinate 45,911,425, forward strand.
CATGAAATACGCCGTGGAAGATATAGCCGAAAAATATAATATAACTGTACTGCGCTTAACGCCATATCATTGCGAACTAAATCCTATAGAACTGATATGGGCGCAGGTAAAAGGATTTGTAGCAAGACAAAACACGACTTTTAAAATGAAAGATGTTAAGCTACTGTTTGATCAAGCCATTACGGAAGCGACACCAGAGAATTGGCGAAAAGCAGTCCAGCATGTAATTAAGCAAGAGGACAAAATGTGGGATCTTGACAACCTCATCGATCAGACAGTCGATCCTTTAATTATAATGTCAAGAGGTGATGACAGTTCGTCAGATGACGAAGAAAACTACAATCTATTATAATTTAAAATTGTTATACACTGTTCAAAAAGTGCCAGATCCAAAAGTGACATTTTCAACTGTTTTACTCTACATATTATGTTCAATAAATTTGTGAAAAAAATATATTATTCCATTTAAACAAAAGTAACTTTCTAAAATAAAATAGTATTTAAGTACATTAATTATAAGGTAAAAAACAAGTCCCAGTTGCACGCCTTTGGCGAACCGTTTTCAATGTTTATCAGTGGGTAACAATGGGCAAAACTCATAAATTGACCCAAAACCGGGTGGCACTACCTGCAATCAACGAAAAGAAAGAATTTTACATTGAAACTAATACCCAACTAAGGTAGTGGCATAAAATATTGGTGGATCACCAGGTACCACTTTTGCATACCTAATGAGGTTTTATTGCTCTACACACTTCTGAAATAGAGTATAAACGGTATCGATTGAAGGTCATTTTTAAATAGGTTATAGTTTATATTTTTTAGATTTCTAGAAATGATAGTTCTTGGTTTATAATTTAATTTGGCCATTTGTATCTCACAATAGACTACGAAGTGGTCGGAAAAATCAGAACAGATAACACCAGTGCATTTAATTTGGTCATAATTAGTGACTATTAAATCAATTAGGGAACTAGAAGATTTCGTGGCTCTGGTTGGCTCCATTATAACTTGTTTCAAATTAAAGGGCTCAAACATCGAAACTAACTTTTTTGTGAAAAGATTATCGCATTGTAACATATCAATATTAAAGTCTCCTATACAAAATATGTTGTTATACAAAGAAAACAAGTTAGAAATAAGGTCCTCCATTCTGTTTAAAAACTGCTGAATATTCGATCTAGGTGGTCTATAAATTATTCCAATAACAAAATGTTCTTTCTTTATTGTAATTTTTGCCCAGATACATTCTAAAAACTCATGACTCTCAGAAAAGAGAATTTCAGTTTTAAATTGATTTCTAATATAAAGAGCCACACCGCCCGCGCCCCCGCGGCCATACGCTCTATCTCATCTTTTTAAGGTATAATTATTTAGTTTTATATTATTGTTTGGTATATCTGGACCTAGCTAAGTTTCAGTCACACCAACAATGTCGAAATTATTGTTGAAAATGGTAGTCTTAAACTCGTCCAAATGCGGAACTGGTGATCTAACATTAATTTGAGAAATACGTAAAGACATATTGTACCTACCCTAAACAATTATTTGAAGTGAGACAAAAGAAAACCAGAAAAAAAAACTAAAAACTTATCTTAAAACTAAGGTTTACTAAACTAAGGCTTATTCTGTTCACATGCAAAAAATAATGTATACCTTTATTTTGTTTTTTTGCTTTTTGTTCCTTTTTCAAAACTGGAGATAGAAGTGGTTCTAGCGGCAACAGTTCTGGTAAGAATACGATTTAAAACCGTAGGAGTGCTGTTTATGACGATTTCCTGGCTCTTTCCTGATTTATTTTGATTAACCCTGACTGGTGGAGCTACCTGGGAGGTCTTAAGTGGTGATTTTTCCTTTTCAGTATTGACATGGTATAGCGTTGAAGGTGCACTATTGTTACGAGTTAGCTGTTTCTTATTTATAAAGAATTCTGAAAAGGATACCTCGTCAGCCTCTATCAGATCGGTTACACTAAACACTTCTTCGTTACCTATTAGTTGATTTTGTGATATTTTTGCCGTAAAACCTTTACTTTTGGCTAATTTAAAAAATTTGTAAATAATTTTTTGCTCTTGCTGTTGTTGGGCAGTTAGATCATTGGCAATTGTAATCCCAGTACCCTTTAATTTATATAAGTTCTTCAGTACCGATTTCTTATCTAGGAAACGAGTAAACCTAATAATAACTGGTCTATTGGCCTTTTCTTTTTTGCCAACTCTGTAAATATTGTCAATACTTTGCAGATTTATTTGGACTGACAACGTGTCACTTAACAGTTGATAAATTATGTCTTCCAAATTATCTTCATTTTCTTGCAGTCCAAAAACGATAACTTGATTCCTCTTACTGGATTGTTCAATCCTTTGCAATTTTTTACTAACTTCCAATTTTTCCACTTCCAGTTCCAAGATCCTATCTTCCAAAGATTCTATTTTTTCTTTAAAATTCTTTAAATCATCCTTTATAGTCTGCACATCTATCTTAATAGCATTACTTTGCAGGTTTACCTCTTGCAATAGTTGAAAGATCTGTTCATTAGTTATGGGAGACACTTTGCTTTTAAAGTACTGGCCGATTTGCTTGTATAGTAGATCTCGCTGACCGGTATGCTACTATCAGATTCCTTAAGATAACAATGACTTGGAACTTTTTACAAATTAGAGGTGATAGTTTATATTGTTTTGATTTTTAAACCTCTTATTTATAAATGAAAACAATTATTAAACTTACAGATTTGTATAGAGTTGGTTGTCTGGTATGTAACGAATTAATATCACTAACTTTTATGTTTTAATTTTTATTAGAACTTAGCAAATTTATCACTTAAGGAGGAGCAAAGAAAATTAAGTTTGTTTTATTGTTAGACCTACTATGTATCTCCAAACAATCAATTGCATTAATAGATATCCATATTGTAAAAGCAGACTTAGATACCTCATCAAGTTCTAAAAAACATGTATTCACAACTCAAAAATATACGCATCAGTTTTGATCAGATTGGGCACCACCAAAGGAAGTGAAGTCAGCTTAATTCTTGATCAAATCTAAAGTGGTTGCTACGGATGGCATTAAGGCATCCATGCTGCTTGACTGTTGTTGTCCCTGTATTTTTTTTTTGGTGCAACTCGTTAAATGTTTTATCACAGCGTCACATTTCTCAGATTAATAAGTATACCAAACCTAAGGTTGTTTCAGCGAATGAACTATGTGAACTTAGGCCAATCAGCAATCTTCCTGCCATTTTAGTGGTACTAGAGAAAATTTTGGAGGGTCAGATCAGAGTATACGTGACTAGGTTTGCTCTTTTACCTGCTGTTCAATCTGGCTTCAGGAAGGATTTGAGCTGTTCAACTGCTCTCTTAGAAACAACAGACAGACAAGTTGACAGTCTTGACCCACTCGATTATTTATTGCAAGGATTTTTGATAAACTAAATGACCATCTATTACTGACATCACTGTAATTTCTCGGTTTTGGAAAAAGTGCTTGGTCTCTAATCAGAGAACACTCGACAGGTCATAGTTAGTCGGTGAAGCTTAATGAGATGGAATCATCGGCCTTCAGTCTCTCCTACGGTGTGCCTTGGTCCTTTTTACTTTACCCTGTATACGTCTTAGGTACATACGTAGGAATCTTAAATACTCATCAGTTCATCTATATGCCGATGATACTGAAACTAATTTTTCATTTTCGCCTGACAACATCTTGAAAGCTAGTGATAAGATATCTTGACCTCAAATCCCTCGTAAAGGCTTCAAGGGATTACTGCATAAGTTTAAGCTTCTTCTTTTTGCCAGGATGCAGTCTAGGGACACCTCTGAGAACTTTATTCTGGTTAATATGAATTAACCAGGCACACTGATAAAATGATTTATGTAATAGTCTTGTGTTGTATCATTTCTTTTATTGTGATGTTGTAAATGTACATAACTCCTAGCAAATGATTTAAGATGGCTTTAACCTATTGCATAAACTTGGGAAATGGTAGATGAAGATCAATAATGAGTAATAATGAGAAAAAAATGTAGTAAAATATTTTTGGTTTCCGAAATAAAGTTAAACAAATGTCAACAGAACGTGTATCAGACGAACTTATTTTGTTTATTAATAACTGATAGTGAAGAAGTCATAATGTTTAGAATTTGTTGTTTGGAATCTTTAGCAGTACTTAGTTTGTTGGTGGCTGTGATCGTTTTCGATCGTTATTTTCACACGAACAAAATAAAAGCGTCAAATGTAATGGCGCACATTTTTACAAACGAAAAACTTGTCGACATGGTTTTGGTTTACGGAGAAACGCATCAGAATGCAGTGGCAGCAGCTGATCTGTATGCCCAAAGATTTCCCCGAAGATATCACCCGAGACGTGGGGCTTTCTTACGTGTTATGCAGCGGGGTAGAGAAACTGGCAATTTACGGCCGCGGCCTGGACAAGATGAAGGAGCTATTAGACCTAGGCATATTCTAAATCTGGAGGAGGATATTCTAGAAGTTATCAAAGAATAACCTGGAATTAGCATTAGGACAATTGCAGCGCGATTTGCAATATCGCAATCTACAAGTTGGCAAATTTTAAGGCACGAGTTGCTGTACCCGTTTTATGTGCAGAGGGTACAAGCCCTACTTCCAAAAGATTTGCCGCTTCGAGTACACTTTTGTGAGTGGTTGTTACATCACCAGCAGTTAAGCTGGTGAGGCAAATTTTACGCGCAATGGAATTTTCAACTTTCATAACACTCATTACTGGGCTTTGGAAAGTCCACATATTACACAGAGAACATACTTTCAACAACGTTTGGCTGGAATTCTGAACGGGATGCTCATCGGACCTTTAATTCTGGAAAATCGTTTGACTGGTGCTCGGTATTTAGAATTTTTGCGCAACAATTTACCAGTGCTCCTTGAAAATGTGAATTTCAACGTTAGGCAGAACATGTGGTTTCTTTATGATGGCGCTCCACCACATTTTTCACGACCAGTGCGACAACATTTAGATCGTGTGTTTCCCGGACGATGGATAAGCCGTGATGGTCCAGTTGGGTGGCCCCCTCGCTCGCCTGACCTTAATCCATTAGACTTTTATATGTAGGGTCATATGAAAACAATGGTGTATGTAAACGAAGTTGATACTGAGCAAGAGCTACGAAATCGCATAAACGCTGCCAGTGACGCAATTCGCCTACAGCCTGGTTTGGCCCGTGCATGTATGTCTTCATGGATTTGATGAGCTCAAGTCTGTATCGAAAATAATGGAAACAACTTTGAACAGTTGCTTTAAATGAGTTTAAATTAAACACGTTAAAAAATACACGTTTTTTATTTAAAAAAATATGGATATCTTCAAAACTAAAAATATTTTACAATTTTTTTTTCATTATTACTCATTATTACTCATCAGCTATCGTTTCCCAAGTTTATGCGCATAGGTTGAAAATCACCCTATATATAAAACTTTTGTGTAAGATTTATAAATTGAATGAGAAATTTTGATGGAGGTATGTGAGAGGGGTGAAATGCTCGCATTGAAGTGGTTAAATATGACTGAAAAGAGATTTCTTCATAATCTGCTCATCTTCAGTAACATAATCCTTAATCAATGCTCCGATTATCTTTATCAGAAAATAAGTTTGGCTATGTATGATATTCGGAATTCGTAATAAAATAAGCATAACAGGTTCTCAAGGGTCCGCTCACTTCAGTAATTTGCGTCTTAAGTCGTATATTTTAAGCTTAAGAAAGCCAAAAATTTTGAATTGAGTAAAGAATGAGCTAGATATTAGTAGCAGAATACCTTGTTACCAATACAAGGAAATGAATGATTACTTCAATGCAAATGATTGAATTTTTAAATTTAAATTTTCATCTAGATACCACAAATAATCTTAATCTTCCTAGTGTGATTTTGAGTCTCATTTTCAATTTCATATACCTGCGAATGTGACTGGTATATATATAGGTACAAATATAAGTAACCATCTTAAACGCAGACATCCGGTAGCATTTAATTTTGAAGCAGAACTCTCAGCAAAGGATGAAGAAAATGTAAATTACCCATGTTTAAGTTCTGTGATGGTAATAGTGTCCACTAAGTTCCATTAAGTTCAGATACTGCGCAAAGTATCTAAAGAAGGCGTGGTGCCTATGATCGGATCGGTGCAGCAAAATGTCGATGGCAGTTAAAATTATTTCCTGCACAATTTATGTGGTGTCAATATACGTCGATTTCCAGCATTTAACTAGATTTTACCAAAAAACTGAATCCTTTCTAGACTTCATAAAATTAATCCCGATTTGTGTAAAACAGACAGAAGAGGTGACAAGTGTGCGTTTGTGAGAAGAAGTGTCGTAATAACAGATATATATTAGTACTTTAAATTTTTTTTCTATAGCACTCATTCTGTGTCGCAAACTAAAAAAAAATTTAATTTGGGTTAGTGGAAATCGCAGCTAATACATATTAAAAGGTCTCCATCGAATAGACGAAAAACCACACTTAATACAGTTGTAAAAGTTATTTTTCATTATACAGTTATAAAATCTCAATATATTACACCTCCATCGGCAACAAATAATATACTCTTTAGGCAATATTTAGGTCCAAAAATCTGGAATATGACTGACTAAACTGGACAGAGTCCAGCGCCTTACATGTTTCAGGATATTGGGTTCCATGCGAACGGCGCCAACTGGAGTGCTAGAAACTCTGTGGCGCCTTCCGTCATTGGAACTGATGGTGCAGTTCAAGGCAATGAGCTACGCACATTGCTGTACATGTCCTTGGTGACCTACGGTTGGTTAGACTGGACCTGAGACTCAATTGAAATGGTTTAATTACATCGCAGGCAGAGAAGGGAGGTAGCATTCCAATGGGCCCTCGTAAACTGCCAAATAAAGGAACCATCTGGTATACAGATGGCCTCGAAATGTACAATAGAGCTGATGGAGAGCTCTGTAAGGGGATCCCACGTAGTAACAGAGCATACTCGCTTGGAGAGCATGTTACTATTTTCCGAGCTGTATACACTGGGCAGCAAAATTAACGCATCACTACTTTATTTAAAAAAAATATTTTATAATATTGATCAAATATTTTTGTGACTAAATTAAATATATTCTTATTCTGACGTAATAAAAGTATTAGCAATAAAAAAAATATCAAAAGAGCGTAAAAAAAGTATAGAAAAAAAAACAAGAAAATTAAAGAATTAAAAATAATTAATAACGGGCATTTTCTCCCCTATTTTAAATAACAGCACGGTAGCGATTATTCATGCTTAAAATTATGGGCCTTATCTCATTTTGATCCAAATTATTTCATATTTGGACAATATCGCCATTGAGTCCATATAAAGTGTTAGGAAGTTCTTGAAAATGGCGGTAGATCATGTCCCAAATATTCTCAATTCGATTAAGATCAGGACTATTTGCTGGCCAATTCATAGATTCCATTCCAACATCATTAAAATAATTTTGAACAATCAATGAAACATGCGCTCTAGCATTATTCTGCTAAAACAAAAAATTCTCACCAATGTAAGGGTCAAATGGTATTACATGTTCTTGCAGGATCTCCCTTATTATCCCTATCAGCTGTTAAACTGCCACCAAGTCAGTACGAGCAGTTAAAGAGATTCCTCTTCAAAATATAACTGACCCTCCATCGAATAATTTGGTGTTCTGGAAGTTACGTTGGGCATATCTTTCATTTGGTCTTCGATAAAATTTTATACGTCTATCTGAGTTGTAGAGACAAATTCTGGTTTCACCTGACTAAAGAACTCTTTCTCAGTCTTCAGCCCAATCGATGTGTTCCCTAGCAAAAATTAACCGTGCTCTACGATGCTCTGTGGTCAAAGCTTGTCCTCGCGCTGGGATTCTTGGTCTCAGATTAGATTCAGCTAGGCGTCGACGAATAGTATCAGTTGAAATTCTGAGTCCGTCTGCTTCCTGTAGCTGTGTCAGCAGTAATCTTCCTGTCACAAATATTTGTCTTAAAGCAGAGAGTTTTATGAAACGGTCTTGAACTTTTGTAGTTATGCAATGTCTGCCTTGACCAGGTAACCTTTTTGGCTTGATCTTCTTAAGTGCTGACCTGACCTGCTGATCTGACAATGTAAATTTTCAGTACAAATGATAAAATTTACCAATAAAACTTACAAGCAAAAAAAGGTATGTTAATGCAAATTTTCGTTTTTCAAACATACTTTGAGTAAAATAACCACCTGTATAAATTTAGAATATCTGTAATATGGCAGTTAAAAATAAAAATAAATATTTCAGTTTTTTGGAAATTTCCAAAAATATTTCGAAATAATGTAGTGGTGCGTTAATTTTGCTGGAGTGTATAAGTTTTTGCTGTGTTAAAATACGGACAGGAAATCTTAACCTGAAGACGCCGCAACAAAGTCGTATCAATGAGCTCGGACATCAGGATAAAAGTCCTAGAGGAATTGGTAAAGTCGGCCTGGAGGGTTTAGACAAGCTAAAGGTGCCTAAGCACTTAGGTCATGCTGGAAACGGAAACGAGGAAGCAGACTTCCTTGCCAGACTAGGATGTGCGAAACAGCCAGTGGAGCCTGAACTTATAAGCGGTATAGCTAAATGCGTAGCAGCTGTATCAAGAGTCTGCTTGACAAGTTAACCCTTCGAAAATGGATCCAGGCATCTGGGGCCGCATTTTCAAAACCATGCGAAAATCTTCGAATGCGAACAAAGTCGAGCGGCAAAATTCGCACACGAATTAAAAAATACATTTTTGAACAGCATTCGAAATTTCATTCGCATACGAACATGAAATGTAGTGGCAACGTAGCAAAGTCGAGTGCTACTGCAGGCCATGTCAAACGGGATGAAGACGATAAAGATTTTTTAACCTAACCTAAAATTTAAGTTTAAAAACATCAAGGAATTTTGAGGTTCACTTCCGCGTCATTCTTCACCCAGTCAACACGTGGTTTTTATCGTCCTATCCGATCCTACGGATTCCTTTCCTTGACCCCTTCCTATCCCTTGCCGTTAGTACAACGTGCATTTCAGAATTAAACTTTGTGAAAGTTTCTATCCCACTTTCGAGTTATCCTTCATCTTATCAAATTCCTAAAAGAAGAAAAACAAACAAAACTTAAATAAACAGAAACTTAAAATTCCTTTCCCAGACAATAAAACTGCGAGAGAAAAATATGAAAAACAGTATGATAGTTTCAACATGTATAATAAATTTAAAGAAGTATCAGGTATAAAAAAGCATAAATTATTCACCGTTCCAAAAAATATAGAAAGGGAACTTTTCACAAATTTGAATCAACAACTTGCAGAATAAACAACTTTTTTACGATACTAGAAGTAAGTCTTAATTTTGTAGAAAACACAGGACCAGAAATCCTAAATAAAAAAGTGATTCATTCCATTCGACAGAATAAAAGTGGAAAAAAAGTGGTTAAAAGCAAAATGTCATGTTAAAGTCTAAATGAAAATCTTATAAAACTGCTAAATTTTATGGTTAGTGACTAGTAGACTAGTATTAAACTCTTTAAGGCTGTATATAAAACAGGCATCATTCCTAAAAAGTGGCTCCAATCTACGTTTATAACGCTACCCAACGTTAAATTGTGTTGTGAGTTTCAAGGATGTCACTGATGACCACACTAAGTTCTAATGTGTATTATTCACAATATAATTTAGAAAAATTAAATATAGAACGGTATAAGTGACAGCTAGCTAGGGTTCGAAAGGGTATCGGTACAAGGGAAGCACTGTTTGAAATAAATATTCTTATGCAGAGATGTCTGGATGTTAATCAAGATATATATATTTGTTTTGTGGACGTTAGAAAAGCGTTTAACAGAGTTTAACGTGAAAAATTAACAGAAATATTAAAAAAGAAAAATATTGATACTCGGCATATAGAATAAAATAAATAGGAAACCTGTACTGTGGGTAAAAAGCTAGAGTTACATTAGATGACTATTTATCTGAAAGAAATACAGTATAGTGTTCGGCAAAGGTGTATTTTGTCTGTCCTTCCTTTTAACATTTATAATAAAACAACCTTTGAGGATGCTCTTACAGAGGAACACGAAGAAATAAAAATGACAATAACAATTTTAAATATGCCGACGATATAGTATAACAACAGAGAGTATTGATGATCTGCAGAAGTTGCTGCAAAGAATATATGACTTTTGTAATTTTGCAGACTCAATATTCATTTGAAAAAAATACAGTACCATTAAAAAAGCACAAAATATAGACACAAACTTAACAAGTGATAATATTGACCTTAACTGCTAGACAGTTACAAGAAATAATATCCAGAATTGCGATAGCTAGAAAATCTTTTATCAAACTTAAGAAGTTTCTTTCCAGCAAAAAAATAAACCTAAAATAGCGTTTAGGTTTTTAGCGTTTTTTCGGTTTGTTAGGCGTGAATTAAAACAAACGAAAATAGTCAACAAATTTATTTACACCCTTCACTATGAAAAAAGGATCAGTCACGACTGCTACAGATATTTATTTTTACTGTATTTATTTACAATTATTTAAATTTCTCCCCAATATTCCGAACTTTACATCACTCAACTGACAAATAACTACTATCGCCGATGCAGCTCCTTATATACTCGGCAGAACGCAATTCCGGAAGATTCCCGGTTAACCTTCGAGATGTCGTTTAGTGTACCACTTGTGTGGTATTGTGTGGTATTCCGGAATGATGAAGAATCAGCTGATTTCTCGTTATTTATAATGATGCTGTCGTTGCATGTTGCCAATTTCGTGGCTCGACAGAGTTACAAGTGTCGAAGTGCTACGTCGTATGAACAAAGAAGAAATGTATCAAACACTAAAAAAAATAGAAACTCGAATATTTTGCACATAGTATGAGAGCCTCAAAATACTAATTGCTGTAATATATCAGGAGGGGAAAAATGTAGGTCAGGCTAAAAGAAAAACTTTATGGTTGAGAAACCTTAGAGAATGATTCTCGGTGACGTCCAATCAACTCCATGCAGCTACAAACAAAATGCAATATAATACTACAAATATCTATGTTGACAGCCAATCTCCGCTAAGAAATGGTATGTGAAGAGAAAGAAGAAAAAGAAGAAGATATAAAGCATTTTCCGATGGATTCTCCTCTTCCCAATAGCCCCGGTTTTCTTCAAAAGTATATTACTTAAAGGGTCTTGTAATTTGATTCTGTTAATTGAAGTCTAATTATGATCATTAGGAATTTTGGAGAAATAAGTTAACTTCTATTTAGTTGTCAGTTGTAAATTATGTTTATAAATTTCTATTGCATCTAAAATGGCTATCTACTGTGCTCTCATATTATCCTCTGCTCCTCATTTACGGCCAAAGGCTACTTCACTTTCTGGCAACTCTATCCTTATTATAGCGCCAACAGGTTATTAAACCTATTGGCCCCAAAGCATAGCACGTTCGGAATTAAGCTGGTTTTGGTTATTGAAATTAACAATATGCATGTTGGCTCTTTATTTTGTATTTTTAGGTTCGTTATCTTGTTCTTTTAAATTAAATTTATTGTTTACATTGTTATTTATTGTTACATTGTAAATCATTTATAGCATCCTATAGTCATCCTAAAGCATCCTACGCGATCCTCAGCCTTTATTAAATCTATAAAGATTAAGACTCTAAGAAACTAAGTGAACTCATATCTTCCTGTCCTGGTCCCTTTGTTTTCTTTGCATGGTTTTCTGTTCTCTCTCCTATTTGCCTATATCGGTACCGTTTTTGCTCTTCTACTACCTCACTAGTGTCGTTTTTGGCTTAATTTTAGTAAATATACTCATACTTTCTGCGGTACAGTAACATAAGTTTTTCATGGTTCTTTACCATACTTTATGAAACATCCTATATATAAATAAAGGGTGTTTCAATAAGAATACAAAATTGAAATTGCGCGCCATATTTGACAGTCATAATGTCACATGATTATGACCTGACAAATTGAAATTTGACAGATGGGAGTTAGTAAATTATATTAGAACAACGCGTTCTGATTGCCACTATTCGTAAATTGCGTCCAATATTCCGTCGAAATAATGTTCCTAACTCATCTACTGTGAAAATAATAATTAAAAATTTTTAAAGTACTGGTTGACACATAATACGACTTCTGTCAGAAGACCACGAATGGTGAAAGGAATTCACTAATAGGATTCTTGAGGAACCTGCTGATTTTGCAAACAAAATCATTTTCATGAATCAGGCCCATTTTCATTTCGATAAATTTATTAATACGCAAAACTGACGTTTTTTGGGCTTAGAAAATCTACGAATGATTCAGTAGAAAACAATGCATTCACAACATGCCACTGTTTGGTGTGCATTATGGTCTGAAAGAATAATTGAACTCCTTTTCTTTAAGAACGAAAAAGGTAGTGCAGTAATCGTATCGTATTATGATGGCACAGTTTCTTGTAGTTTTCTTATTTAAAAGCTGTTGATCTTGATGACATGTAGTTTCAGAAACATTGATGATCTTGCACGAGTTTCCTCCTGGTCGTATTCCCGATTGGGTGACCAGAATTGGCCTCCACGCTCTTGCGATTTAACGCCTCTAGACTTTTGGCTGTAGGGTTATCTGAAATCACAGGCTTATGTCAATAAGCTTGCAACCATCGAAGCATTTAAATCGGAAATTAGACATTATATCAATGAAATACCACCACATGAATTCAATAACGTTATTGACAATTTCATCACTTACAAGATATTTTGTTGCATCCATAATTCCCAAATGTATATTTTCTAAATCAATAAATATTTCAATACTTCGCTACAGAAAACAATGTTTTATTGATCACAATCTTATTGAAACACCCTTTAATTACGTAAAATATAAAAATTGATTTTGAATTTTTCTTCCCTGTATTATATTAATTGTAGAATGACTTTTTTAGGCTTTTCGACTTGGATAAAAATGGAGGCCTAGACATAAAGGAATTTGAGTCTCTTTACTACTACATTAGACAATGGCTGACAGCTTTTAATACTTACGATAGGGACCAGTCAGGCTTCTTAGATGAAACAGAATTAGATTATGCCTTAAAACAACTGGATATCAATTTTACACAGGATTTTATTAAGTTTTTAATCACAAGAAACAACCCTAAGGCTAAGAAGATGTCCCTTGACCAGTATATTATTACTTGTATACAAATACAGCGATTTACTGACGAATTTAAGAACAGAGATATCAACTACTCTGGGAGTATTAATATAAAATATGAAGATTTCTTGGAAATGATTATGCGCTGTTTTTAACTACACCGATATGAATTAAATTTGGCCTGTAATATTAATTATTAACAAATAACTTCCTATGTTCATTGTCGCTTGTCATAATCATTTATTATAAAAAATAAATATCATCTTTATATATAGTTTTTTTTTTTAAGATTTGTGCTTGAGAAATTCAATTTGGAGCCTTTTCCCCTGAAAATATTTGTTTAATAGATAATAATAATTTAGTTATTTTGCATAACTAACTTAAAATACTTATTGAGGTCAGCGAACAGGCTAAAATTTTATTCCTTAAACCAAAACTCCTTTCCTTGAAGTTTGTTTAATCTCGATAATAAAATAATATGGAAATGTGTATTAAGATCTTTTACTTTCAGCTTTTAATTTTTAAGTTCAATAAACTTCAGTAAGTACGTAGGAGTAGTGTCAATGTTTGTTCCTTTATTTTTTTGATTTTTGGTGCATGCAGAAAAGTATCATATAATATTTGGGATGGAAAATGCAGACTTTACGCTGGTCTAAGTATTATTACTGATATGAATTTCTTTGCAAGAAAATAATAATTGATGTACTGGATCAGTATCAAAAGGATCTTTTGACTGTATTGTGTAAATGTGGCCATTACTCTATATATACCTTACAAGTTTATTGTAAACCTATGTGTTCCCATATGATCCCTTTAGGCGTTTCTGCAGATGTGGCATTTTTATTTATGATACACTTTATTCTAGTGGAATAACCCTTCAGGAAGCATGGGATATTGCTTTTGACTAGAAAAATGTTTCTGAAATATATATGGAGTCACCGAATAAAACTATTTTAACCGACAAAAATTCATAAGAAAAGAATAAGAAAAATAGCGTCGCATGTTCTTGGTAGAAACTTGTCCTTGTAATAGGCATAGACCCAAAAACCTCTTCATTTCTTGGTTGCTTACCGGGCGAAAACTTGCATGTCTGTTATGGCGTGTTTTAGGTCTATTAGTATTTGTTAATGATATACCGTAGTTGTTTGTATAGTCAACAAGGTGAGTGTGGTCCAATATTTATTTTTAAGACGTTACTGCCCTCATCAAAGTTAAAATCAGGAATTGGAGCGATCGTAGGTTCCCAGGGATCTATATCCGAGACTAATGGTGAAGAAGGTCTTGGCGTGTATGAATCAACTTCGTCATCTAATACAGGTACTGTGTTTTTTTTTTGCTTGTACGTGACTGTCTTTCCATATTTGGAGCACTCGAAGACAGTTCATCACTTTCATCAGATTCGGAAGATGGTTCATAATTTTTTTTAGAAACATACTCACCATTAACATCTGCAAATGGATCTGGTTCTTCATCTGTCGATAGTTCATCGGAAAGCTGAAGAAGCCGTTGCTGATCTCTTTCATATGGATCATAGTTATTTGTGTCTTCCATCTAAAATATATAAAAACTAATTAATGAAAAGATCCATTTCCTTATTTACCCACTTATTTTTAACACATATTATAAATAATTCTTAACAATACTAACCTTACATTACACAAATCACCACGCTACGATATTATTATTTTATAATACTAATCACAACACAAATCAGTTTATCAACATGGCAGTACGGCAGTAAATGGGTAACTAAATGCAACATAAGTGCTTCCTGGGACGCTGCACGGCGTTCTGTTTGAGTTTGTGGAGAGGATGCATTAATAAAAGGTAGAAGTAAATATACTTTGATAGGGTGACAGTACCCTGGTAATATCCGAATGCCTTGTGACAGTGGCTAATAAAACTCATTATATTATATGATAAAGCAAAACGCTACACAGCGTCCTGCCATTTTTAACCATCAAGCAAAGGACGCAGAGCAGCGTTGTGTCATATCACATTTTTACCAAAAGACGCTGCTCAGCGTCTCTGTCCTTCAACGTGATATAGACCGACTTACAAACCACTAACAAAGAGTTTTTATCGAGCGACTATTCTAAGTATAGCCAAATGATCGTATGAACTTTTTTTTTTGCTTGGACTAGTTTTTTAGTCATTTAGTCAGTCGCAATTTTTTATATATTATAATTATCATAATTTTAATCTTAAACATAAAATCGTACACTTACAAACATATTTGAGCTGTTTCATTTCTCTGATCATTTCTCGCAAATAATTCTAACCAAATTCAACAAACAGCTTAGGCCCAAAAATTTCTATTAATGAATTAAAAGTTTTTATAAGAATACTTATCCTTAGTGGTATAAACGTTTTACCGTCTAAAAGAAATTACTGGGAAAATTGAAATGCCATGAAAACGTCATGATATTAGATGCTATAAGACGCGACAGTTTTTTTTTTATTGCAAATATACAGGGTGTCCCCTTTCAAATGGTCAAAAATGCTATAGTATATACAGGAGCCAAAAAGAAGTAGTTTTAAATAGGACATCGATGGAAGTGCGTCCGTTCAAAAATACAGGGTGTTAAAATTTTTTCAAAAAAATCGATTTTTTCTCCTTTATATTAAAAACGCTTAAAGCGATTGGAATGAAATATTTAGGTTTTAAATGATAAGTGGTGAGGCACTTTTTGAAAAATTGCAGGTGATTTGACCTATCCAGGGACGGATTGGCAGCACATGTATGTTAATTTTCTTATAAAAAAAAGATACGCCGATGTTCTGTAAAAAAATCAAATTATTTTCTTCATTTTCAATAAAACACATCCCTTGCATTTTTGCCCTCCGACGCAACGTTTTCGTGCAAAACAATAAAATACAAGGGTGCTTCAAAACTTTTTTGTGACAACGAAAAGTTTAATATCATTACAATAAAAAATATATTATTTAATTAAACAATAAACAATTTAAGTAATAAAAAAACATTTTAAACAATAAAAAAAAACAATTCAAACAAAATGCTTAAACACTCCATGCATTTCCACACATTTTCTGCACCTGTTGAAAGATTCCCGTACACGAGCAAAGACCCCTGGATCGTATCTCAGAAAGTCCTCAGGCATCACAACTCTAGCAACTAGGTCTTTTTTATTCATTACAGGTGTTATGTAGAAGCTGTTCCATGGCGGCCCAGACAAAAAAGTCCAGAGGTGTCAGAGCAGGTGATCTTGCTGACCAAGGGACTGGACCACCTCTACCTATCCACCTGTTGTTGTAGATCTGATCTAGAAAAGCCCTTAAAGCACGAGCGAAATGCGCTTGACTGCCATCGTGCTGGAGTTCTCTCCACAACTAGAGAGACACATCTTCCATTAGGCCCGTCAGAACATCTCTCAAAAATACTAAGTAACTATTACCGGTAAGGTAATCTGGTAGAACGTATGGCCCAATTAAGTGGTCGCCAAGACTACCTGCCTAAACATTAATATAAAATTTCTGCTGATACCCTCTGATGTGTTTAGAGTGGGGGTTTTGATCGCTCCCCTCGTGGTTATTGCGAGGATTAAATGACTTCTGGAAATAATTTTTTGTCACTTGCAAGGATTAAACCTGGAAAATTGACATTTTGTTTTGTTTGACGGAGAAACCATCTCAAGACGACGAGGAGCATCTCCAGGAATAAGATGCCGCACCTTTTGCAGTTTAAATGGATGAAGATTATGGCTTTGTAGGACACTGTGCATGGTGTTTTTGGCACAACCAGCTGCATTTCCTTGCACTTCTCCATACAGAAAATGCATATTTGTAAGCTCATCCAATCCAAGACGATTGATTTTTACCAGTTTTCTTTTAAAACAGAGACAAATAATTAATTAATTTTTTACTTTTGTTTGATTACTGTCACTCATTTTCTCTTATTCATGTTATTGCCTTGACAACATTATTTGCAATTGGATATGGTATCTCGATCTTCTGCAAAAATTGACTTTTGATCCGATCACCTAAGACGTAGAGACTTTTAAAGACTTTCCTAAGTGACTGCCATACCGTAAAAATACGGTAGTAGGTATGCAGCGACAATAAACATAACAAAAACATGTACATAATTTGTTATTATTATTATTATTATTATTAACGCCAAAACAGTGCATCGGAGCGCAAAAAAAATGCAAGGGCTGTGTTTTGTTAAAAATAAACAAAATATTCAGAAAAAAATACTTTTTTCAAAAAAACAGTGGCGCATCTGTTTTTTTATATAAAATTTAACGAACATGTGCTTCAAATCCGTCCCTGGATAAGTCAAATTACCTAAAATTTCTCAAAAAGTTGTCTCACCACCTATCATTTAAAACCTAAAAAATTTAAAACGCTTAAAGCGTTTTTAACACAGAGAAAAAAAAACAATTTTTTAAAAAAATTTCAACTCCATTTTGGAAACGAGACACTTCCGACCATCGATGTCCTGTCTCAAACCACTTTTTTATGGATCCTGTATATACTGTAGCATTTTTGACCATTTGAAAGAGGACACCCTATGGTATTTATGTTGCCAATAATTCTAAGATTGAGCCAAATGATGTAAAAACTTCGTACACTTATACTTATAAATACTAACCAAAACGCATACCAAACAGTAATTTTCAGTCAATGGAACTTAATAAATGACACGTGTGTGTTTATTGCTCTATATCTCACAATTTTGCTTATTAACAAAATCACTTGACCAAAAATGGGACTCATCAGACAAAAATTATTTTTTGCCCAAATGCAGGACCCGTTTTTAACTGCGCTAGAACCCAATCAGCAAATATGCGGCGTTGTCTATGGTCGTTGGGTTTCAGTTCTTGAGTCAATTGCACTTTGTACAAGTGAGGACCCGAATCAAGATGTAAAATTCGCCTTGTTGTAAGTTGACGTTTGAGCAAGGCCAAGTTCTTGCGCACCACGCGGAATGGACTGTCTTGGGTTCTGATGAACGTTTTCCCGGACTGCAACAATATTTTTAGTGATCTTGTTGTGATTATGTAATAAAGGCCTTGCTGGGTCTACCACCGAACCGGTTGTTTCGAGTTTCGTTATTAGACGACCAATTGTTGACTCTGCAGGATGATCGTAAATACCGTAAATTAAACGTAGTGCACGGAACGTTTGGATCACGAACGCGCGAACTGAACACTAAGTTTGATAATAAGTTTTAACGACTTCTACGCATTGTTTTATCGTGTAGCGTTCTATAGTAAAATGTCACTACTTTTGCCTTGGACATGCGTTGTTGTCAAACATAGAGCGTTAAAAATGGAAAACTCTTTAGTAGCAATTATATATACATCCACCAACAAAGAAAATGCTTTATATTGGAAAGAAGTTCTCAAATCTTGTGTTCAACAAACTTCGATACGTTCCAGGAACATTTTTACAAGTTTTGAATCAGTCCTCGATTTTCATGAACGATCTCTATTATCAATAATAATAAGCCTGAATCAGTAAACCAATTTATCTGAATTTAACCAAAAATACGTTAAATATACAAAATTTATAATTCAACTACATTAAAACAGTTAACTAAAAACCTTAACCCAATCAAATTTAGCGTTGCTAAAGACGATATTGCAAATTTCGTCCGTGTTGTTTAACGGGATGATGTGCTGTGTAATCCCGGCTGAGAAAAGGAAGCGAATCAGCAGACGTTTTGCATATGGACCTCTGATGAATATTAACAAGGGAGTCGCCGTCTTTTCTCGACCCCTTGTGTTCACCCCTATATTCCAAGTCGAAACTTCAGTTTACTTTATCCGCAAATTCGATTCAGCGTTTCTCGAATCCCCCAGCTCCGTACTTAAACGATGGAATGTATTCATAACGAGATAAAGCAAAATACTCGGTTCGCGCGGGATGTTATGTACACGTGAAGGAAACTCTTTTCGATAAATCGGTGAATTGGCGGTATAGAATCTTTTTTAAAATATGGAAATTGGTGACTTATATTATGCTATAACATCATGTAATTTTTATGACTTAAATGACTTATTTTATTTTATGATTTTTTTTAGATTTAAATTTTGACCAAAATGGTTTTAGAAGGTTAATAATTGAAGCGATTAAATAAACTGTTTTTTGATAGTAGCTAATTATTTAATTTTTGTAAGGAATTTTTAGGGCCATTTTCAAGTGATAATTAAACACATTTTTTTCTTGAGAATGGCAGTTGACTTGCCATTATCGATTATTTCATAAAGCACGACTTAAAGAAACAACATAGAGTTGTTTTACGTGCGAAAAATTGCTAGAAAGATAAACTACCAACAAACGCCTAAAAATACTAAGAAATCCTACAGATGAGAACAAGGAAGAATTTTACAGGACAAGAACAGAGATAAGACGATTGCTTAGAGCTAAAATTATAAATCACCTAGAGAGAACAGAAATAGAGATATGAATGTAGTACCTAATTTTTTTTAGAAAAGTAAAGCAAGTAAGAAAAAGTGAACACAAAAGGTGATTGAGTCCTGATAACGGCCTATTTTCAACAAGATGGCTGTCTTGCTCATAATGCGGTTATGGTAAAAAGAATTTTTAACAAATACTATTTTTAACCGTCTTATTGTAGGACTGGCAACTTAATGGCAATTTAATGACATCTTAAATTTCCGGATTTGTTGCCAAATAGCTTATTTTTGGGGTTGTCTTGAGGAAACCATTTAGAAATACAAATTAAGTAGGCCAACAAATTTAGAGGAGTTGTGAGAAAAAATGGTTGAATATGCCAACTGCATTTTAATAGAAACTCCTTTGGAAGTACAAAATGGCTTTTATGATAAGGTTAACTTATTGTGTACGTGTAGCCAAAGAAGGTGGTCTCTTCGACAGCCTTATATTTAAAAAATTAATTTTTCTTAAGTTTACTTTTAAGAGTTTTAATTTTTTTCCGTGTAGTATTAAATATTCCTCCTTTTATCAGACTTTATAATTTATTTTTCTTAGAATAACGCTTTAATTTTCATTACCTGATAGGGAAAACTATCTATATAAACTGTCTAAATAATATGTCGGCACATAATATTATGCCGACATTCGAAATATTAATTTTTGTTCGTTTCGATATTTCACACAAAAAAATTATGAAGAGAATTCGCTACAAATAATCAAAACAACAGACAACCTAACCTATAATTCACGCACACTCGTTGCGGGCAAAAACATTGCAGCTGATGCCTGTTGTGGCATTTTAGATATTGCGTTTTAGAATTTTTACATACGATACGACGTTTTTACTACTTTAGCGAGATAAATAATGTAATTCCAGACATATAGATGTAAAAAAACAAAAATTGACCCGAAATGCATCTAGTATATATGCAGTTACGTTAGATATGGTGTTTTTGCTAATCACAGCAAAGTAACAAAACGCACGAAATGCATGCCTGCGCTTTCGCCTCCAAGCACCTCTCTATGCGTAATGGTTGATTCCCCAATCTGGATATTAATAATTAAAACTCGAAAGTAATAAAATAGAAGGCTTTACCATCGTAGTTGGTTAAGAGGAACGCATGCGTCATGACACACAATTATGAATGTCATATATAGGGTGATTCATTAAGAATTGGCAATCTCTGAACTGGAGATACTACACACCAAAATATGGCGATTGAGCTTAAGGCGCAATTCACACAGAACGGGCGTATGGCGGTGGCGTGGGACTGGCATGGAGCTGGAATGGAGCGGACGTGGCGCGCACAATTCACATAGAAAGGGATTCAATGTGATTATTGTCATTTATTTGTTACGTACATGACTGTGTAGTAAAGTTACAATGCTTTCGGATGATGACGAAGATGATCAAGATATGTTGAACCTTGTTAATTTAGCTCAAAGTTTCAAAACATTCAAAGGCAAAGGAGTTACTGAATACATCCCTTGTGGTTAGATAAAGAAAAAACTGGTGGTTCGTTTATTGTTATGCGAAAGCTCAATATGTACGCTGAATGTTTTCAAAGTTTCTATCGAATGTCTGTTCAATGTTTTTATAAAATACTAGTAAGGGTTCAGTAAGGGTTAATATTGAGAAGAAACCCACAAATTGAAGAGAACTTTTCAGTTCAGAGGAAAGGCTATTATTAACAACCTGAGGTAAGTTAAAGAAAATATATTTAAGTGAATTTATTTCTGTTTAATCTAAAACAAAAAAAATTATGATAATGTTACCCTAATATTAATTATTGTATTGTATAAATGTACTCAAATAAAATTCACCCGTGTTCCTGTGCGGTACTGAATCTAGATTTCTATTTACCGAATCTTCAATCCAAGATTGAGAACTAGCCATTGGGATAGTAGAGGCTTCAGGAATGGTTAAGGATAGTATTTGCTTGGCTAAATTCAAAATTTCAATTTTGAAACGCCGCTTCTGAACAGAATTTATGGACTTAAAAACGCCAGGTCTGGGTCAGGAGGATCGAAATAACCAAATAGACAAAAAGAAGCAATATAAACCGCTGTTTGGTATATGGCATTTACCACTAGTGTAGGCCCCTCGTGGCGTCGAAGTGACGTGGCGGTGGCGTGACCTGTCAGGCCTGTGCCACGCCATTTTTATCTGTATTGCCCCATAAGCGAATATGCAAGTGGCACATGCGTCTACCACGCCAGTCCCACGCCACCCCCATACGCCCGTTCTGTGTGAATTGCGCCTAAGATTGTTACAGGTTTAATCTCCAACAGATATATTAATTGATTTATTAATTTTTTATTTTTTTTTTGCCATGATAAAGTAAATCTCAACCATAGTATCATAAAATAATTTATTTAAAAATCATACATAAATATACATACTACACAGATATGATACACCGTTAAGATGGTCTCTCCTAACATACCCGATCTGAAACGCAAGGAAAACCATTATTGGATGAGGAAAGTAAATAATAATATAAGATATTGTTTCATTGTTTTGTTGATTGAATAGAATTAAGAACTGCCATTAATTTTGCACTGATTTTACCTTGCAGGTCAATTTGGCCTATTTTAGATTTTAATGAATACTGAGCACATATTAACTATTTGTTTATTTTGTTCAAGTCATAAGGATCAATAGTGATAAGGATGTTAATGTCAATCTGGTCTGTCAGTTTTTTTTTGTAAATCATTGTTGCTAAACCATGGCCTCAAGTTATAGATTGCTCCATAGTTGCAAATTACTTAAACCAATGTTGGTACCAGATAGTACCCAGTAGTTAAACCCAGCATGTCAACACCTAGGTACTTGACAGATAAATGCATTCCTTAAAATCTGGGGGAAACTGACAATCCTATTTTTAATAGATTCATTCTTTATCTGGTTCTAGAGTATGACAGATAGTTTCGCTTAATGCGGATGTGAAAAAGTAGACCCTATCTTAGCCTAATTTTTTTGTAGTTACTAGTATGTGCTAGGATAGCTTGATTGCTAATTTTCTAAGTAGGCCTAAGAGTTTATAGGGCTCCTTGTTTTTGTTGTGTTAAATAAACCCCAGAAAAGGCCACATTCCATCTTCGGTAAGTTAGCACATGTTACATGCCTAAGTCATTTTCCTATTTTTTTCATCTAATTAATCTCTTATTTGCATGCTTTTCGGTATAACTCAAAAGAACATCAATGCATCCAACTTTTCAGAGAGCAATTTTATAAGATTTAACTTACTTACCCACACAAAAATGTCATAAAATTGACAGCCATGTCGAACCTCATGTGTGGTCCCCATTTTTAGGCCTTCCTGTACCTTCTGCTTATCCTCTGCTTCTGCTTTTGCTGCATTTTTATTGTTACTGCTTCCACCTCACTTGCGTTACCACATCAAGTCACTTGGATCATCACCTCCGGAACCTGCATTCCTTCCAATCGGCTACACCTAATACCGATTGCCTTCCACTACCTGCTAGACATTCTGGAAGCATCCTAACTGGTCGATCTGCTGCTGCCTCTTTTGACCCAAACGTATAGCTGCCAACAAAGGAGCCCCATTCAGATCAGGTGGGCCCTGCTACCAGTTGGAGAGACTCAGAATTTCAGGTAGCCCCTTTTTTTTTGGCTTGGTTTCTTCAGGTATTGATTTATCGGTTCGTCGCAATTTATAGATTTTTTTTTTTTGAAATTAATATGTAGAAATGATCACAGATTTTAAATTAAATTTAGCAAAATTGTTTATATAACCACCATCACTGATTTGATTTGAAATTGGGAACTGAGTATATACGTATATGCGAGGTATTATCAGATGTAAAATTGAATAAGTATTAAGTGCTAAATTTTACTTTATTTACTTTCTCATAATTTTAAATTTCATAATTATAACTTAAGTATTAGAACATTACTGTCCTTGTATTTATTTTTTTTGAATTGAGGTTATAGATTAAATTAGTTGTCAATTATGACATTGATTTATCTTTCAATACTAAAGCTGGGTTTAACGATATAAAGCTGCGTTTTCTTTGCGTGCCCTAAAAAAGGCTAATAATCATAACCCTGGAACCCACATTTAGGCATTGTGCGAGAAACAGTGCAATAAGATGTCTTATATAAATGTTGCAGGTTTACGAGATACAGGATATCTCGTTACGAGATACATTTAAAGTTGGAATTTCAATTTGAAATTTCTTAATAATTTTGTTATTTTAAGCAGTATTGTATTGAAAATTGGCGACTTTTTATGTGTTTTGACATGAAAATTACAAATTTTGTAGTGAATTTAGCATTATTTATACAGGGCGTTAGTTACACCCTGTTACTTAGGCAAATTACAACATATCTTTTTTGTCTAATCAGTTATGGTTAAAACGACTAGAAAATCTAAGAGGCAGTTCAATTTTGAATAAAAAAGGTACTCTTGTTTATTTCATGTAGCTTTATTAGTTTTTAAGTTATTTGCATTTTAAACATTCGGCGTAAAGAATCCTAAGCCACCGTTATTATATTGGCTTTTTTTCAAGTAGGCTTGTGTCAGCACTTATCAGTTTTTCATGTAAAGAAATTATATGACAATTTTACTGTCAATAAGTAAGAGTGTATTATTTGTAGTCAAAATTCTAACATAAGAAAATGCCACATCATAATAAATATTCCAACAGTGAAATGCGTGATATGATTTGCGTTTTTGCTCAGCCAAATTATACCGGTACAGCCAGAAGATATTTAGAATTGTACCCAAATCGAAGACAACCCACTAACAAACTGTTCTGACGTATTTATACCCGACTAGGCGAAACAAGGTGTTTTCGTCCTAAAACCTTAAATGGTGCTCCAAGAAATACCAACGTCGATGATGAAGAAGAGATTTTAGCTCGTATTTCGGAAAATTCAGATCTCAGTTCTCGTCGGTTAAGTACGGCAACAACAATAAGCCAATCGTCTATCTGGATAATTTTAAAGAAAGAGAATTTCCGTCAATATCACAATATTCCTGTCCAAAATTTACTGCCTCAAGATTTACCAGTACGCCTACAGTTTGCTCAATAATTAATACTAGATAATCAATCCGAAAACCAGGAATTTCCCTATAACCTTCTTTTCACTAATGAGACGACGTTTACTAGATGAGGCGTTTTTAATTGGAAAAATATTTGTGACTCCTAAAATCTACATGCTCTAAAGGAACGACATTTTCAGCATGAATTCAAGGTAAATATTTGGTGTAGTGTAATATCTGTTTTTTATTGGTTTTTTTGAACTTCCTCCTAATCTGAACGGGCCCCTCTATTTAAACTTCCTTGAACAACAGTTAAAACTACTACTAGAAGATGTACCACTAGCCATAAGGCGGAACATGTGGTTTATGCAAGACGGGGTGCCGCTACATTTTTCTCAGCCAGTACAGCGATACCTGAATGAACATTTTCCTCACCGGTGGATTGGGCGTGGCAGTGAATTTGTTTGGCCACCTAGAAGTCCAGACTTTAATCCTTTAGACTTTACAGACATAAAGGACATGGTTTACAAAGATACAATTAATTTCATCGAAAAATTACGATAGAAAATTCAAGAAGCTGCTAATATCAAAAATAATCGACAAAAGTTATTTAATATTCAAAGATCTTTAAGGAGACGCCTTGCAAAGTGTATTGAAGTGGACGGCGGGCATTTTGAGCATTTGCTTTGAAGTTTTCTTTTAATATTGTTACTGATTGTTATTTGTTGTCTTTACTGTTGTAGTAATTTAAAAGAAAAAAATCCTATTAAGCCAATGTAATAACGGTGGCTTAGGATTTTTTACGCTGAATGTTTAAAATGAAAATTACTTAAAAACTGATAGAGTTACATGAAATAAACAAGGGCACCTTTTTTATTTAAAATTAACTACCTTTTAGATTTTCGTTTTAGCCATTTATCTGATGAGGCAAAAAAATTTTGTAATTTGCCTAAGTAACTGGGTGTAACCAACGCCTAATGCTAAATTCACCACAAAATTTGTAATTTTCATGTCAAAACACATAAAGTCGCCAATTTTCAAAACAATACTGCTTAAAATCACAAAATGATTAAGAAATTTTAAATTAATATTCCAACTTTAAATACCCTGTATCTCGTAAACCTGCAACATTTTGTATAAGACATCTTAAGCTCAATCACCATATTTTGGTGTATAGTATCTCCAGTTCAGAGATTGCCTATTCTTAATGAATCACCCTGTCTATCATTCACGTTATTATTTCATACACAGATGAACAGATTGGAAATAGTTATATAATATAAACCTTTTTTTTATTATTTTAATACTAGCCTAAGCCAATGGCTTCTCTCGCGAGCTAAAGGTGATGGGAAGCTAACATTTTTAGTAAAAGGTGAAACATTTATTTGCTTTCAAGAGAGTTCAGGGTGAACAATCAACAAATTGACAGTTTCTACTCCAAATACATGAAGCTGCCAATAATGTGAACGTGACTTACTAGTTACGATATGTTCTAGTATTAAATGTTTTTCACATTACCAAATGTGTAATTTGCACGTGGCAGCGATGGTGTCCTGTGAGCAAGATCGGCTGTTCTCTATTGTTGAATAACCAATATTTATTTAAAAATTTCAAATAAAACTCTGCTTTTAAACTTCCGAGGTTAAAAAAAACAAACCTAACTTTGCAAATTTTTACGCAGTTCTCTATTGTGATTGTTAAGTTATAACGGAACATATCCACAGACATTTACATTTATACAGGGTGTTTCGGGAGAAAAGAGAAATATTTTGGGAACATGTTCAGAAGGTCAAAATAAGATAAATTAACTTATATGTTTTAATCCGATTCTCAACCGTTTCTGCAATAATCGGTTCTGAAGGTTTTTTGTAAGATTTTTTATTTTAAAAGCAACACAAACAAATACTAGTAAAAATCAAAATTCCACTAATTTAAAATGTTTTCGAAAATACCCCACCAACTTCAAGGCAAGCTGCAGCACGTTTGTTAAGCGCTCGTGTTGCCGCATTTAGATTATATTTGAAGCACTTAAGATTTGATTGTGGAGTCCTTTTACGGTTTCTACTGGCGTTCGTATACTAAAGCCTTCATCCAATGTTTTTAGTATCGGAATGTTTGTAAAATCCTTGCATAATCTTCTTAAAAAACCTAAGAGTTTATTTGCCTTACAGATCATAATGTCAAAATGGTAAGAAAAACTAAGCTTCGGATCTGGATAAACACCCAGATCCTTCACCAATTCAACACTTTTTAATGCAACATTGTTAATGGAATTATCAACAGCATGAAGACAAACATTAAGTAGCATGTCATTTTGTTGGCACCAGGAATATATTGTGTTTATATCATTTTGCAAAGTAATAATATCATTTGGAGTGGAAATTTACCTGTAGATTTTTGGGTCATCGGCAAAAAGCGGGAAGTGGGATTTCAGGAGCGATCCAAGATCATTAATAAAAAGACTGAAAAGCGGGGGTCCGAGATGGAAACCTTGAGGAACTTCAGAAGATGCCTGGAATGGTGAAGAAAGGCAGCTTTTTACTTGCTGCTCACGGTTGGTTAAATATGATTTAATGCATTGCAATAAAGAGCCACAAATGCCAAGTTTAGTAAGTTTATCAAGTAAGACTTTATGATTGACTTTATCAAATGCCTTACTGAAGTCTGTGTAAATGGCATGAGTTTCACACATTTTTCCAAAAAATTTGAAAATATAGTTGGTAAACAAGAAAAGATTTATTTCGAGTGAACGCCCCTTATAAAGCCATGCTTTGCTGCTGATCAACACACAAATACTTTAGATACAAAATTTTCCATACAGTGCTCAAAAAATTTAGGGATACACGTTAAGATGTTGATGGGGCGATAATTTTAAACATCATTCTTGTTACCAGATTTAAGGATGAGACAAACATTTAATCATTTCCAATTATTGAGAAAATCGCCAAGTAATAAGATTGTAGATTGAGAAAGGAGTCGTTTCGGCTGATCCGCCGCTCAGCACTGCTACCTGTGAGATATTTTGTGCATAACTCTACTTGTCTTAGTTTGTCTCAAAAAGTCTTAGACTTCTGCCGTACAAAGCTATATTTTTGGGAGATAGTTGTCCTACTTCTTGAGGTTTTGGTTGTACCCCTTCCAGGTACTTGAGCCTCTTGCAGAGTTGGGTCGGGCATTCACAGAGCAGGTGTTCTGCTGTTTCTGTGGCATTGCTGCAGAATCTACATTGGTCGTCCTCTGTTATACCTATTGCCTTTAGGTGATATTTCACTGGGCAATGACCGGTAAGGAGTCCGACTGCTGTTCTGATGTCTGATCTGTTCATGTCTAGGAGCTGTTCAGCTCTTTTTCTAGAAGTTGTTATAAACTTTTTTGCCTGTTTTAGTCCTGGTGCTCTTCTCCAGTGCGACAGCAATTGTTCTTTTTCCCACCTGTTTAGGTCTTCGGTGATGTGGGTCTTCATTAAACCAAAGTATGGCTCTGGACCATAGTATGGTGTTTGAGTCCCTTTTTTTGCAAGGCGATCGGCTTCTTCGTTCCCCTCTATACCCCGGTGGCCAGGTAGCCACATTAGTGTTACTTGATTCTTTGTTGTAAGGCGCTTTAGGGTTTGTTTGCACTCCCAGACTAGCTTTGAATCACATTTAAAAGCTTTCAGGGCCTTTAGAGCAGCTTGGCTGTCTGATAGTATAAATATGTGTTTTCTTTGGAGGACTTGGTTGATGCACTCTTTTGCACATATGTTTATAGCAAGCACTTCAGCTTGAAAGATGTTAGGGTATTTGCCCAGTGACTTTGAGATCTTAATGTTAGGGCCTGACACGCCCAGTCCTGCTCCTTCTGTTAGTTTGGAACCGTCTGTGTACCATAGCGATGCATTGTCGGCTTTTGGTACTTGTTTTTTCTCCCATGATTGGCGATCATCTATGATCACTTCGAATGGAATTTCATAGATCAATAGATCCAGCATGGCCGTTATGTGGTCACGTGGTTTGATGGCAATTTTCCAGTTTAATTGCTTCGAGGATGCGCAGGTGACCACTTAAATCCCCAGGCTTGAATTTGCCGGTTTGGAAAAGCCTGTGAGCACTGTTAATTGCCTCTTTTTTCACGCTTATGTGAAGTGGAGGCATGTTTAGCAGTGTCTCTAAGGCTGTGGTAGGACAAGTAGACATTGCCCCGGTTATTCCTAGACATATCAGCCTTTCGACTTTGTTTAATTTGGTCTGTGCGGTTGTTTGTTTGGTTTTCGGCCACCATACCAGCGAAGCGTATGTGATGATGGGCTTAATGACTGTTTGGTAGATCCAGTATCCCATTTTCGGTTTTAGCCCCCATGTTTTGCCAACGAGTTTGCGGCATGTCCAGATTGCCACTATGGCTTTGGAAATGGTCTTGTCTAGATGATTGTTCCAAGTTAGTTTGTGGTCCAAGGTAACCCCCAGGTATTTCACCTCGTTAGAAAATGTTAGCTGAGTTCCGTTTAATATAGGTGCTCTGAGTTCTAGCTTCCTTCTTCTGGTAAACGGCACTAAAATTGTTTTTCTAGGATTTAAAGATAATCCTTCAGTTTCGCCCCAGTTTTGTATAGTATTTAGGGCACTTTGCATTCGATTCGATATTACGCCCTAGTGCTTGTCCCTAACTATTACTACCAGGTCATCTGCGTAGCCTAGAACTGTGAATCCGGATCTACTTAATATGTTAAGAATTTTGTTTACTACTAATGTTCACAGTAGAGGTGACAGAACCCTTCCTTGGGGACATCCTTTTACTGTGGTTACTGTTGCTGTCGCTCCATTTATTTCTGCTGTGATGGAGCGGTGCTTGAGCATTGATCCTGTCCACTTTACGATGAGGGCCTCTACCCCCCAGTCTTGCAAGGCTTTTGTTATGGACAGGTGTGAGGTATTGTCGAATGCTCCCTCTATGTCAATGAATGCAGTAAGAGCAATTTCTTTGCAGTCGTTTGATTTTTCTATGTCTCTTACGAGGCAGTGCAGTGCACTTATTGTAGTTTTGCCTGCTTGGTAGGCAAATTGTCTAGGGTGGAGCGGTGTTCTAGAAAGAGTTACGCTTCTTATGTATTGGTCGATTGCTTTCTCCATTGTTTTTAGAAGAAACGAGGTTGGACTAATCGGGCGATATGATTTTGCTTCGTTTTCAGGACGACGCCCCGTTTTTGGTATGAATATTACATTAGCCTCTCTCCAAGCTAGTGTTACGTGTCCCAAAATGAGGCTGGCTTTAAAAAATTTTTAAAGATTTTTCGCCAAGTAATAAAGATTGATTAAAAATATAATAAAGAGGTAGATAGAGTGAATGACAACATTCTTTTAGCACTTTATTGGGTATAAGATCAGGTCCAGCTCCTTTGTTTATGTCTAGTCTAGAAAGAGAGCATTCAACATCACTAGGGCTTATTAATACATCAGACACTAAGTTAAATCTTTCAGAATCATGATTATTTAAAACATTTTTATTTCCCACTGCAGTGTTTAACATACTATTGTTGTAAACAGATGAGAAGTGTGAAGCAAACAATTTAACAATAGAAAGGGCAGAATCAGATTTAGAGTGACCAAGAAACATTTCACTTGGAAGACTAGTATTACCATTATTAAATTGTGAATTAACCAACTTCCAGAAATATTTACTGTCATTGATAATAGAATTTTTTGGTCTTGTAAGATAGCTATAGTAACATTCCTTGGACAGATTCCTAGCCTCCAACCTCAAGGCACTGAAGTTTACATAAGCAGAAAGTGAACCACTCTGCTTATACAATTTATGCGCGATTTTCTTCTAAGTTATAATGTTTTTTAATTTTTTTGAGAACCACTGAGGATGTTTAGAAGAAGAAAAGCGTTTTATAGGTACAAAATTATTAAAACAGCCATACTGTCCTGAATAAAAGTTAGTAACATTAAGATCTAAAACAGAATCTGACATGATGGTTTCCAGTTGTAATCTAATAAGTAATTGTTGACAAAATTGAAATCCGCATGTTTAAAAATCATAATACAAAGTTACAGGTGCATCCAAAAGTTTAGGTTAATGACAAGGCAACTTCAGTTTAAGTGGTAGGTGATAAGGATCATGTTTAACAAGACCACTGGATTTAACTGTAAAAGATGTATCAAGATTTGAGAAGCAAAGATCCAGTTAGACCCATGATTATTGACCACCCCATTGAACTGAGTCAAATCTTCAAAGGCCACCGTATTGCATAGCAGGGTCTCTCTTTCATTAAATACTATACTAGCATGGAGACCATGCTGATCATCACTTTAAACCAGGCAGATGTTGAAAGTTCAAACGTGGCATGACGACTTTCATCTGACCACCGATGTTCATTGTGTCGGTTATTAATTCTATTGCGTGTAAAATGAGCTTCATCGTTAAATAAAATGTATTTATGTAGGCCTTTATTTTGTTGGATCCATTCCCAAAATTGAACCCTTAAGCTATAATCACCCTATTGAAGAGCTTGAACCGGTTAAATATGGAAAGGCTTAAAACCGTTTTTGCTAAGTCTTCCAAACGTCCACATGTGATGAATAATATTAAAATAACCGTAAAAGTTCTTTTGTAATATGCCTCGTACTATATAACACCCGGGTTTTCTTCAGTCATATCCAGAAATTTTTTTTCATTTTCGACATTTGGTCCCGCCTCTCGTTCAGAATTAATTCTTACGCTTGAAAACATTCCTGTTTCCTGAGCATTTGCAAAAACTGTCTGAAAAACCTTTCGATCAGGAATTCTTCGATTTGGAAAACGACATCGGTATTCATCAACAGTACGTAATGCGCTACCATTACAGAAACCATACACGAAAATTTAAATATTGTAGTATTAAATAGTGTATTGAAATGGTATTATAATTTATTGTTAAAGGGAAAGTTTATCCCCATTTAATAAAGTCGGTGCAAATAATTGTTCATATTTTTGACTTGGGTGGCCATTCTCCCTATGGTGTTTAAATATTTGTTACGAAGTAGAAATTTTTTTGAAAACACTTCATATATTAAAGCAATTATCTGGTTACAAAATTGATTTTTTTTTTACATTTTTTTTTTCTTAATACATATTTATAATATTGCCTATTTCATAAACTTAATAAACACACAAGTCCAGTATATGAATATATTAGCATTGGTACCGAAGTTACATTTAAAAGAAATATGTTATTGTAACAATGTGGCCATAGAATTACATATTAGCAACTTTGTTAATAGTGTAAGGATTGCTTAACCATTCTAATAAATTTATAATAAGAAACTTCTTGTTTTATTTCATAAGACAGATCATTATAGGTTTGTGTCGCTGCGTTGATTGGGTTTCTAAGGGCAATGTTTGTTCTAGCACTACTTAGTCGAATATTGTTGTTTCTTAGATTATGTGAATGTATTTCACTAGAATAAACAATAGTGTAATTTGATTTTTGTAGCTTATTAATTATTTTAAATATTAATTTTGCTTGTTCTATTTTAAGTATGTGACTAATTGAGTGGATTTTCAATATTTCAAATATGTCCCCCGCATGCATAAAATAATCAAGATAAGAAGAAATAAAATCTTGAGTACTTTACTCTGCAAAATTTCAACTCTTTGAAAATTGTACTTACAAGAGGTCCCCACACTGGAATTAGGTATCGCAAGTTTGAAAGAAAGTAAGCATTATATATTTTATATTTAGCTGCGTTACTTAAGAAGTGCTTACATTTATAAAATGCTCCTGTAAAGAGAATTATCTTACTTTTTAAGTAGTCAGTATGAGCGTTCCAATTAAGATTCTCATCCAGTGTAAGTCCCAAATATTTTATATTATTTACATTTTCTAAAGTCGCACCATTTAGACATATTCTAACTTGATTTATTGTCTTATTTTTCTGTTTAAATAGGATATATTTGGTTTTGTCCAAATTTATTTTAAGATTATTTTGTAGTAACCATTGACTATATTTAGTTAGATCATCATTTACCCTATTAACC
Organism: Anthonomus grandis grandis; assembly: GCF_022605725.1. Lineage (NCBI taxonomy): Eukaryota > Metazoa > Arthropoda > Insecta > Coleoptera > Curculionidae > Anthonomus > Anthonomus grandis. The sequence continues at coordinate 45,943,996 of NC_065548.1, forward strand.
AATCTATCACAATCATTATCCGAATACAATAATACAGTATCGTCAGCAAATGTATAATATTGGGCGTCTAACCCTGCTACCCGTAAACTCAGAACATACAGTGAGTACAGTAATGGTCCCAACACTGACCCCTGAGGGACACCACAGTTAAATGTTAAGATATTACTTTCTTTATTATTTACATGTACATATTGTCTTCTATTAAGTAAGTATGACCCAATCAAGGACAGTGCAGATCCCCGAAAACCCATTTCTTCCAGCTTGTTTAATAATATGTCATGATTAACTACGTCAAATGCCTTTCTTAAATCGACAAAAACTGCTATGACAATTTTGCCTTGATCTAAATTAGCTGACACATAATTAAGGAGATCTATAGTAGCACTTAAAGTGCTGCTGTTTTTAAGAAACCCATATTGGTATAAATCGTATGAGATATATTTTTCTATAAATGACATCATCCGCCTCTTAATCACTGTTTCGATAATTTTTGAAAAGACACTTATTATAGATATAGGCCTGTAGTTATTTAATTGGGTTTTAGGACCAGATTTATGAATTGGACATACTTTAGATATTTTGAGGTCAGGAGGAAATTCGCCTATGTTGAATGCATTATTTATAAGTATGACTAGTATATTTAATATGTACTCTTTTATATTAGTTAGATCAAGTATTGTAATTTTATCATGGCCCGGAGCCGCATTTTGTTTTAGGCTTAATATTATGTTGCTTATTTCATTACTGTCTGCCGGCTCAAAAAATATACTATTATCACATTTAATCTCCTTAAAATCTTGTTTTAATATATTTTTTGTATCAGTCCGCATGTCCTCGATTATGGTCGCACCTACCTCCCTAAAATATTTGTTCAAACTGTCTGCAATTTTTTTATCATCATTTTCTAATAGACCATTAATTTCGATTTGGTTTATATTGCTTTTAGTAGAATTATTATTTAAAAACAGATTTATTGTATCCCACTGTTTTCTTGTATTTTGTGCTGCTTGGGCCCATTTGTTTTTAAAGTACGCATTTTTTAATGCTTTTATTTTATTATTTAGTGAATTTTTTGACCTTGTAAAATTTAATTTGAAGTTATTATTTTCTGGAGCTTTTTTATAGTTCTTATACGCCAATTCTTTTTCTTTAATTAAAATTAATAAGTCTGGTGTTATCCAATCATTGTTTTGTCGACATTTAATTTTTTTATTAATTGTTGATTTTATTTTACAATTGCTAATTACGTTAATTAAATTTTGAAATGAATCTTTATTTTTTTCTATTAGGTTATCTTGGAGTTTTTGTTTAAATTTTTGTATATTTAGTACGGGACATTGAACAAATATTCCAGGCTTGAATTTCCTTATATTTGCGCTTATTTCTAAACAAATTTTTCTATGATCAGATAAAGAAGTATCTTCTACACTAATATCACATTCATTTTTTTTGTTAGTAGTACAAATTACATGATCTATTATTGTTCTACTTTGTGAGACTCGAGTGGCGCTGGCAGGACTAATCTCATTGACAAAACAAAAATTATTTAATGCAACCATATTTTTATAGTCTTTAGTAATTATAGAGTCTTGATCTAAAAGATTAATATTAAAGTCACCTAAAATAATATGATTAGACCTATATTTACTTATCACAGATTCCAGCTTATCTAGGAACTCATTTGGTGAATACCATGGAGGTCTATAGATTGCACTCAGTTTAAGTTTATCTAGTTCTATACACACCCAGTTATAGGGTTCTGTTTGATCACTGCAGTCTATTTTGTTAAAATGCACTGTATTCTTAATGTAAATGCTCGCGCCCCCGCCCCTAGAGTCCCTGCAGGAATGAACTGCCTGATATCCATCGATATTATAAAAATGTGTTTCATTTGGATATAACCATGTTTCTACAAGAACAATGATATCGCTTGATATGCTTTTTATGCTGGCTTGGAATTCATCAAACTTATTTCGGAGACTTTGGATATTATAATAAATTATGTTAAGTTTATTTTGAGGTATAATTAGTTTTTTAAGTCGTTGGAGTCCTGCAATAGTTCAACCTTAGTATTATCATCTTTACGCAGCATAATTTTCCCATCATTAATCCATAAGTACTTGTAGTTGTTTTCTTGTTTAAATCGTTTAGCACTTTTAAAAAGATCCAGATTAAATTTGGTCAAATCATGGTTTATGTAAATTGTTTCGCGTTTATCAGTATATCGTTCTAAATCATGTGTTGTTAATGTTTTTGTTTTCTTAGCTGCCATCCACTTTTTCTTATCTTCTCCTGTTCTAAAACTAACTCTTATTGGTGATGATTTGTTGTCTTTTGAAAAACCCAACCTATAAATTTTATTTATACTGTTGGGAACTTGCGGGATATTTAATGCAGATGCTAATTTGTTGACAATTTCCTCTAGTTTCTCATTTTCCTTATATGGTATTCCTTGAATGATAACATTATTATTTAACTCTTTCTGTTCTTTATTATTTAATTGTTTTTTGATACTTTGAATTTCCTCCTTAAGCTCATTATTTATTTTTATTTGCTCCTCATACTTTTGAAATAGCTTGTTATATTTTCCATCCATTTCGTTTAGTTTCGACATAATATCTGCAATCGTGTATTCATCTTTCTTATTATCCTGCTTTTTATCTTTACATTTTTCACATTTCCATCCAGAATTTACATTTTTTTCATAGCGCATATAGGTTGTTTTAGTCATATTAAGACATGTTCTGTGCCAACCAAATTTCACAGACATCGCAGCAAAGAGCCTGTTCATTTTCTGCAACTTTTTTTTTACAAACGCCACAGTTCTCCGACATCACCTACGCGGTCTACAAATAACCTTTCCTATCAGGAATATTTTATTGTTCCGTCCGGCAACGTTGCGCCTCGAGAGCAATTATTTGAGGCTATGAGTGCAAAAACGGACTAACCCCAATATTATTAAGTGCTAAAAATTGGTTAAAGAAAAATACGAAAATGTAAGTGCGCAAAACCCTTTTAAAAGGACATTTCTGTAGTTCGAATTAATTGAATATTCTTGAGTGTTACTTAAATTTGCGAAACTTGATTTAAATTTTTGGATATGGCTAATATTCGATTTTTCTATGTGGGTTAGTACACTCTGCATTTAAAATAGATTGGGTTTTTTAATGGGTTACTATAACTTAAGCTATTATAAGTATTACGTCAAAAACTGTATTACTCGTATTGTCACGAGAATAAATAAAAAAATATAGAAACTTTATATTTTTATTAAGTAGGTAGTTATTAAATACGTAAAGTTTCATCTTTCTCAATTGGGCCAACTACTTCTCCTCCAGTTGCTTGAGCAGATGACCTCAGATTTTTATAAAAATCTTGGTATATAGGAAATATGAATTTCATTAACTCAAGGAGATCTTTATTTTGGCTTCATTAATAGCATTACCATTTGGGTATAAAAGGCGCAGATTCTTAATTTCCTTGGAAACAGATTTCCTTTTACTAAGATCTACTGTGTTAAAATAAACCTCTTCATTATTCGAGTACTTCTAAACATTAACCATTGGATTTTGAGCCTCTCCACCATTGTTTTTGTTTCATATACTTTTGTGTTTATTATGTTACTTTCAAGTTCCTTGGTAGAAAAAAATCTTGACTTATCCATTTCTATTATGGTAAAGGGTTTTTTTTTCTAGCATGTCTTATGACTGTATGCCAGTCTTGAGGTATAAAGACATGTGGATGGATTTTCTTTTCTTTTTCTATGATTCCGAAATCTTTGTCGCATGGTAAATAGGAATGACCACTTACAAGGAATTTATGATCTATTTCTTCCATAGTAAATAATGGAGATTCAGTAATATAGTTACATATCAATGAAATTTTTATATTACGATTCTGACCACCACATTGGTCAGAATACATAATAAGTCTTCTCGATGTAACAAAGTTTTTTATGTAATATAAAATACAGGATATCACCTCTTGCGGCCTATTGAAAGCAATACTTTCATCCCATACAAACATGAACGAATTATTGGTTCCCATTTCATGTATATTAAAGCAGTAAGTCCATAACTGCCTTTTATAGTAACAAATGCCTGTGGTAAGTACAGGTGTAGGACGAGTCTTCATTAGATCAAAACAGATGACCGTTGCGTTTTCACTTTTTGCCAGTTTAGTGTCTTTTTTTTAAGGTGTCTCTAACACACAAACTTCTTACTTATAGCAGCACAGTGGACTAGCTGAGGATAGTTCACTTTGCTTCTTTAAACTTTTATCAATAATAAAGTTCAATAACTATTTTAGTGCTGCCATCTCGTTCTAACGAAAAGGAATAGGTTGTTTGGTCCACTGTGCAATAAATATATTTTAACTTGACGGATAATATTCTACAATAAAGCCGATTTTGAATTTTTGTGGGTTAGTCCGATATTGCACTCATAGCCTCATTTATAAACAATAGCCCACACAACTTCGAAATTATTACTAAAATTTGTAAGTTACCTTTATACACACGTTGTCTATAAACACCAAATCATCAATACACACAAGTTACACAATTTTCTAAGCCGTTTCCTCCGGATATTTCACAACTTTTTGGAACTAAAGTAAACAGTACCTCACACCATGTTGCCATATTTTTCATTAATATATTATAATATTTCATATATTTTAAATAAATTATTAGTTCAGTAGAAGTAATTTATTTGAGCATTTAGTTTGCGAATTTGCGACCTAATATTAATATTATTTGTTTAAAAAGATATTTAACAGAGCCGTTATATATTCATTGTTTTCACTTCTTTTTAATTAAATCAATAAAAAAAAATATGTTTAAAATAGATGTTGCTTGTTATCAAAATTATTTGTTAAAAAAAATTGGATATCATATAAAATGTATTCTATTTTATCTATTCAGAGCCCCATATATTAAATGCGCCGCCATCGGCAGAAATTAAAACAATTACCGTACAACAAAGGACATCAATATTGTTTAACAGGATGAACCAATCGGGCCGTTTCGAGTTTCGGACCCAACAACCGGACGGTAAAGAATTAAATTAAATGTCATTTAAAGCACTGTAAATGACGTGTTCCTATTTCGGATCCGTATTTGAAAGCGACTGATTTTACTGGACCCACGTTGATACAATTACCCTATCTGCATTGAGTGGGTGGCGTTGGAGGATGATGACGGTGTCGACGGTATTGTAATGGTCGACAGGATATTGTGTGTTATATTTAATATCATTATTAAAGACACATCAGTATTTGGATTGAAATACAACGTTTTATTGGAAAAGTTGTAGGTTATAGTGTGTTATATACTCGTAATTTAATTTTTGGAAATAAACTGCCGCCAAAAAAGTTTATTCCGGTTTGAATGTGGTTAAAATTTTGTTATTGCAAACAAATTTAGGATTTTTTACTTTCATATCAAATTATGTAAGACGGGTTTAAGACGTTTTCAATTGTCTTTCAATGCTTAGTCTCCACTGTTCTCGATTATTTCAAAAGTCTATCTCTTCTTTCCTCATCTATTCCTTCTCATCAGCTTCCTTGGTGTTCCTCTCCGTCTTCTTCCTAAGTCAAAGTTAAAACATGCTTTATTGTCGAAGGATTAACATCTCATTGACATACCATATAAAAAAAGCACTTGACACAAACAAAAAATAAAATAACATTACTAATGAAAGTCGATCATTAAAACATTCATCTAAGGTATAATAAGCCTTACTAATCGAAAGTTTTTTACACTGACACTGGAACTTCTTAAAGTTATTTAGGTTTCTAAGTTGTGAGGGGAAAAAAGGTTATACATTTTTTTTGCATCATAGATGATCATAAATGATCCCTTTACAAGGGCATTTGTTGGTATGGGTAAAGGTACATGTTGTTCTTGACGAGTATTATATTGACATTGTGTCTGATGCCTATATTTTCTATGAACTAAACATACACTGTGGTATGATGTGAGAGATGGCGCTTTGTAGTGAATAGACGCGTGCTAGACAGCTCTAAGAAATCTAAGCTTTTTAATAATATTTAAAGTGTTTTAAAGTGCAAGTTTTGTGTGCGCAAGCCGGGGAGAAATTTTCTTAACCGGATTAAGAGAGGAAATTGAGCCATAGCCTCTAAATCAGCCACAAGTGTAAAGGAATTAAATAGCCGGGTTGATCAACTGTCAACTGAGTTTAATGTTGGTTTGAGCATGCTCCGAGAACAATTCTCGCAATTTCAAAGGCGCCAAGCCAGGAGGATGAACGCTTCAGCCTACTTGAGGTCCAGATTGACAAATTCCACAGGGGGATCAATGCATCTCTGCAAAGTCTAACTTTGGACATTAACAATCTAAAAGTCAACGCAGAACGACAAGAAAATAAGCTGCGCAATATGCAGCTTAAATACAATGCGGACTGCCTTATAATTCACGGGATGCAGAAAGGTAACAAAGATCTCGAATCAGCTGTACAAATATTTAGTGAACGGCTAAAAATTGACCTAAATAAAAACGACATATCTCACTGCGAGCGTATGGGTAAAAAAAAACACCTGCCTCGCAGAAACCCAGACCAGTTATGGTTCGGTTCTGTGGTAGGTGGTCAAGAAATCTAGTGTTTACAAACAAAAAACATTTGAAAGGCTCGGGTTATACAGTGCGAACGTAAAGGTTGGAATAAATTCATTTAAAATTCAGGGGTATGTTCAAAAATACCATGTCCTATACCTAAACTCGACCGTTGACGATTGAACACAATAAAAGTCTATTTTTGGAAGAGTTATTTATATCAAGCAAGAATACATAAAAATATTTTAATTAATTTATTAAGTGTTGAAAATGGCTGCCACGAACCTCTTGGCAATATCCCAGTCGATGCTGAAATTCTTGTAAAACGTTATCGATAACAGAAGGTTCTATCAATCTTATTTCTTCCGTTATTCTAATTTTTAAGTCTTCAATGTTGTTTGGCCGATTAACATAAGCTTTGGAATTAAGATACCCCCACAAAAAAAAATCTAAAGGAGTCAGATCCGGCGATCTGGCCGGCCATTCAATTGCACCCCTCCGACCAATCCAACGTCCAGGGAAAACGGTATCCAGGTACTGGCGCACGGGACGAGTGTAATGGGCTGGAGCTCCATCTTGCTGATACCATAAGGAATTATCTAATATATCCGGGTCTTTTGGATCGGGGTATAAAGTGGCAAGGCATGGAACCAAGTCATTTTCTAAAAACTCTAAATACCTTTCACCATTCAAGTATCCTTCAAAGAAAAAGGGCCCTATAACCCTGTTTTCAATCACCCCCGCCCAAACATTTACTTTTTGAGGGACTTGGCTGTGGCACTCCATCATCCAGTGCGGATTTTCAGTAGCCCAATATCGGCAGTTTTGCCGGTTTACACTACCATAAAGACAAAACGTTGCCTCATCAGAAAATACAATTTTTTTTGAAAATTGTGGATTAGCATGGCACAAGTCCATAAGTCTCTCACAAAATTCTAAACGCCTATCTGGGTCATCTTCATTTAGTTCATGAACCAATTGAACTTTGTAAGGGTGCCATTTATTTATACCTAAATACTTAACGACGGATGTCTGGGATATCTGATTTTCTAACGCAATATTGCGAGTCGTTTTATGGCAATCTTCTTCAACTGCCAGCAAAACATTTAGTTGCTTCTCTTCTGATATACTTGACCGACCTTTCGTATAATTATCCCTGACACAGTGGCGGCTCGTGGGAATAGGCAGAGTAGGCCGGGCCTACCCTAAAATTTTAAGCATACAAAATACAAAAATAAAATTTTAAAAATATTTTATTTTAATTAAATATCATGTTAACACACCAATTTATTTATTATCTTAACCCGCAAATATATTTTATTTAACGCAAAAAGCCTTAAATCGCTTAAACGCACTTAAAAAAACCACTAATAGGCCCGAACGAATCTGGCCGACCCCATCCACAATATATCCCTATAGAAAAATCGCGCGACGCTGGTCAACGCGTCGGAGGATGGATTTTATATGCGCGCTTACGGAAGTCATTTAGGCCCGACACGAGGTGGCCTGCGTTTGTTTTTGCGGTTGAATGTTTGTTTTTAGCGGAAAAATTTATCGATTTGTACTTGAATTTGTTCTTAATTTGCTAATTCGTAATTTGAGGGTTCGTGGTTAAATGTTTTCGTAAATTAAAAAGTTGTAGTGTTTTTAATTTAAAAGTTGTAGACATTGGTAAAGTGAAGTTGGTGAAGAACATAATAATTAAACCCAGAAATTTGCAATGTTTTTACAAGGCTTTTGCCTATTACGTTTTTTTTTAATTTAACACTAGTTGGTTGTGTAATTAAGATAAAGGCGTAAGAGGCCAAAGCCTTTTATTAGGCCTTTATTTTAAATTTTTATTTAAAAATTAAAGGCTAAGTTTGAAGACGTAAATATTACTTTAATAGTAAGATAAATATAATAGACAAAAATGAGTTTATTTGAGCCTGAAGTTTTACCAAGTTACAGTACTCGTACCAATACTGTTATGTTGGCACTTGGCAGTGGATAGGGCATTATTGTTTCGTTGTTGGAATTACCATTGGCTAAAAGACCTGAGGCTGAAAGACGAAAAATTATTTTGAGTGACAGGCCTATTCCAAAACTGTGTATTGACCAAAAAGACGGGAAAAAAGTACGTGCTTTTAATATCTCCTAGTATGATGTGTATAAATGGCTGTGTGGAAGTTGTATTACAAAGAAACTGTATTGTTGGCCATGTTTGTTGCTTTCGAATAAAAAGTGTGTATGGAATTGTGAAGGATACTCCAATTTAAAAAATATATCTGCATCGCTTCAGAAACATTCAACTTGTAAAGAGCATTTAAGTAGTTCTTTGTCCTTTAAGGATGTACAAAAAATGGAGTTTTCTGTTCGTGACTTGCTAGACGAACAGTCGAAAATTTCAAAAGTCAAGTATAATGCTGAAGTTAAAATAAACCGAGAACCACGATGGTCACGATGAGTCAGATGGCTCTCTAAATCCTGGAAATTTCAAAGCAATTTGGGAATTAATGTTAAATTCAAATCCAGAACTAAAAGATCACTGGCAAAAAAAGACTTATTTTAGAAGCCTCTCAAAAACGATACAAAATGAATCCATTGATCTGATTAAAGACGAAATTTCCATTTTTATTTATTGCATGTATTGTTGATGAAACAACCGATAAAACTGAAAAGGCACAGTGTTCAATTGTATGCAGGTTAGTAGATGCAAAAGGCATAGTTCAAGAATATTTCTTAGGATTCTTTGATTTAGGGGAAGATCGAAATGCTCCAGCGTTACGCGATTTACTGTTTAGTGTGATTGGTAAATTTGACTGTAAAGCGAAACTAATTGCTCAAACCTATTCCTAACGAATTCCTACAAATAGCGAAGTGAGATGGAACTCGAATGCTAAAGTGTTAAATACCGTATTACAGGAGAGAAAAAAATTAATTGAAGTATTTCAGGAGATAATGAATTGTCCAGAATTAAATGCGAAATCAATTAGGCAGGCAGATGGGTTTAAAAGAAAACTGGATGATCTGGAAATCGTATTTTTATTAAACGTTTTTAGCGACATATTTCAACAAACAGATCTCTTATACAATGTGTTACAGAAAAAAAATAATGACATCCAGTTTTGTAACAGTTCCGTTTCCAGATGTCTTGAAGTGTTAAAAAGCTGGAGAAATGACCTGACCTTTTCTAAGCATATTAACGTTGCTGTTAGCGAGACAAATACAGAACTTACCTTAAATCGTAATGAACTTGGTGGTTTACCTAAAAATGATATTAATCAAAGCACTTTGGATAAAGCCAAAACTAAATTTAGACGAATATTTTTTGAAATTTTGGACAATAATATAACTCAATTAGAGCAACGTTTTTCGGACTATAGCAAATTTCAATTTCTGCAGTTGGGTGATACTTAAACATTTTCAGAATATGGAGGAGTATTTCCGCAAAAACCATTGGACTCGTTAATAAATACTTATGGAGCACTTTTTGATAAATCATTATTGAAAACAGAACTAGAAACCATTTTCTCACCAATACACCGTGAACAATTTTACGATAAAAGTTTGTTGGGTCTAATTAAAAGTATGCGTGATAACGACACAAATGAAATTCTTCCTGAAAGTTACAAGTTGTTCTGTTTACTAGCTACAATACCTGCAACCAGTGCTTCAGTTGAAAGGACTTTTTCTACGTTAAAGCGAATAAAAACATCTTTGCGGAACACAATGACTCAAAATCGGCTTTCATCCTTATTTATTTTATCAACCCAAAAGGACATTCTCGCTCAATTAGTGGAAACTGGGGACACATTTTACGATAGGGTAATTGACAAATTTACACGAAACAAAGATAGAAGAATTAACTTGCTTTATAGGTAATAAAACTCAAAACTGATAATTTGTGTTCAAAATACTTTTAAATGACTCCTTCTTTCTGTGCCATTTTTAGTACTTACTTGTTACTTTTATGTACGTAGGTAACAATAAATGTACATATTAAGCTTAATTACTGTCGTTTCGTTTCATAGTGTCCCCCTTTTTAGTTCTCCAGTTCTCCCAAATTTTTTAAATTTGATAGAAAAAAAAATGTTTTTTTTTTTTGGAAAAAATTCTTAGAGTTAATGTTTCAAATGTATAATTACTTGACAACACCGGCCTATTATATGATTCTTCGGGCTTCATCGTGAGTGGGCACTCCTGCTATAGCCTACCCAAAATTTAACCCCACGAGCCGCCACTGCCCTGACATGACCCAAATCCCGATATTTCTGTTCTATTTTACTGACAGTACTTTGAGATATACGTGGCCTATCAGGATACTTGGCATGATAAATTTCACAGACTTCCATCTGAGTGCGCATCCTGTTTCCATAACCAATCATCATCAAAATCTCTATTCGCTCTCGCTCACTAAGACGTACCATTTTTTGAAATTTTAATTTTATCTTTTGATAAACTTAACACAGGCAAAACTTTGCTTAGGCATCTAAATCAAACTAAATTCACTCAAAATTATTTGATGTCAACAAATTGTGACAAGTTAACAATCAAAAACACCAACCACAAATGTAAATAACCAAACAATAACTGATAGGTTGCTTGATATAAATAACTCTTCCAAAAATAGCCTTTTATTGTGTTCAATCGTCAACGGTCGAGTTTAGGTATAGGACATGGTACATGAAATGTACTTAGAATTTGATGTAGAACCTAAATCTAAAATAAAAAATAGGTGTTTACATTTAAAAAAATTACGTTGATGACCGTAACTTATTTTTGGGCCACCCTGTATACATAAAATTATAGTAAGAAAACCCGCAGTTAAAAATAAAAATCGACATGTCCGAGCGTTTTTTTTTTGAACATACCCCTGAATTTTAAATGAATTTATTCCAACCTTTACGTTCGCACTGTATAGTGACAACAGTTCTTACTCCCGAGAACCTTAAGGTGTTTAAGTGTGCTCGCGAATCTTATGGAAAATCGGCGTGGTCATATAATGGTTCGGTTTATGCTCTTATCTCAGGTGAGAGGAAACTTATAAGATCTTCTAATGACCTTTCTCCATAGATTAGCAATGTATTTTAACTTATAATAACTTTACTGCCTCTTTTAGTCACTAAGTTGGTTATCATTATTTTTTTTTCTCTCCTTGAGTTACATTTCTTGCTTAATGAGCTTAAATATACATATAAGGGTCTGAACATTCATTTCGGAAATTTTATGTTATTATTAATTATTTTGTTCCTAAATGCCTCAGTTCTATTCAACACTTTATATACCTGATAATCATATTAATTGAACATGAATGTCGTTTTTTTTTTTCAGTTTATATTTCTAATAATGTTGCATGTAGAGTGGGATTGTGCTATAGGGGCACCGTGCCCAAAACTTCATGCAAATTCATACCTAGGAAGGTTTGCGCCAGTATAGTAGTTTATAATATCTTTTCTTGCTTTCTTATATATTTTATAGTATCGTTTTTTTTTTCTCTTAGTAAAACTTTCACATTTGCACAACTATATAATTTTCCTTTCTTTTAAAATTAATTTACAACCACTTTTTGACTGTATTAATATAGAAGTGGAGCTGTTTTCATGCAGGTAAATTTGTGAAGAGCTTGAGATGCTGTTTTGTTTTATTTATTCTTTTTCTTTGCTTTCGCCTTTTGCAGTGGTTAGGTGGGATTAACGTTTGTAAATTTGTTATAATATTTATTTAATTAATAATTAAATTAACGGCTACTAATTTTGTAAGCCTATCTCTGGTTCAGTATAGATATAAATAATATTGATAACATAATATTACTTCTTTTAAAACATATAACATTTTTGTTTTTGTTTTGATAATTTTTTAAAATTTAACGCATTTACTCCTTTAGTTGCATAAGTTTCATTTGGTAATGAAAAATTTCACTATTATACTTGTATATACCTGTGTTCTCTTATAAAGCATGAAGGTTGCACAACTCAATGTAATTCTCAATGGTTTTCAAGAGTTACCTCATTGGTTGTTGAACATGACTTCGATGTTGTTATGTTAACCGAGACGTGGCTAAACAATAATTTATCTGTTAATGCACTGAATATACCTGGCTACTGTTTTTATCACAAGGATCAATCTGGTAAAGGTGGGGGAGTTGGTGCCTATGTAAAAAGTAATCTAAAACATACAACTAGCTGGTTTTAATTTTCAAACATCTGATCAACTAGAATACATATTTTTAAAAATTACACTTCCAAATAAAAATATAATAATTGGAGCTTTTTATCGACCACCTAACACAAATATAAACAATATGATAAATGATTTTGAAAACATAATATCTGAGACATTTCTTCAAGCGGATATACTTTCGTACCTGGGAGATTTTAACATCAACTTTTTTAATTTATCTAATCCTATACTGGATACTTTTGAGTCTTATGGTCTGCAACAGCTTATAAATGAGCCTAGTGACGGCGACCTCAAGCACTCTTATTGATCCTATATTTATCAATAATTTTGACATAGTAAAACAATGTGGAACGATATCTTCAAATGGAATTTCTGACCATAATTTAGTATATGTTAATATGTCTCTTAATATTAAAAAAGCACCTCCTAGAATATTCTCTTTTAGATCATTTAGAAATTTTAATCAACTAAATTTTGAAAATGATCTTTTAAATATGTCGTGGCATCAAATTTTATGGAAAGAGAATTTAGAAAGTAAACTAGAACTTTTCAACCATTTCATTATAGAACTTTTTGATAAACATGCTCCCATAATAGAGGTCCGAGCAACAAAACCAAAAGCTCCTTGGTTAAATGATGACATTCTCACCTAAAAGTATTGAGAGATAAAAGTTGGCAAAAGTATAGAAAAACTAGATCGGAGGCTGACCATTTACTCTATAAAAATATTCGTAACCAGACATTATCTGCCACTAGAGCTGCAAAAAAGAGATATATTATAAATACTTCTCAATTAAACAATACAGCTAAGCCCTGGAAAACTCTTCAAGCTTTAAATGTTCGCTCGCAAAAAAAAAACACATTATACCAAGTAACCTCTCAAATCCTAATGAAATTAATAGTTATTTTACATCCTTTTTGCAATCCATATCAAATCCTTCAAATAATCAAATTTTCTAATATAACACCCATATATTCAACCCAGAAATAAACTTCAAATTTTCTTTAGCTACAATAGATGAAATACACTCCGCTCTACATAACATCCGAACTAACGCTATTGGTACAGATCAAATTAATGCAAAAATGCTAAAAATATGTAGCCCTTTAATAGATCATATAATTTTACACATTATTGACACGGCCATAGAGAAGAAACAACTCCCAACAATCTAGAAAACTGCTCTAGGAATCCCACTACCAAAGAATAGTCAGCCCTCCTATTTTTCTGAGTTAAGGATCATAAGTATTCTTCCCACCCTGTCAAAAATTTTTGAGCTAATCCTTTATAACCAAATATTTACTTATTTCACTGTTAATAAAATCCTGCCTGATAATCAATGTGGATTTCGAGAGAATTTTAGTACAGTATCTGCTTTAGCATCTGTGCTTAATGATATATTCAGGGCCTGCGATGAAGGCTACATAAATATTTTGGTACTTCTAGACTTCTCCAAGGCCTTTGATACTCTGGATCACCGTCTCCTATTAGCTAAGCTAAAATATTATGGGTTCGACGCGGACTCATGTTCAATTAATTAATTCATTTCTAAGCAAACGGTCGCAAAAGGTGGTCTATAACAATATTACGTCGAATGCATTGGATGTTCTTTGGGGTGTGCCACAAGGAGTTATTTTATCACCCCTTCTATTTATTATTTACACTATTGATATAATTCTCGCACCTAAATACTGTAAAACACAAGCATACGCGGATGATACACAAATCTATGTCTCTTTTGATTATAACAAATCGCAAGAAATGGCCGATAAAATAAACGCTGATCTTCAGGTAATTAAAGAATTATCTGCTGAACATAACCTAAACTTAAATTCTGACAAAACTAAACTATTATGTATTGGCAGCAAAATCAAAAGAAACTCTATTAAAAACAACTTAAAATTAAAAATAAATGATACTACATTAAAATTCGTATCCAGCGCAAAAAATCTTGGCTTAACTATCGACGAAGATCTCAGATTTAGTGCACACGTTCAGAATATAACAAGAAAAAGCTTCTGTGCGCTGAAATTATTATATAATAATCGGCACATTCTTAACTACTCGTTGAAAAAAAGTTTATGCGACACATTAGTACTCTCACATTTCAACTATGGTGACTTTATATACGGTCCATGTCTTACAGCTCTCGATAAACAAAAAATACAAAGGGTACAGAACGCATGCTGTCGATTGATATACGGAATCAGGAAGCATGACCATATTACTCATAAAATTGTAGAATCTAACTGGCTAAATATGGAAAGCCGTAGAAAACTACATCTTTCAAATTTTGTGCATAAGCTTCTCAATACCACTAACACCTCGAATACTCCTAAAAATAAATTTCTGCCAAGGACAAGCATGCATGGACAAAAAATTAGAAACAAAAACAAATTCTCCATCCCGTTACATAAAACATCTATGTATAAAAGATCCTTTTCATATAATGCAATCACCTTATATAATTCCATACCTTATAATTTTAAAATATTTAATATTAACAAATTTAAATACAAAATGCGTTTGTTTTTATTTAATCAACAAACTCACCATGAATAAGAAAGGATTTCTTTTTCTTTTTTACTAAAGACAAAAAGACACTTAAAATGAGCATGTTGAGGCAATACTTAATAAAAAATATAAAAGAGTAAATAAAAAAAATGGGAGAATAACCAGGAAAAGTGTATCTGACTTGTGTAATAAACCAACCTTATAATATATTTGAAGAATTTATAAACAGGTCTTGGCATAGTATGCTGAAGTGGACTAGGCTTTGAAACTATTTCAAAATCTATCTACTTTTTAAAAAAAATCTCTACCTGCTATTGGATAAAGCTATATTACGGTCTTTTGTATCGCACAGTTTGTCGTTGTGTATAATAATTCTTTAAGTCACTTTTCTTTTCTTTCTACAATGTGTGCGTACATTTAAAGAGCTATTCGCTAATAACTTGCATGATATTGTTTTATTTTCACTTCAAAGGGATTAGGTAGGTTAAGTAAGAGTAGCCACATGGCTAGACTTCGCCTCTCTTATATCCCTATAGAAATGTATGTATGATAATCACAACTGTAAATTATTTGTTTGTTAAATAAAAGACGTTTATTATTATTATTATTATTATTATTATTATTATTATTATTATTATTATTATTATTATTATTATTATTATTATTATTATTATATAATATAAATAAACAAGACACGGTAAGGTAATAAGTTTGTTATTAAAAATACAGGCCTACATGATTCCCTTAATCCAACATTGTTAATAATTCGAACTGCTTTCTTTTGTAATACAAACAAAGACTTAAGGAGATAACCACTGCAGCTACCCGCAAAAGGGAAGGGCATATCTCAAATTACTCTTAATTAGAGCAAAATACGTCATTTTAACTGAACTTTGATCCAACTCTCAGGAAATAACTCTTAAAGCGTAACAATTAGAAGACAGTGTCTTTGATACGGCGCTTATGTGACAATCAAAATTTAGTTTTCTGTCTATGTTGATACCAAGGAATTTTAAACTTTCTATATTGTTTAATTTATTTCTGTCAAGAATAATGTCAGTAAGGTCACACCTTATTCCACATGATGCTTGCATCATCGGCAAAAAGTGTCAAATAGCCCATAATTTCCACTAGGCAAATGTCAATAATGAACAAAAGAAATAACATAGGTCCCAGCGCTGACCCGCGCGGCATTTCGCAACTTACAGATTGGAAACTTGAAACTGAGCCAGACAAAGACACACTCCGCATCTTTCTCATAAGACATGAGCCAAACCAATTCAGGGATATACCTCTACACCCATATATCTCAAGCTTTTGAAGTAATATTTCATGAGTGATTATTGTTAACACTTTCCAAGCCTCTGGAAACACTTCGCTTGAGAGTGAAGTATTTACTATATTTAAAAGTCGATTTGCAGCTACATTACATACGTCACACAAAACCTTTTTTGAAATTCCATTTTCTCCGCCTCCGATATTCTTCATGTTTTTCAGAATTATCTTTAATTCAGCTAGAGGTATTTCTTTAAAATTTGGGAACTCCGGATATTGAATATTAGGGGGATTGACAAAGGTGTCATAAGAGAGAGAATAGTTTGGAATACTATTGATAATATCAATCATACTATTTATAAAATATACAATCGGTGGCTAATTAAATAAATTTAGATTGATTTGGGATTCCTGAACTTGGGATTACATAATATTGGCACCAAACGTAGCAATCTGTAATTTGATATATTTCCGTTTTATTTTTTTTTCTTTTATTATTTCTTGGATTTCCATTCAAAATATTTTGAGGCCGTCTACAGTAATGACTTTATAACGTAGAATTAATTCGGCTTTATTATAAAGATGAGTATAATTTGGTATTTTAAGTTCATTTATATTTTGGAAAAGTTTTGTAAAAAAAGTTATTTATATTTTGACGAGTTTCTGATTAAACTACAACATCACAGTGAATCATTAGAATGATTCTTACACTACCGCTCAAAAGTATTTGCCTATATATGACTGTTTTAAAGTTATAACTAAAAATAATAAACCCATCAGTTAATATTACGGTTTATTTATAACAAAACGAATATAAATAATACATTTTTTAATTAATTAAATTTAAGAAAATTAAATTTTGGATTCATCTACATACCCGCCTCGATTTTTAAAAACAGCTTCACAGAGTTTCGGTAGTCTTCTAATTAATTTGTCCAAAGTTTCTTGAGGTATCTTGCGCCACTCTTCTTGGATGATCCTCCACAAGTCTTCTTTTGATGTGGGGCATGATTTTCGCACTTGTCTATTCAGTACATCCCACAGTAATTCGATAGGATTGAGGTCCGGTGAATGTGGGAGCCATACCATAACGTTCAGAAACAAGACAAAGGTCACGGTCTCATCAAATCCATATAATTTTTTAAAAGCTTAAAAGCTGCACGTGTTTCGTTCCTATCGGAGCATCATCAAGCCTAGAACTACACAGATTACATTACAACGTTTTGTCTCTTAGAGAAAAATGGATGATACGTTTTTATATAACTTTCAGAAGATGTTGCCTTTGTAATTGACCTAAATATTGCTTGCACAATTTCGACGTGTGCTTGGGGTCATTGTCATGTTGAAAGATGAAGTTTTTCCCAATTATTCGAGTACCAGAAGGAAGTACATTGTCACTTAAAACTGTTTTATAACCCTCTTTTCGAAGAATTCCCTCTATTCTAATTAGATCGCCCACTGCAGATCCTCCGAACCACCACCGTGTTTAACTGAGGCCACCGTACAGTTCTCAGCGACCCTTCCATTGGCATAACGGTGAACAAAAACTCGCCTCTTCGTTCCAAAAACCTCGAATTTCGACTCGTCACTCCAAAGAACTTTCTTCCAGTCATCAATGGTCCATTCTTTGTGTGATTGGGCCCACTTAAGTCTTTCCTTCTTATTAAGATCCTTCAGTAGCGGTTTTGATACAGCCAAACGTTCTTTAAGACCAGCATTATAAAGTCGCCATTTTACTGTCAAAACACTGACCACTTTTTTACGCTCCTTGTTGATTTTTGCTGTGATTTCAGGGGCGGCAAGGCGTCTTTTGCGTTTGCTTGTAATTATAATATTTAAATGCTCCTTTGAACTTGTTGTTTTTGGCCTTCCCGATCGAGGTTTGTTGCTAATAGGCCCTTCTCTGGTGAATTTCCTAGCATTATAAAGTCCGTCTTGGAATTCCCAAATCCGTCGAAATTTTATGGTTAGTCTTTCCAGCCTTATGAAGTCCAATGATAATTCCTTTTGTTTTAGGCATTTTAAAGAATGTTGAAAAACTAGCAAAAAAACGGTGACAATCGTCAATAAGCAAGCGAAATTATTTACCAATGTTACACAAAATCAATTCTTCAAGGCTAAACACCTTTAAATGTTTCAAATTTCATCGGAAACGAGCTGTAAACAGATTAGTTTTTTAGAAGAAGTGCATATTTTCACTGTTTGTTATTTGTTATTTGCAAGACTATTTTTAAATACTCAGTGTTTTTCAACGAACCATAGTTGATAGGTATGCTGTTTAAGCATATATGCAATTTAAAAAAGAAATACAATCTAAATATAGGTATAAAGATTTTTGTATCTAATTTAAAATATTAAAAAGAATACATGGTGGGCATATACTTTTAAGCGGTAGTGTATATAAAATTATATTTTATAAAATTATTTTATACTATATTTGAACGTTACAAGACCCGCCACTGAGCAGCTAACGAACCTCGGCTCAATAAAGGATCATCAGCCATCAGTTTCGTTTCTCTGGTGCCTAATGCCTATGCATCACGTTGCTCATTTGCAATGCCAAACGAACCGAGAGGGGTATTCTACGATCCTCGTCCGCGTTGTCGTAGTCACCACCGCAAACGTCATTGATTGCACGCCCAATTACACCCCCGAGATCATGTTTACATAAGTAATCAGCGGGACCGAGTTGACACAGCGCCCGCTTTTACCGCTCGTGTTCAGCCGGAATTAAACTGTCCGCAAACTGGCTGTCCTAGATGACAAGTTGCGGTCTTGTGTTATTAAACAGATGTCGTCTTTGGATGCTTACGTTCATGTTTTTTTGAAATAATTTAAAAAAATAAAGTCTTTATTTAATTATTTAAAATATTTTTATTTTCATGAAGCCACCGGCTAGTTTTTGGAAAAGTCTTGGCAATTATATTTTAAAACTACAAAATAAATGTATAACTTGGTCGACTTGGTAGTTATAAAATAAAACATTAGCATCATCTTTAGAACTACGCTTAATTGTTCGATTCAAAAATAAAAATTATGCTTTTGGTGGTTTTTATAACTTTTATCAGATCTATTTTAATAGCCTAAGTTCTGATTTTGATAATCAATCAATCAATGCTTTATTGTCAAGAAATTGTTATAATTTGTAGACAAAGCTGTAAAACAAAAAAGACACAAAAATACAAACAAAACACAATTAAAAAAAAAGAAAAACAAAACAAAATTTAAAAAAATAAATAAATAAATAAATAAATAAATAGAATAGATTATCTACAATATATACAGATTAATACAATTTAAAAATTGTAAGTAGTCAAAAATATTATTATAAAATATACAATTTAATGTATACAATGTCAAAAAAAAGATCATTAAAAAATCTCTCTACTAAAAAAAATGTAAAAAATGTTTAAAAAAGTAAAAAATTATAAAAAATCCTACCTAAACATGTACAGATAGTAAAAATACATAATCAGCTAGTGCGAAATTTTAAATCAATGATTACAAAAAATAAATCGTTAACTGTGTAAAAAGCTCTCTCCAGTAAGAATGCTTTTAATGCTTTACGAAATGCAAAAAAAGATGCGATGGATTTAATTTCTAATGGCAAATGATTGTGGATTTTTTTTGCATTATATAATATGGAACTTTTGACCAACTCTGAATGTGGGGTAGGCAGGTATAGATCATGTTCCGTGTTTCTAAGTAGATAACTATGGGAAGGCCTATCAGATGCTGAACCGTGTTTGCGTATTAGACAAAGGGACTCAAATATGAATAAAGATGGAAAAGTTTGAAATTTTTTGAAGAAATGCTGGCAATGACTTCTGTATTTAAGTCTCAGTGTATAACGTAAAGCTCTCTTTTGTAGTCTAAATTGAGTTGCACTACATGTACCCCAGAATGGAAGGGCGTATCGAAGGTGCGATTCAAAAAGGGCAAAATAAACTGTTCTAGAAGTAGACAGGCTAAGCTCCTTAGAAATTGATCTTAACGCAAAACAAGCGGAACTTAATTTTCTTGATGAAGAGTCAATATGTGAGTCCCATTTTAACGAGTTGTCAACAGTTAGCCCTAAAAACTTTACAGAATCAACTTCGTCAATTGTTGCATTACCAAGTACAAAAGATTGCAAGGTATTTTTATAGGACAACATTTTAGTTTTGGAAATGTTGAGACAAAGGAGATTAGAGTCGCACCATGATTTGATAGTAGTTAAGTCACTTGATACGGTTCTATGAAGTTTATAAATATCCGGATCACTCCAGGTAAAACTAGTATCATCAGCAAATAGACTTTACTGTTAATATTTAGATTAGCAATGTCATTGATGAAGATAAGAAACAAAATAGGGCCAAGTACGGAACCTAGAGGCACTCCACTTTGTATTGGCTTGCAAGAAGACATAGTCGAATCAATTATCACAGCTTGACTTTTGTTACTGAGATACGACTTAAACCATTCAAAAGGCGCTCCTCTGAACCCGTAATATTGCAACTTTTTTAATAAGATGTCATGATTAACACAATCAAAGGCTTTAGAAAAATCACAGAAAATTGTTGCTGTAGGGTGTTGGTTGTTTAAGCTAGAGTCTACATTATTAAAAAGAGAAAACATAGCATCATTTGTGCTTTTGTTATTTAAAAATCCAAATTGATGGGAAGTAAGTATTTTATATTTTAGCAAAAATGATTGAAGTCTTTTTTTAATCAATCTTTCAATAATTTTTGAAAGTGTGGGAAGAAGAGCGATAGGGCGATAGTTGGAAGACTGATCTTTGTCTCCTCTTATTAATTAGAGTAATAAGATGACATAATGTACATTCGGGCAGATTTGAAAACATTTTGAGAGTAAGTCCATCAATTCCAGAAGAGCCTTTGTTTTTGATTTCCCTAATTGAACTGCAAAGCTCTGGTAATACTACGGGCGTAAAGAAGAAGCTGTGGAAATTCTCATTTGCAATGGGAAGATATGAAAGTGGATCATGGGAAGGAGTTATGGTACTCATTAAATTATTTGCCACATTTACAAAATAATCATTAAGGTTCTCAGATGAAGTGGAGATAGTATTCGACAAAGAAGGCTTATTTCTCAAAGCATTAACAATCGACCATGTTTCCTTAGCCACATTTTTAGATTTAGCCAGTCTCCTATTATAGTAAATATCCTTGGCTGCTTTTAAAGTTCTCTGATAAATCTTTTTATAAAGTCTTACGTACTCATGAAAAAAAGCGCTGTCTGAAAATTTCTTAAGATGAGATAATAAGCGCATGTTCTTAGCAGATGTACGCAAGCCTTGGGTAGACCAGGGGTTATGTTGCTTCTTTTTAAGAGGTCTCAAAGGAAAGGACTTGTGAGAAAAACTAGATAGCGTTTTTACAAATCTAGAGAATTCTGAATCAACGTCGTCAGAGAGAATATTCCAGTCAGTTGATTGACAAAGGTGCCTAAAATGTAAAAAATTTTTATCCGAGAAAATACGGCCTAATTTGCGTGGAACATTTTTACTTTTAGATTTAGTTATGGAAAACTTGGTTAACATTGCTTCATGGTCTGAGAAACCTGGGCTTAAGACAGTACAATCGATGAAATCTGGCTCAAAGGAAGATACGACATAATATATTGTACTAGAGCTGGTTTTAGTTATTCTGGTAGGTGATTTAATATGCATGATTAAGCCAAAAGAGTCGAAAATGGACTGGAGAGATTCTTGAGCAGCACACACACTGGAAAAATCAATGTTTAGGTCGCCACATAAAATGAGTTTGCTTTTTAACGGCAGAGACTCAAGCAAGCTTAGTAATTTTTGGAAAAAAACATTTACGTCAGCATCAGGTGTTCTGTAAATACAAACAACGTAAAGATCAAAATTATTATTGTAAACAATGGAAAATTCAAATATTTTTTCAGAAACTAAATTATCAAACCTGGTTACCATTGAAAAGTCGTTGCTAGTAGCTTTGATGTACCTCCATGAGTTAGATTTATTCTATCAAATCTGGCAACTGTAGTGTAATTATCCACCATCACAGGCTCACCAACATGCAACCAATGTTCAGTTATGGCAACGATTTCTGGAAAATGAAGCTCTTCTAGTAAAAGAAATAAATCATTAGTTTTATGTCTTAAGGACTGAATATTTAGAGAGAAAATACTAAGCTTGCCATTGTCCAGTATTTCAGAGGGTGCTTGATCCTCTGTTCACGTCAAGTCATTTAAAAATTTTTATTTCTGGCGGGAGATCCACCAGAATAATAATTGCTATGACTCTCTCTGATTTTTTGAAGGCGTAGCAGCTTTTCTGATGAGAAGAAGGACCTAAAGGCTAACAGATCTACTTCAACTTCAGTTGGACCAATACCATAGGCATCATGGCAGCGAAAGTAGAGCCTCCGCAAAGAGTCCACGTCACCAGGAAGTCCCTCTGATGCAAGTGCCAATCGGATGCAGATAGGCAAGGAATAGCCTAAGAGGTTTTAAGATGAAAGGGTCTCTCAGTCTGGCCAATAAATAGCGACCATCAGTCGCATCTGAGTCTCTTGATAGCCGCACTATTGGTGGAGTCAACGGGTCCATATTATTTGCTGCTTTATTCGCCACTGAATTATTATCGATGACAAAATCAACCTCTAATAATTCTGTTGCAAGGGACTTAGAGGCAGCAATGGCCTCCCTATCAGAACTAATTTTTAAAGATTGAACCTCTCTGGATATTGTAGCAGATGTTGATGAAACTGAGCGATGTGGCAGGTTATGGCTGTCTGGAGAGTGAGGCTTAGACTTAGACTGGGAAGGCTTAGATTTGGGCGAGGTGGTACTATTTATTTGGACTGGCGCTTTAGAGGTTTCCAAACATGAATTTGAGATAACATATTTTCTTTTAAATAACCGTGGGTTAAGGAAGTTTTCTGTTTAGGAGACTTTAATATTAATCTTTTAAATTTAAGTAATCCCCTTACATCATTATTTAAAAATAATAATCGCACTTAAATAGAAAGAAAGAAAGAAAGAAAGAAAGAAAATGTGCTATATTACGTAAGAATAATCTTGTGTACAAGCATCCTACAAGCTAAAAAAACAAAACACAAATACAATTTCAAAAACTGACAAAACAATGAACAAACTTAAACACAAGAAGACAAAACTTTTTGAACATACTTAAATTAAAGATAACTAAATAAAACAATCAATTACTAAATAAAGGTAAACTTGTTGACAAAACTAGAGAAGAAAAAAGGAAAAAAAAGAAAACTTTCCAACATGTCCAAGGTTAAAACCTATCATTAAAAAAGTCATCCAGGTTATAATATGCCTTAGCCAATAAAAGCGACTTTAATTCTCTTTTAAATCTTTTAACATCCGATATATGTCTAACACACAGAGGAACATGATTGTAAATTTTTTTACTTATGTAAATTAATGAGTTTTTGGTAAGGGAAGACGTAGAAATAGGTAGGGAAACATCATTTACACGACGAGTCAAATGGCCAGTGTCAGAGGGTAGTTTGGGAATTTTGTGAATAAGAGCAGCTGTTTCTAAGATAGAGAGTGAAAAAAGAGTTAGGATTTTTTCAGAAATGAAGAGGGGTTTGCAAGAATCTCTTAACTTAGCAGAACACAGGTATCTAACTGCTTTTTTTTGAATAACAAATATAATGTTAAGTAGCCCTTATTGGTTAAACCCCAAAAAGGCAAGCCATACCGAATATGAGATTCAATAAGTGAAAAGTACACTAAACGTGCAACCACCCCTCCCAGCTCTTGTTTTGCCATTCTTACTGCGAAACATCCAGAAGATAATTTCCCAGCTAAATGTAAAATATGATCTTCAAACCGAAGGCGACCATCAATGGTAATTCCTAGGAACTTGCAGCACTCTTTATTCTGCAAGAGGGAATTTTCGTCAAACATCAGACCCTGAACTTCGCACTTAAACCCCATAATAGACGTCTTTCTTACATTAAACACGAGCCTGTTGGAAGCACACCACCCTGATAAAATCTGAAGGTCTTCAAGGATACAAGTCTTAATATAGTCAGAATTTTTATGGCTCCATAGTATGGTGGTATCATCAGCAAACTGAACCACCTTGCCCTGCAGTTTCAATGAACTCAAGTCATCCACATACAGTAAAAATAACAGTGGTCCAACACTGAACCCTGGGGAACGCCGCATTTTAGGGATCTAGAAGCAGACAAACGCCCAGACACTGAAACCTTCTGAGTACGATTTGATAGATAGGACTCAAGCCATCGCAACGCTACGCCTCTAAAACCATATTTATCGAGCTTAGAGAGCTACAGTATTCCATGATCCACACAGTCAAATGCTTTGGATAGATCACAAAACACTGCCGCCGATGACTCTCCAGAATTCAAAGACACATAGACGTTCTCCAAAAAGCTAAAAACAGCATCATGAGTCCCTTTACCGGCTTGAAATCCAAACTGATTTGCAGACAAAATGCCATTATGATGTAAAAAGGACAAAATTCTGCTTTTTGCAAGTTTTTCAATTATCTTAGAGAGGCTAGACAAAATAGAAATGGGACGGAAATTACAAGGCTGATCCAAATCTCCACCCTTATGAAAAGGGATAACCACTGCCTCTTTTAAACATGAAGGAAAAATGCCATTATGTAAAGAATTGTTTATGGCAGAAACTAAAGCATTTAAGGCTGAATCAGGCAAAAAGAGTAACAACCTCGAAGATATCCCATCAGCTCCAGATGATTTATGGTTTTTTAGGCGTTTGATTTCATTTTTTACTTCGATAAGTTCGACAGGATGAAAGAAAAATGAATGCTCAGCCGACACTTGTTGAAGATAGTGTAAGGGATCAATGTTACTACGAATGCCCTTGAGCAAGATATTATGTATATCACAATAATAGTCGTTTAAAATGTCTAAAATCATTAATAATCGACCAACACTCTCTTTGCCTATTTGATGACATATTTAAGCGATCCCTATAATAATTAGATTTTGCTGCTTTAATTGTCTTTCTGTACAGACTACGGTATTTCTGATGATATACAAGGATATTTTCATTTGTGGTATATTTGCACAATTTAGTCAAAAAACGGAGGTTTTTAGCACAAATTCTAAGGCCTCTTGTAACCCATGGTTTTCGTTTCTTAGTTTTAAGCCTCATTTTAGGAAAGCACTGATTGATCTCATCACACAGAACTTGAAAAAATAAAGTAAGTGGATCAGAAGCCGTTTCAAGTGCATTCCAATTTACCGAAGCTGTAGCAGCAGAAAAAGCATTGAAATTTCTCGTGCTGAAAATTCTTCCCATATAATGAGATGAAGATGATACAGTATTATATGGCATTTTAGCAAGAATAGCTTCATGGTCGGAAATACCAGATGGGAGTACTGTGCATAAAACGTCATCAAAATTTGTACAGAAATAGTCAATTGTAGTTGCAGGTGAAGAAGTTATTCGTGTGGGAGAAAGAACGTGCATTTTCAAGTCGTAAGAATTTAAAATACTTAAAAGAGAAGTACGTGGCAAGGTTTCATCAGTGTAGTTGATATTAAAGTCACCAGCCAATATAACCTTAGAGTGTAGGGACAACTGGGATAAAATAGAATCAAGTTTGTCCAGAAACATAGACATATCTCCTGTAGGTGGCCTATAAACACAAAGAATATATAAATTAAAACGCTTACAAAAAGAAAGAGAGAATTCAAAAACATTCTCTAACAGAAGATGATCATACTTATCAATATTACAAAAAATCGTTTCAATTGTTTGCCTAGCCAAGATCATGATTCTTCCATGTATAGATTGTTGACGACAAAAATTTGATATAGGAAGATAATCAGATATTAAAAAACATTCACTAGACCTCAACCAGTTTGAACAGCCAACCAGAGTATCGGCTACTTGCAGCACTCTTCTTGATGCCATATTTGTGTCCAATGTGTCTCTGATACATAATAAAGGGGTCATTTGCGCAGACAACATCTTAGATCACAACTTGGTTTTCTGTGAGCTAAATTTAAACAGGGTACCCATAGTTCCTAAACGAATTGAGTACAGGTGCTTTAAAAATTTTAATAACCAACTTTTTTTGCAGAATTTATATTTCCTACCATGGGATAACATTTTATATTAAAATAATATCGATAGGAAAATAGTAATTTTTAATAATTTAATTCAAATACTTTTTAATAAATTTCCTCCTTAAAAAAAAAGCAAGAATTATTAAACCTAAAGCTCCTTGGCTAACATCTGAGGTACTTCTTTTTCAAAAACAACGCAAAGAGGCATTAAGGAAATTCAGGGCAACAAGGGATTTACAAGATTGGGACATTTATAAATTTCTAAGAATTCATACTCTGGCTACAATTAGAAGAGAAAAAAGGAAACACCTAAATCTGTTGTGTAAAGAAAAAACTAAACGTCAGGTTTGATCGTCATTAAAAAAGTTTAACATTTGTAGAGATAAAAATAATACCAATATTCCGGAACACCTGTCTGATCCAAATCAAATTAACACCTTTTATTCTCCATTTCCTTAAAATTCTGCGAATTGTGATGAACAAATTCAGTGTTATAATAATGGTGTATTTAATAACAACCTGCACTTCACACTTGCAACTGTTGAAGATGTAAGTCTAATGCGACTGGGGTGGATTAGATTTCACCAAAAATGTTAAGGGTAACTAAAATTGTTTCGGTCATCCTCCACTAAATTTATTTGAAAAATCATCTTTCCTACATCAGGGATAAACAATGAGGGTTTTCGTCACAAGATATAAAAAGCTATAGTGGTTCTGGCAAGGTCAAAGGTTAAGATTACCAACAATAAATAAAAAGGGCATATTAAGATGCATGAGAAAGGGACTAAACAGGGTCTACATAAACATTAAAATCACATAATTCAATTATGTTCACATATTCAGTTATGTTCGCATTTTTATGTTTACATCAATTATGTTCGCATTTTTAGGATCCTTAGAAACCCCTTACTTGAAATTTTAGCCCCTTTTTATTCGCTACCTCTTTTAAATACTTTCTTTCTAAATCTCTTTTCATTAATTTTTACTTTCAATATTTTTTTTTCAAACAGAGTGAGCGAGGCGGTGCATTGTTGAAGGCTCCTGCTATGTCTAAGAGCACCGCCACTGACATTTTCTTTTGATTCAGGAAGTTGCTGATGCTTGCTATAAGACAATTGAGAATTAAGTCTGACGTCAGGCGTATTGACGGACATTGAACGGGCGTTTCTCCAGCGCAACATCTCTGATGTGTCCGTCAATGACCTTCTCTAGGATCTTCAACAGAAAGGATGACAGGCTTATTGGACTGAGCGAAGATGCCTCAGCGGTTGGTGGTCCGGCTTTCGGAATGTATATTACGTTGGTAGCTTTCCAGCACGTTGTGATGTACCTTACTAGACTGGCTCTAATTAGTCCTAATAGGTGGGGTAAAAGTAAGTCCAGCCCAACTTGAAGTAGTGCTGGATAAATGCCGTTCCCTCCCGGGGATTTAAGGGGCTATGAGTTAAAGTGTATGATTTAATAGCACCCAACCGTACCAACCGCAAAATTATGGTTCTG
Source organism: Anthonomus grandis grandis (assembly GCF_022605725.1). Classification (NCBI taxonomy): domain Eukaryota; kingdom Metazoa; phylum Arthropoda; class Insecta; order Coleoptera; family Curculionidae; genus Anthonomus; species Anthonomus grandis. The sequence continues at coordinate 45,972,092 of NC_065548.1, forward strand.
GTAAATTGCCAGTTTTCTTCGGATGGTCGCCGGGGCGCTAGCCCAGCGTTTTCTCCAAAATGATGAAGCAATTCGGACCTGGAGAAGTGTGTTTGTGACAGGACTTCAAGCGTCTCTCGTCTGATTTATGTGAAAGTTATCGGGGCATTTTATCGACCCCAGCTTCTGTTCACGTTTTCTTGAGAGCACTTTGTAGATCGTTGCACTGGTCGTCGTCGAGGCATTTCATTGACGTCCTCGCAGAACCTTCTTTATGAATCCATCTTAGCTTTACGTATAGCCTTATTGTAGTCGGTTAATAGCCTACGGTTAATATGGCTCCCAGGTTACTACTTTTTGTACTTCAAATCGCATTTTCTTAAGATTGTGCCGCGATTGTCCCGCTTCACCTTTAGTGGACAGTTTTCATGATATGCTCTTACAATAGCTTTAAACACTTTATCAGCTATGTAATTTAGTTGATCATTATTCTTTATAGTTTTGTTATAAGATAGTAAGTTTCTCTGTAGGGTCGATTTACATCTATCTGGACTAGTCAGTACTTCTTACGTCCCTTTATAAGAGGGACACGTTTAATGAACATTTTTTGCCTTATTTTTGCAACCCTCTAAATGAAAAAGAGATCTCGTAGTATATCATCTTAAAGGACATTCATGTCTGTTTTTAAAGGTATCCTACATTGTTGCATTATATCAAGCGTTTTTGAATAATCGCATTTCAAAGTTGCAGAGACTATTAAACTTCCTTGCTTTAAGATGTTGGCGTTTTCACGGTAGAGTTAACACAAAAACTATTACATTGGGTTCCCTAATATTCTGCTGAAGATTCTGTGTCAGCGACGTATGTCATTTTTTGTATGGAAATGTTGAAATCGAGTGATGAAATTCCGCATATTTTTCGAAAAGGACATAAATAATATCCCCAAAAAGATAATGTTATACTAGTATTCTTGGAAATGCCATTATTGGTTTTTTTCATTTATTGAAGAAAATTTGATGGGATGATGTATACGCTAATATGTTCGAAGAGACTATTGATACTCTTATCACTCATGAACTAGAGACTCAGATTGATACAGAGGGTAATTAAAATTTTACAGAAAGATTTGTTAAAATTCTAGCTGGACGATGTTCCACCTTATAAGACTCTTTCGGGCCGATAGTAGTTGAACGAGAGATTCCCAAATAGATGGATTGACAGAAGGGAGCCAATTGAATAGCCTCCAAAATGACCGGATTTTACAGCCTTAAACTTCTTCCTTCATTGGTCCATCCAAAACACAACCTAATGATATTGTTAATCTTAAAATCCTAAAAGGCGAATTGCAGCAGATTACGATGAAGTTTTCCGAAATGTTAGTAAGGAGTTCGAAAACTTTTATTATTGAAAGTAGTCGTTCATTATTTCTTAAAGAGACTTACTTGGCTTGGTCCAAAAATTTGGTCTTAAACTTATATTTAGATTAAAAATAGGTTACACGTATTTCGCTTCTAAGAGCATCGTCAGACCTGATCAATTGCTTCTGATAATTACATTCTTAAAATACCTGTAAAAATTTTAAGACGTGCACACTACAGATAGATTACGGATACACTAAGTACCGTCTAAAAGTTGCTGCTTTTAGGAATTTGATTTTTAGAAACTGTTGATATTATCTGATAATGCTTTTAAGGGCGATACAGATGTAGTCTTTTTTAGTCTCAATATAAGTTCGAGATTTTGACGAAACTTGTAGTTTTTTGAGACTTTATTATTGTTGACAGAAAAATAATCATTTTCAACAACTTATAAGAGAGTACGTAGGTATGTGTTTTGTTGTAGAAATTTCTCTTCCAAATAAAATAAAGTTATTTTTGTGAAAGTAAAATAATCAATAAATAAAATCTTTAAGCTAGATATTCTTGCTGTCATGCAACGATTTTACGGTGTAACAACTCTTCTAATTATTTGTGCTACAAGGAGACCCGATGCAATATTTTTTGTATAAATACTAACGCAAAACCAAAATCTCAATTAAATTTCGTCAATAGTACACTGTAATTGACTATCGGGAAATAAAATAATAAGACGTATTCAGCGTAAGAAAAATATTAATCTCTATCTAGAGCATCATCAGGGCTATGACTCTACAAAAAACTTCAATAGTTTAAATTGGAATTTTAGCTTATTATTTACAGAACATATAACATTCCTTAAGTGTAAAAATTACAAAACTAAACATCGTTAAACCAGTAAATAAAAAAGTCGTTAAACGAGTAATTAAAAAAAGTAACTTTTATACTTGTCGAACCTTATGTATTCTGTGGGAAAATAAGCTAATATTCCAATTTTAATAATTTCAGAGCTTTTAAGCTGCAGTGGCGGCTCGTGGGTCAATCTTCAGGGGGGTCATTTTGGTTTGAAAACTTATAGTTTACTCTAATAAAAAAAACAAATCAAACTATTGATTTTTTAAAGTGTTTGAAAGATCTTTTAGCATTTATATTTTAGATAAAAAATACAGACTTAGATAAAACACAATAATATGTACCGAGATATTTACCCTATTAAGCAGGTAAAAATAACTTTAAATGCCTAAATCGTTTTCCGAAAATTAACTTTGCTTTTTTATTAGAGTAAATATTTTAAATAAAAATATAGGAAAAAGGGTATAAACAGGTTATCGACTGATATAAAGGAATATTTATATAATAAATTGTAAATTTATTAAAATGAAACTTACCTTGAATATTTTTATATTTTAAGTCAATTCTCCTATCCTTTAGTTCTGCAAAATGACCTTCTTATTGAAATTTGGAATGCTTTTGACAAGCGTTTTCTCGATGCTCAACATAGACAATAGGGTGGAGCGAAAACTGGACCAAAATAACTAATTTTCGAAAACGAATATGCCTGGGTGTACAAAAGATGCCTTTCGGGGTTCTTATTTACCCAAAAAAATCCGAATAACTTATGACGATTCCATCGGCTGCCGAAATGACCTTGAAAATTTTAAAATTAAAAATACTTTAAAACTGCAAAAAAAGCCAAACATGCAGCTCTCAGCTAGTTTTTTATGAAAAACTACCCAGAACTCACCACGTGGATGAATGGTGCAACGTGGAGGTGGCTGCATCTCGAGTTCCACCCTACCCTCCCACCCTTAGAATATTTTTTTTTATTTTTTCTGTTCTAGAACTGCTAAGAATTGTTTTTTAGTATTAAATTGCGGCAATATTTGTCTTGATTCAATACGAGCTCTAATAAATCCGTCTCGTGCTTCAGAGCCATAAACCGCCATAGAGGCTTCAGTAACTAACTTAACTGCTTGTTCAACTGCCTGTGAATGACAAGGGAATTTTAATAACCCTATTTCATCAGGAACCAAAGAAATCATGTTAGTTAGTTCTTCGTTCGAAATTTCTATTGTTAATGGGGGCTCGCTTATAACAACATTTTGCCAGTCAATTAAGCCGACATAATCTTGACAATCAAAATTCAATTTATTCACTCGAAATATTCTAACATCCTCGGTTTTTGCGGTTGATCTGCATTTTAAAATCCTTCTTAAAGCTAACTCTCGAATATGTTTTCTATCATTTCCTAACATGGCTAATAAAATATTTTCTGGGTGCGCAAAAAATCCATATCTCTCAATTACGGGATCAATACCTTTTTTTTTCTTCAGGGAGGTAACGAGATTTATTTATAATGCTAAACAAGTGCCTAGCACCATCCTTACAAGACCAATAGCATTTAATTTGAAACCAGCATACGGCATACACTTTTACTATAAACTCTGTTAACATTTTAAGGTTTTGAAAGGGCTCATTGGTAGGAACGTATAACCTTAGGCCTCTATTGGCTGTGGTAAGCCATCTAGAGTGAGACATTTTCCCTGGCGCTTTTAGAGCCCAATCGTCTTTTAAAACTCCAGTAGAGATTCCTTGACACATCTCATATAAATACTTTGCATCGGTACTTACTGTTTCTAGATCAACTAATCGTAAAATTGTTTCAATTTTCTCAAACTGTACGACTGGTAAATTTTCACACGATTCAAGGGTCTTAGCAATGGCTCCCTCTGATAATTAAAGATAAATGGGATTCTATCTTTAATTATCGAAATTTTGAGGAGGTTTCGGCAGCCGAAGATATTGTTTTTGGACGTTTAGTTTTTTTTTGGCTCACTTGAGAGTACAATAGGCACCTTTTAAACATACAGGGTGGTTACATTTTAAGAAATAAAAAATTCGCTAAAGTAATAAAAACATAATAATTTCCGAAATTTTAAGGCATTTTCGGCAGCCAAAGAAGTTGTTTTCTGACGGTAATTTTTTTTGGCTTACTAACGACTACAATAGGCACCTATTAAGCATACAGGGTAATTAAAATTCCAGAAATCGAAAATTCGCTCCACCCTAAATTAGACAAGGCACTAAGTCTAGATTGTGCCATCGTATTACGCAGGATAGTTTTTACTCTTTTTAAAGTAGAAAAACATCTCTCACTTTCCACGGTTGTCATAGGGAGTGTGCACAAAATATTTAATAATTTCACTGCTTCAGAAAATGTTTCAGACAAATTCATGTTAATAAAAAGCTGAAGTATGGCTACTGCACCGGCACTATTGCGAAAATCCTCACGACAATATATGACTTCAAGTTCCGATTTTAGTTTGGAAATATTTACTGTGGGATAATGAGCCTTCGCCATATTTAAAATATTTTGCGGAAAGTTGATAGTGTATGCTTCAAATTTCTCTGTGTAGAATAACTGAAATCATGAGATGATCATTGAAACCAAACCTGTGATTTGTTTCAGATATAATAATATCACAAATTTCCAGTGCAGTTCGTCGCTTTGGATCCTCTGTAGCTGTAGTAGTTTTTTTTTTTTGCTGTTGATGTGCTTGGTTCTTCTGATTTCATTATAGTATTTCCAATTATTTGGATATTGTTGTTAAAAGACAGTATATAATTTTTGACAGATATAACATCAATATCTCGCTGAAAATTGTTTAAACAATGGAAAAAATTTAACCAAAATAAAAAAGCTCATTAAAAACCCAAATATCTTTTTAAGCCAGTTGCTTGATTTATATTGTTACCATCTTGCTCCTCATTAATAATTTCCTCTAAGCAAGATTTTAAATCATCTTTATAAATAAGTGTATACAATTTCAACACATATTGTACTGAAAGCCCATCGAGTGGGTGCAGCTTTAGGTAGCCTTACTTTAACCACTCTATCCAGAACAATCGTACGTTTTGGAGATCGGCCGAAAAAGGATGAAAATGCGTGTAAATTTGCAAAAAATATTTTTGCAGGATAAGATTAAGTTGATGGGCATAGCAGTGAATAAAGTGTGCATTTGGGTATATTTCTTTAATTTTTGTTTGTACTCCTCCCAGTTTACCGCTCATGACTGATGCACCATCGTTTAACTTTGGGCAATCAATTTTTCAAGTGCTTCATTAACTTTTATTAATTGAAGTTCTTCCAATATTATTATTAGTTAAATGTTGTGCTGTGGTACCTGGAGGGCCGTCCTGTCGGGCCGTCGACTACGTTAGCGATATAGGACTGAAAGGTGACTCTCACTCCCACTCACGAAATGCAAATTTGCCCTCTTTGTTCTATTTTACATGCATTTCTCCATAAGCCATAAGAACTGTATAGGGACAATCTAAAATACGGCCCAGCCACGGGCTTGTGTGATGAGCGCGAGGCGCGACGTTAGTAATTAATATATTTATTTGTTTTGCTATTATATTTGTTTTGCCAATGCAGACTGCTTAGAGAATTTTATATAATTCACAGTGAAGTTTTAGATAAAAGATATTTTTAATAAAATTGGTATTTTTATGAGATTATTTTAAGGGGTCATTGACCAATTGACCCTAAGAAGGAGCCGCCACTGTTAAGCTGTTGGCGTTTTAAGTCATAGCCCTAATAATGGCCTGCGACCGAAATCGCCAGGTAGCTATAAATATATTTCTTACCCTATATACGTATTATTCTATTTGACTTTTCCAAAATTTCAATGCAAGCAAATTTAATTGTTTGTGCAACTTTGGATTACTCGGAAACCTTTAAATAAAAAAGCGACAAAGTAGGATACTAATGAAACAAGACTTGAACGCTCTTTAAAAGGATGTGCCACAAATGATTCACACACCATTCCATCTATCGTTCCTAGGGGGTTGAAACAAAAAGGCAAAAAATCAAACGTTGAAACTTTGAAACATAAGGCTTTGTTTCCCGTTTAAATAAAATTGACGTGTCTTTGCGTTTTTTCATATTTTTAACCGCAACAAAGATATTAGGGTGAGAAGTTTTCAAATTGACAAATAAATCATAAGCACATAAAAAATCTATCAAATTCATGAAGGAACCTAATTTTGATTTAAAAATATTGGCAGACTTACTAAAGAGATCAACATTAAAACTATTTATTTAGAGCTCTCATCTTCGACTAGGTATTTATTCGGCGGGAAATTCAAATAACGAAAGAATTTATTGAATTTGGTCAAAAGTGCTCCGAGGTTGACTGTGACTCCTCTTCCGTATAATAACTCTGTAATAATTATTTTAATATTGTGAACTCCAGTATCATTTTTTAAACTTTTATCAAAACATTTGTGAATTTCAGAAATAAGATAAACTAATTAAATTCATGGTTTATACGGTTGATTTATCGACCCCGTTAATGTAAAGCAAGAAAATATAAAAGCTGAAATAACATTAACAGCTGATACGAGATGCATTCGATAGAGCGAGAAAGGGTTGTTCATTGTCTAATATTGGTCCATCAGTAGTCAGCATCCTTTTATATAACATTTATAAGTGGCGGTCATAACTCATACTAAATAGATTTAATTCATAATATAGTGTCAAAGGTTAAAATAATGATACTTATAATTCAAACCAGTATTGATTCGACATCTGGTGGTTTGTTGTTTTATTTGTGTACGCCGGCTGGTATATGTTACCATAAGAATTTTAATACATTTTATGACGTATTCCAAAGCATAATTGTACAATATCTATAAACAAGTTTTTAGGTAATTGTGGTAAGCTTGTAATTTAAAGAGCAAACGCTATTATCAAATCATAAACGGTTTGGAAACCATCAAACTTAATGAAAATTAGGCTCGAAAATAAGTTTAAATTCAAATGACCGATTTTAATATTTGAAGATATTAGGGAAAATTATTAAGTTTAATGTAGAAAAAGTTAAAAATAAATTCATATTTTAATATTAGATAGATATTTCTTCTTATTCGCTTCTATTAATAAAGGGATGTTTGCGATCACTTATGACCAGTTTTTCATTTCTCTGATGATATAAATTAATTCTTCCTTGGTTCCTTTTCTTGTTCAATGTTTGATATTCAATGTTAGATACACGAGAGGGTATCGTCGAGGATGTATTCTGCCTAAGCTCCTTCTTTCCTCTATCGTTCCTTCTATCAATGGGTGGAGTAAATTGTACTTTTCGTTGTCTAACACATGTCCCAGGTACGCTGTTTTCCTGCATTTTATCGTAGCTAGCAATTTATGTTCTTATCCTCTCGTCCTCAAAACTTCCTCGTTGGTTTGCCTTGCTGTCTAATGGACTTTCAAGATTCTTCGATAGATCCATAATTTGAATGTATTCAGCCTATTCACTGCACTAATCTTCAACGTCCAGCCTTCCACACTATACAGAGGTACCTTACATAACATTTTGTTAATATTATTCGAAAAGACTTTTTTAAATTTCAAAAATCAGTTCCTCGCTTTGTCTATCCAGCAGCTGATTTCTACGTCTATTAACTAGTCTTTACATAATCAAGTCCGTAGATAGTTAAACTCTTTTACTCAGTCTAGGACTTTATTATCGTATGAGAATTTTGCAGTCCCGAACTGATCTAATTTGAAGGTGATTACTAGCATTTTTGGTCTCTTAGGTTGATGTTTATTTTTTAAGTCGGCGGCCTAATCCAACTATGTGCAACTAAGAGCCTTTGCAGGTTATTCATTTTATCTGCTATCAGGCCTGTATCATTTGCATGCCGTATAATGTTGATCCATGGGCCATGTACTTTGATGCCATGTTATGGTTATCAGAGAAAATCTTAAACAAAAGCGTGGCAAGGATACATTCCTCCCAAGCAGCACACAAAGTCTACTACGAAACAAAACAATTTTATATTAGTTATATTTAGAACGTATTGTACAGTAAAATATTATATAACGGATTTAATTAAAATAATTATGTGTGATAAACAACCTTATTTTATAACAAAGTTTTATAAATAGCTTTGTGACAATTAAAAAAAATATTTCTATAAGTAAATAAGTAATATAATCTATAAAGCATTTATAAAACAATCTTATATAACTATATTATGTTAAGCAGGATTTGTTATTTAGTTGCTTTATAATATTGTTTTAAAACATATTTATAAAACAGATATAAAATCATTTTATAAAGGTTTTGTAGTAAGTTTTTTTTTTGAAAAAAATATCTTTTTAAAAAACATTAAGAATCCGAAAATTTCAAAAAGGAAAGTAAAGTATTATCAACCTCAAACATTGGAAATCGGTCAGAATGCTGACATATCATATAACGATGATGATGAAGTGGAAGCTATAAATAGCACTAATAAGGTTAATGAACTTACTGACATTTTTAAAAACATAAAGATCAGTAGTGAGCTAAGGTTGAGGGCAATAAACTATAAGTTAAGATGTTTAATAAAAGAATTCCAAATATTATTCCTCTTAGAATAACAAATATCATCCTCAAATTCAAATCTTTCCTCTTGAATATTAGACCTATAAAACCGCCATCTGTTAAGTGTTGATAGCGTTCTCGAACAAAATAATTATATTTAAGCGGATTATTTATAAAATAAAAATATACATATATCACTTTTATCACAGATAAAATAATTATATTATATGAGTATATCTTATAAAATGAAATAGATTTATCTAATGACGCCATTTTTTAATGGCATTTATTTAAATTTATTTCCGCCATGTTGGTTTTTATGAATTAAATTAAATGCGTATGCAATTTTAATAAAAAAAAACAGACTTGAATTACGATTGAGTTTGTGATGTTTCTAATTTATTTATGTACATAATATAAATATAAGGCAAAATTGAGCGAAAAAATTGCCATTTTTCTAATTTAATTTTAGGAAATTCTTTTTACTTATCCAGAATCTTTAATATTCCAAAGGGGCATCATAAATTAGATGCGAATATGCACTTATAATATCAGTAAAATTCGTTGCGCAAGAAAATATTTGCCCAGAGAACCCTAAGACAATATTTTCTTATATAATTAATTTTTAATTGATTATATAATCACATAGTGTGTTTACAAATCAATATAAACGGTAATATATAAAATGCAATTTCATGATTTAAAACTTAAGTATAAACTAAAATTAATAAATAAAAATTATATACGCACATATACAGTAAGATTCTAAAATTTATATATAATTAAAATCTACAGACACTCAATTTAAAAATACTTATAATAGACACAAATAATTTATAAAACAGTTAAATTAGGTCATTAAAATTGTTATTTAGGTACTCTTCAAATGAATAAAAGGGCTTTTTTAATAAATAGTTTTTAATTTTTTTAATAAAAGCTTGTTTATTAAGTTCCCTAACCTGCAATGGTAACACATTATAGAAACAAATCCCATGATAAACAGTTCCTCTATGGGTTCTCCCAAATCTGCAAAATATTCAGATTGTTTCGAGTTGAATACTGATGTATATTACTGTGTGGTAAATATGATGGTAGATTATTTTTTATAAAAGTCAAACATTGCAAGATGAATACACATGGAAAAGTGAGGATGCCAAGTTCAGAATAACAGTGTCCCCAAACCAGTCATAGATATGCCAACAACAAAACTGCCCTTGATACAGAGCTAGATAGATTTCTTATTAGAAAGGTTATTTTTGATAACTTAGATGCCAGCTGAATAATGTGGTTTTTTCAAGTGAGACCAGAGTCAAGAGGTACACCTAAGAACTTTACAGATTCATCCTGTGGCAGATCTATTTGAGAGTTTCGAAGTGGAAAATTTAGATGCTGTGTTTTTGAAGCATTAAGGTTTAGTTTGTTTGCTACAAACCATTCTCTTATTTTACTCTCTATTACCTCTGTACTGGCGATTTTTGTTTTACCGGGTGATGATGCTGGAGTAGAGTAGTGTTATCAGCAAAAAGGATCAACTTATTCTCATGTGCCCGGTCTTTAAAATAAGGCAAGTCATTTACATAAATAAGGAATAAGAGTGGGCCTAGAATGGATCCTTGTGGTACTCCATGATGTAATGGCTGTTTATCAGATACACTAGCATTGTATGACACATATTGGAGTCGGCCATACAGGTATGACCTGACAAATGCAATGCTTTCTGAATAAAAGTTGTAGTAACAGAGCTTGCTTAATAAAATTTCATAAGATACACAGTCAAAGGCCTTTGTCAGGTCAAAGAATGAAGCGTAGGTACCGAAACCCATTTCCAGACCTCTTGATAAAAAATGCACCAAACTCTCAATAGCCAATGCAGTTGATCTGTTACTCCTGAACCCAAACTGACCCTGCATAAGGAGATTGTCATTTTCAAAATGTTGGTACATTTGATCCTTCATGAGTGATTCCAGAATCTTTGAGAAAATTGGCAGCAGTGATATTAGGCGATAGTTTGACACATCATTAACTAAACCTTTGTTTTTATATATTGGTATCACTTTAGCCACCTTATAGGATGTAGGAAAAATGTTTTCTTTTATGCAGGTATTTAAGAGATTTGTCAATAGATAAATGATAATATTTTTAATTGTTTTAATGAGTTTAACGTTAAGGTCAAAACAGTCTTTGCTCTTTTTATTTTTAGGAGAGTTTATTTTATCTCTAACCACATTGAAAGTCCCCTCATGAAATTGAAAAGAGTCAGTGGTGAATCTACCAGGAGTTAAAAATGTGGAAAAATTGTTTGTGGGTGTAGTTAATTCTGAGACTATACTTTCTGCAATGTTAACAAAAAAGGTATTAAAAGTTTGAGCAGTTTGATTTTTTGAAAAAATAGATGTAGCATTTTTTGAACTAATTAAACTCCACATTGCTGCCTGCTTATTTTCCGAGCTCTTAATAAAGTTTTTATTTGCAGCTTTTTTGGCTTTTCACAGCTCTCCCCGATAGGACTTTTTATACTGAGTTAACTCTTGCTTAGAAACCATCGTAGGGTGCTGCAAATGAATACTATGTAGTGCTCGTAACCTTTCCCTCATGTTCCTAAGATGTTCGCTAAACCGTGAAGGTTTGTTCTTTTTAGGGCCCGATTTAAAGATTTTAGATTTAATAGGGAAACTTTCCTCCATAGCATTACCTATTAAACCGGTGCAGGTTTCACATCTGGTGTTTATATCTTGGTTGGTATTGAGCATGGAGTTAAAGTTAATTGATTCGACAGCATTGTAAAAATTGAACAAACCTTTGTGAGTGATTGGCCTGTAATTCACCCTAACGCCAACCCCCTAACCTGCCCCAATGACTTAAATGTAGACACAATTCCTGTATAGTGCGATAAAGTATCAAGATCAATTGGCTCAGAGGTAAAGCTATTCACGTTAATATTTGTAAAAATATTATCAAGACAGGAATTATGTCTAGTGTTGAACTGTACAGTTTTATACAAACTATATAAAAGTAGCAGGTCCACAAGGGGGGCTACCCTAAGGTCCGCAGAATTCAAGAAATGTACGTTGAAGTCTCCAGTTAAAATAATATTTTTTGAAATGTCAAGTGAATCAAAAACACTGGTCAAAATCTCTAAAAATCTATTGTAATCCCCGCTGGGAGACCTGTAAAGAGTGACAAGATATCTATTGAGAGATGTTAGAAAGACTCCAGAGACTTCACAATGCATCTCCTCAGATAACCGGGACACCTGAAGCTTGGCATCCTCAACATCATCTCTCAACAACACTGCAACTCCGCCATGAAGCCTCACAGTCTGGCAAAAACCCGCAGAGACCCTGTACCTAGTAAATGTTAGTGAGGATAGTTCAGCAGATACAAGCCAGTGTTCAAGTTCATTCAAACAAATACAACTATAATTACCTTCTTTGAAGAGTACCTCAAATTCTAAAATTTTGTTACAAATACATTGTACATTTGCATGCAAAATCTTTATTTCTGATTTACAATCTAACTTTTTATTTGGTTTACCCGATTCTGGAGAGTAGCATTTCCATTCCATATATAATAATCATTACAGATATGATCATAGCTAAGCCGCCATGATAGGCGTGGTATTGTTTTCAATTTCGCCATTTATCTTTTCAATTTACAAAAGGTATGGAGCTTATAAACTTTTTTAATTTTATTAATCTCTATTAGTGTAATAAAATAATCTTAGCCGAATACAAATTGTGTTGATTAAAATATTTTTATTTTATAATTGTATTTAAATAGTCTTATAAATTAGTAATAAAACAATAATATTATATTAATAAAATAATTTTGTAAATGCTTTGTTATGGACTGGAATCGTTTTTATAATCCTATATAAAACTATTAAATAAGTTTAATAAAATAAAAATATTTTATTAGCGTGGGCCCTTTTTGACTTTATACACGATTTATACGTGCTTATAAGAGCAAGTTTAACGACATTAATTTTTTTTTATAATATTATATAGCGTGCTATATCCTGCTCACGCAAAAAGACTACTGGACTACGAAAGAAGAATGTCCGCAACCAGAAGACCTTTTTATCTGCAAACAAACCACCCTAACGAAAGACGAACGTTGTCTCTTTGAGCTGCTAACAACCTTACATAACAGATGCACATTAACTATCATTAACTTCCAAAGAAGTACCATCCAACGCGTAAATGGAAATCAAATCCTGGTAATTCCTGTGAACGAGATAGTCGCCCAGGACGAATGTCAACAAGAACTATACAAAGTTCTTGAGCCCAGCATCGTTACCCTATCTATGTGCCCTGTAGAGATAGGTAACCAAACTTACGAAGGTGAAAGTACATCACAGTTCCAATATGTGCTAGAATTACCCAACTTTTCGTATATACCACGCAGCAACAACATCTCAAAACTGACCTTGGAAGAAGTAAATTTAGACGAATTGAAGACAGCCCAAAGAATTTTGTCAACAATTCGGTTACACCCTATCGAAATACCCGAAAAATTGGCTCACCTTTGGATCGCTCGACTCTCATCAATTGCCGCCCTTGTATGTGGAATCGTTTTGTACATTGGATAGAAGAAATGGAAGAAGCCTGTTTCATCCCAAAGAAACCTCTTCTACAAAACCGCTCCTATGGACTAACCCTGAGAAGAGAGTCGGAAAAACCAGCCCTTGCAGCCCTTATTTTCCGAACTTAAGGAGGGAGGAGTAATGTGATGCAACCAGGCCAATAACCCCGATGACCGGACAATCCTGCTTATTCATATAATATTATTTCATTATTATTGTATCGCAAAATAAGCATTTATAAGTAATATTAGTTCCCATAATTAGTTTTACTTTTACTTTCGAGCTTTAATTTTCTTTTAGTTTTCGAGTAGTAAAGATCGTAGTTAAATAGATAGTCAACCCTCTTTTGTGCAGAATTATTTGAATAAATTTAATTTTTTAAAAAGTTAGTATTCATATATAATTTCATCACTCCTGTATGTCATGAGGGGCGAATAATCGTAAACATACATAAAGAAACCAACTTAAAGAGGTTTCTAGCATGATAATACCATAGAAAGGTTCGATTTCTTATAGGTTATACCTAATTTTCCGTTGACTATGTTGTACTCCCTGGCCTTCATTGTTTTCAGCCCGGGTTGTTTTTCGCCAAAAGTCTATTTCCATTAAGTTTTCCCAATTGCATTTTTATCCAACGATTGATTCCGAGGATGTTCGTGAGACCTCAGCATCCAAATTCCTGTCATGGGTATAAAAAGGGTCCAGGTCCTGCAACCTGACACATTCGTCGCGGTAAGGTCGTACCATACCTTTCGAGCGAAGTACCAGAATCTTTCCATATTTCAATACCGTTAAATTTTCAATATTAACGTTAAACTTTGTCTTGACGTTGACAGTGTGAATTGGGTTAGGTAAGAGCCTGATGACAGTTGACCAGTTTCCAAGCTCGCGTATTAAGATCACTATCGAATCCGTTGCTATTAATATCGTTCCATCGCCTTCCGTTTTATTTTATTTTAAACTGTTGATTGGGCTGATCTTTCTTTGAGTTTTGTGGGGCAAGCAACTGCCGCCATTAATAACTGGTGCCCAGTGGCGGCTCCTTCTTAGGGTCAATTGGTCAATGACCCCCCTTAAATAATTTCATAAAAATACCAATTTTATTATAAATATCTTTTATCTAAAACTTTATTATGAATTATAAAATTCTCTAAGCAGTCTGCATTGGCAAAACAAATAAATATATTATTAACGTCGCGCTTCGCGCGCATCACAAGCCCATGGCTGGGCCGTATTTTAAATTGTCCCTATACAGTTCTTACGGCTTATGAAGAAATGCATGTAAAATAGAACAAAGAAGGCAGATTAGCATTTCGTGAGCGGGAGTGAGAGTCACCTTTCAGTCCTATATCGCTAACGTAGTCGACGGCCCGACTGGATGAATGTTTTCAGTTTTGTTTTAGATAGTTACTGTTTGCCACCCGCACGAAATATGCTGGAACATTAAGTTATGATGTTCCAGCAGATTTTAATTTAAATAATTATGACGGCTTGAGAAAAAGGAAAGTGGTCGACCAAAACCAAATATGAATTTAAAACAAACAACAAAGGATAGGGGTAAAGATATTCAAAAATATTTTAAAGAATCAATGTACAATTTGTGTGATTGGATTTGTGGCTGCAGTGTGAGAAATGCATTTTTTTGCTACCCGTATTTACTGTTTTCGAATGACGCTGTATGGGCGAAAAATGGAGTAATTGACATTAAGCATTTAAAAGTGAAAATTACAAAGCTTGCTTCTTCCACTACTTATATAAATTCATCAATGAGTTACGCAAGTTTAGGACGGGTTAACACAGTCTAACAGTTGAAAACTATATACTTTGGTGTTAACATAAGACAGCAACTTGATAATGTATATCGTAAATCTGTGCATGACTTTAATGAATCGGTTTCTAAAAATAGGTATATTTTAAACAAACTAATCGGCTGTGTAAAATTTTGCGGAGTTTTCGAAATTGCATTGCGCGGTCATGACGAAAGTATCAGCTCCAATAATCCTGGAATTTTTCTGGGCCTTATCGATTTTGTTTCTTAACTGGATTTAATGTTTAAAGAACATATTGAAAAAAGGACAGTATTTAAAGGCACATCAAAAACAATTCAGAACGATATTTTATAATCAATGTTAGCCATTGTACATACTCATATAATTAAGGAGAATGGCCAGACAAATTTTGTGGCAATTCAAGAAGATGAGACCACAGACAGCTTCAATAAAACGCAGATGATTCTCATATTGTGATATGTATTAACTGATATTGTACATGAAGGATTTTGGAAATTTGTTAACCCTCCAGGTGCCATAGCACAACATTTAACTAATGTAATATTGGAAGAACTTCAATTATCAAAAATTAATCAAGCACCTGAAAAATTAATTGCCCAAAGTTACGATGGTGCATCAGTCATGAGCGGTAAACTGGGAGGAGTACAAACAAAAATTAAAGAAATATACCCAAATGCACACTTTATTCACTGCTATGCCCATCAACTTAATCTTATCCTGCAAAAAGCGGCGAGTCAACATAAACCGATAAAAATATTTTTTGTAAATTTATACGCATTTTCGTCCTTTTTCGGCCGATCTCTAAAACGTACAGTGGTTCTGGGTAGAGTGGTTTCGATAACCTGTTTATACCCTTTTTCTTATATTTTTATTTAAAATATTTACTCTAATAAAAAGGCAAAGTTAATTTTCGGAAAACGATTTAAGCATTTAAAGTTATTTTTACCCGCTTAATACGGTAAATATCTCGGTAAATATTATTGAGTTTTATCTAAATCTGTATTTTTCATCTAAAATATAAATGCTAAAAGATCTTTCAAATACTTTAAAAAATCAATAGTTTGATTTGTTTTTTTTCTATTAGAGTAAACTATAAGTTTTCAAACCAAAATGACCCCCCTGAAGATTGACCCACGAGCCGCCACTGCTGGTGCCTGGAAACTATCTTTCTTCGTGTCTTGTAAGGTAGATAGTAAGCGGGTTATATTGATAAAATATTCGGAAAATTATCCGCGTTACGGTATTTTGGTTTTCATTTTACATGCTTAGAAGACGGTGAATTTTTATTTTTTCGCTGTGAGTTTTTATCTGTGATTTGTTGTTAGAATATTCATATTGATTCCGTTCTGCTTTATGAACTTTTAAAACTGTGGTTTGGACCTTTTTTGTGTTTTGTAGGGCAGGCAGTAGCCGTGTTTATTAATTATTACTTGTCTTCTCAAAGGATAATATCAAGCACATTTGTGCTGCTTGGGCTGTCTTATAGTTCCAAGGATCTTTTGTGCCTTTGTAACTTCGTTGTCAAATCTAGCTGCAGCTGATTGATATGGCTGTGGTAAATGCAATTATTGTCTCATGGGAGAAAGAATACTCGCAAACCGGAGTGCTTGATGATGCTTTGAATCTTAGACCCACATCTTTTTTGTTCACTCTTTCCAGGGATTCCATAGCGACCCACGTCTATTTCCCGAGTGTTGCGGAGGCAATCATATACTCTGCATACTTTCCGGGTGATGCAGCAGAACAATCTTTTCCAAAGATGGTGCAAAATCTGATTGCGTACTGCAAAAAGAAAAACGTGCAAGGATATGATGCAAACTCTCACCACGCATCCTGTGGTAGCATACACATTAGTCACAGAGATGAGTCTCTCTCTTTAACCCTATACTTGGGAAGGGAATAACAATTAATAATACAGGCCACGATCAGTCAACGTTTATCACTAAAAATAGAAAAGAGATATTAGATTTAAATATTAGTTTAAACTATATCGGCAGCAGATCAGGAACTAGATGGTGTTATCGGAGCCATCATGTTAGGATCACAGACACATACGGTTTGCATTGCTATCAGTAACAGAACCATAGTTGAGTACAGGAACGTGATAAATATTGACTAGGGCGGATATAAATTGACCCTATAGAGGAACTTACTAACCTGTGACAAAACTAAAAAGAATCATATCATCAGCTAAATTACAACGCTGTTAAAGTGTCTAAAGCTATTGTACCAACATATCATAAAAAATAAATGCGGTCGGAAGTACGCAAACTCTTTAACTGTGCCAAACCCAATAATAATAAGGATATACTTAAAGCTAAGACGGATTCATGGAAAAGATTCCACGAGGGCGTCAATGAAACGCCTTGCAGTGTAAGGATCTACGAAGTGCTCTTAAGGGAACGTGAACAGGAGCTGGCGTCGATAAAACACCCCGATAGCACTATCACAGAAACCAGACGAGAGATGCTTGAAGTCCTGGTACAAACACACTTCCCTGGGTCCGAATTGCTTCATCACTTTGGAGAAAACGCTGGGTCAGAATCCTGATTTTGAGACCGCCACCGATCCTGATTTTCCGACCACCCAAAGTAAATTAAGCCACCATCTAATATACATACCGAAAGCCGAGCGACCAATTGCCGAGGCATCTTCGCTCAGGCCAATAAGTCTGACATCTTTTCTGCTGAAGACTCTGGAAATAAAAGCGAATTAAATAATTTCATCGGATTTTTATTTTCTACTAAATCACTGGTTCAAAATATATTAAAACAAATTACGGTATATTGCTGGAAAAAAGGTTTTCACATGGTAAGAAAAATCTATATCAGATTTGTTAAATTATTCTTAATGGTCGTAAGGGACATATCAGAGATTTGGCGAGGAACACCTGCTCAATGTCCACCAGGCAAATCACACCAGCAAATAAAGAAAGAGCAGCAGTAACTCGCTGAAACTGGAAAGGAACTGGCAGTGGCGGTCTTCTTAGATATAAAAGAAGTCTTTACCAATGAACTGCCATGCTCACTCTATGAATCTTCAGCAGCAAGAGAAGTCATCCCGCTTGTCTACAACCGGATTAAAGCCGGTTGTAGACAAGCGGATAAAGTCCGAGCTTACGCAGATGATCTGGTAATTTTGTTAAAAGAAAAAAATCAGAAAGCAATCTCAACAGCACTACAAGAAGTGCTGAACATCATTCTAAAATGGTGCGAGAGGGAGTAAATGTCCGTTAATCATAAAATGGTAATAGTACCATTCACCAGAACATATAGGCGAACTTAAACTTCCAATCCTGAGAGATAAAAACCATACAATTTGAAATGAAGGCAAAATATCTTATAACTTTAAATAGGATATATGCGGACATATAGAGTTAACTTTGAGTAGGACGCTTATTTAAAACTTGCATCTTAACAAAACAATCAAGAAAGCAAAAACATCCCTGTGGAACGGTCGCAGATGCAGTGGTTATACACACAGGCCATTAAACCTACGATATTATACGGCCCTGTGGTGTGGTGGAGTAAATAAATACAACAACCGGAAAAAACAAAACTTAACAGCCTTCAAAAGCAGGCCTGCTTGCTCATACACAGGTAATCAGTACCACCCCGACAGCCACCATTAAAGTACCACTTGGACTAATTCAATTGCATATATACATGCAGGGGAAAGCCATAAGAACTACTTACAGGCTGCACCATGTCTTAAAAGGCATAATTGGTAAACAAAGTCCAGATGGAATCAACTGAACTGGTTGAAAAGGTGTGCAATCACAGCACATTTGGTATGCCATCAAATCTAATATCAAGAAAAATACTAAATATAAGTACTCGGTCAACATAGCAGACCGAGCAGACTGGAATCAGAAATGAACGGCACTAGGAAAGCGGACATCCGACTATATTCAGACGACTTCAAAACCAATTTTGGAGTACGAGCTGGAATATATTGCACTAACCTAAGGACAGAAATATCTATCTGCCTTAGGAAACACTCATCAATTTTTTAAGCGGAAGTACATGGCATTGAAAGCTATGCAAAAATGCTTAACTAAATGCAAATTGAAAATAAAATCATCAAAATCTACAGTCACTTCAGACCATGCATGGGGAAAGACGAGACTGCAGAACACATCCTTTGTAGATGTTCGGCACTAGAGAGAATCAGGCAGGCCATCTTTGGCAATGTTGGGTGCCTGAGACAGGTGCGTTTTTACTTTAAATTAATAATGTTAGCAGCCTTGATGTTTGATGCAGATTTTTTTCCAATGATATCACTCTTCTTTGGTACACTCCAACTATTGAATTACTGCAGGCAATTATGGAAGCAGATCAGCCGTCTTTAAATTACTAGTTCGGGTTAAACTTCCTATCACTAATTTACCAAAAGATTAAATTGATCTTTTAAATGCTTTTTGTCTCTGTTGCTGATTATCTTGTGAAGTATACCCGCTTTTAAGGCTGTTCATCTACGGAAATTTTAAATTCGAGGATCACATGGGTAGCCTTAGTAGGAGACTATCTTGCAGTCAGAGTGACCCCAGGACCTTGGCCCAAAAATTGGAATTTTACATTTTATTATCTTTTTTGGTCAAAATTGCTTATGTAACCACTATTTATTTGTACCATATCCTTTGTAAAATAATGCGTTCTTTCTGATTCTGCATTAAAAATTTGTGGTTTCCATTTAAAAAATATTTTGCTGACATCATATCTTTTTCTTTGAGTCATTGATGCATTGTATATCTCAAGTTCTTGTGACTTTGCCTCTTTACATGTGTATTTTTGTTGGCGAGAAGTAAGTAAATAAAATATTTACTGGCTATTGAATTAAACTCATTTTATATCTACGAAAAATTATTTTCGTAAATTATATAGACTCAATGCCCATCCTATCTTTTTATTTAGTTAATATAAACTACGCTCAGTTCAAAAGTCTTCAATCATTGTTATTGTTTCACACGGTTTCGGAAAACCGTTCTGTCCAGTTGGGCACCTCAAGTGGCTTAATATAGAGTCATTATCGGGTTTGACGGTTATAAAAGTCCCCTGTGAAAACATTTCGTCAAAGGGTAGCTACGAAGCGGGACTGCTAAAGGGGGAATATTGTTATCCAAATAAACGCTAAAATCCTTTTATGTGAACTGAACCCTAAAGGGATTTTTTCCGAAAAAGGGTGAAATTTTGTAATATTTACCCTAGATCTAGTAAGTCAGATTTATTAGATAATTAGGTTTATGAAGCTAATACTAGGACTTTGATTTTATAGGGTGATCGCTTAATTTCTTTATACTTTTTTATTAAAATTTATATTACCTACTTCTTAAAATTATTTATGGATAATCTCTTTATGTTCTATAAGATTATTTCTGCTTCTGTCTGGTTCCATATGCACGCATGTCATTATAAGTGATAAATAGATGACATGACATAAAATATTTTTCACCAAATAGAGTAGATTTTAAAGAATATCAGGCAAGGTAAGTATTACCTTCTCCACAAAACCGGTCCTGCAATCATCCCTGTAACCCATATCCTAACAGCACTTCTCTGAAGATTTAAAAAAGACGTTTGATGTTACCAACATGGTTTTAAGCCAGAATGGCATAAGATAGTAGCGAAAAGATATGAAGTTTTTTAATAGGCTATAGGATAAATTATTTGCAAGATGAGGCAACATATACAGTGAGCCTTGAAGCTACTCATTAAGTTCCCTCAGAGTCAATGTATATCTCAAGGAACGGGATTTGAGGGACAGGGAAAACTTTGGTTTAGAAGTAGCTTCTTTGATATAAATCACTTTGCAGCTATTCTCTGTGCCTCCTCTTAAACCATTGCGCGTATTACCTCGAAAGTCCTGTCTTACACAGATATGGTAGTGTCATCAGCAAAAAGGGTATAGTTTTAGAGAATTGGAACTAGAATAGACGCCTGAGACCGATATCACCTTAACGTACTGCACTGTCTGGCATTTTTCTGATTAACTGTGTTACTTACCAATACAAGATTGATAATGTGACACTACCAAGATCAACTCACTTTAAAGTCTTTTAAGACGTCATTTTTGATAGCTCATTTTCATTTAGTTTTCATACGGAAGATATAAAAAGAAGTTATAAAATGTTGGGTTTTAATATCAGGAACTCTCCATTCTTTGAGAATATCTCTAGCATTAAATTCCTGTACTTTACCTATGTTCGTTCTTCCCAAGTCTGGTCGCCATACTATCAGGGCGATATTCAAGAGCTTAAAAATATACAGCAAAAACTTTTAAAAAACAGATAAAATTCTTACAGGAAAGAAGGGATTCGACCGATTTACATTTCTTACATAAATTAATTAATGGCGTAATTGACTGGCCAGAGATCTTGCTTCTGGAACTTCTAAATTTAGACACTCCTTGGCTGCCTTTTTACCTTTCAATACCTCGAACCAACATTACAAAATTTTCGCCTATATGTAGAGCTTGCAATACATACAACTCTATACAGGATCAATGCGATATATTTAACTGTAGCCTAGCCGAAATTAAAAGAAATCGCTTAGTTTAGATAACCTTGTTTTCTTCTTTTTTATATATTTATTAATAATTTATCATATCTATAATATTAATTTTATTTTGATAAGATGATTACATGTTTATATGCATCGTTTCCACTGTATTATTGGACTTTCTCTGTTGAGTGATGTAAGTAAATAAATAAATAGGAATGTAATAATTGGATGCTATCTTCCTAAACGTTATAAGCTTTTAGCTTACACAGCAGGAATCTATGATCATTATAGTGGAAGGCTTTATTGACATTACGAAAAAAAAAGCCATATCGTAACCCTGATCAGCAAAAAGTCGACATTAGGCCCGAGACAGGATTAAGGATACCCTGAACCAGAATCAGATTCAGAACGGATTTTATAATTCTAATAAAGATACCATAAATATATTTGGTGTTGCTATTTCTTGATTGATGAGTATGTTTCTTACTTGATTAAGGAGACTATAGAAAACAAAAAGGTATTTTGTGATTTTGTTAAGTTAACCAGAGTTTCTAAAGCATCAACTTCTGACTGATGCAAACCCTCCATAATTTTTTAACCAATGCTCAGAAAGTAATTTTTACAGTCATTAAAATTTACATAAATCAAAAAGCAACAACACAAAGTCTCGGTCTCAAAAAATTTTTTATTTGTTATGGTGGTGACACGTGTTTCGCTTCTAAGAGCATCATCAGACTTAAAAAATAATGCAAACAAAATCAAATAAAATTACAAAAAGACCTTAAAGTAAAATGAAAAAAGTATACCTTAAGAAGGTTAAAAACACGCCCGACTGGGTGAAATATACAGTGCATCCCAAAAGCTATGTCTAAATTCATTTAAAATTCAGGGGTGTGTTGGAAAAAAAAAACGCTCGGATCCGTCGATTTTTATTTCAAGTTGCGCATTTTTGTACGTGAAGTTTGTATGTACAGGGTTGCTCAAAAATAAATTACGACCATCATCTTTCATTTTTTCAAATGAAAGCACCTTTTTTTACTTCATCTTTGAATTTCGCATGGAATTCTACGTATGTTTCATGCATCATGTCCTATACCTGAAGTCAACAGTTATCGAAAAAAAGCGATTCATGTAACAAATAAAAAAGTTAAATGTTCAAAATGGTTGCCATTCACGGCTTGACAAGGCGATCAATAAAGTCTCCTTGCATATTTTTAATCATTTCCGGAGTTATGGGGCGCACTTCTCTGCGAATTCTCTCTTTCATGTCGTCTAGATTATTTGGCCTATTAACAAATACCTTCGACTTGAGGTATCCCCACAAAAAAAAGTCCATTGGTGTTACGTCAGGCGACCTAGCAGGCCATTCGGTGGGTCCTCTCCTTCCTATCCCAATCGGTGGATAGGTTTCATCCAAAAATATACGCACAGTGGCAGCATAGTGCGGAGGAGCGCCATCTTGCTGGAAAATGAGTTCTTCGTCAGGATAGTCTGGGTCCAATGGATTTGGAAATAGAGCTAGTAATGCTGGAACTAATTCAAATTGGAGAAAATCGAGATACACTTGTCCCGTTAAAGTCTGTTCAAAGAAAAAGGGACCTATTACTCTTCCGCGCACTATTCCACACCACACATTTAGTTTTTGAGGGTACTGGGTGTTTATCTCCATCATCCAATGCGGATTTTCTGTTGCCCAATATCGACAATTTTGTCTGTTCACACTACCATTCAAACAGAACGTGGCTTCATCGGAAAAAATCATGTTTGTTACTTAATTATTATTTAGATTGCACATGTTTTGTAAGCGTTCACAAAACTCATTTCGCCTATCGAAATCGGCATCAAATAACTCTTGCACAGGAATAACTTTGTAGGGGTCATATTTGTGCTTTTTAACTATTCGATGAACTATAGATTTCGCCATGTGTAAATTTGCCCGAATCTACGACAGAGGAGTGCATGGATTTTCTTACAAAGAAAGCAAAACATCAAGTTGTTAATTTTTATCTCGAGCAGGACGACCAGATTTCGGCAGATCTCTAACATGACCGAATTCTCTAAATTTAGCATCTATTCTACTCACAACCTTTTGACATATCGAAGGACGATCAGCATGGATTTCATTAAATAATTGGGCAGCTCCTCTTTGAGTCGTAATTTATTTTTGATCAACCCTGCATATACAAACTTCACGTAAAAAAATGCGCAACTTAAAATAAAAATCGACAGGTCCGAGCGTTTTTTTTCGAACACACCCCTGAATTTAAGCACCCTTGAATTAAGATATAACTTTTGGGATGCACTGTATATAGTAGTATAAA
The DNA here is from genome assembly GCF_022605725.1 of Anthonomus grandis grandis. Taxonomy (NCBI): domain Eukaryota; kingdom Metazoa; phylum Arthropoda; class Insecta; order Coleoptera; family Curculionidae; genus Anthonomus; species Anthonomus grandis. Next base: position 45,995,992 of record NC_065548.1, read on the forward strand.
TATATTTAGAGTTCGAGTCCAATGAAGCCAGCCTATACTCTATGAACCCTAGAACTCCCTCACTGTACGGCTTACCAAAAATACATAAAGAAGGTATTCCTATGAGGCCAGTGGTGTCTTTCGTCAGTTCGCGTGGCTTAACACTACGCTCAGGGCAATAACAGGATTTCAAAATGAATTTTTTGATCAAAAATTTAATAGAATTTTCAAATTTTGTAAAAATAATAATATACCCGATAATGCTATTTTGATTATTTCCCTGGACGTAAAAAATCTCTTTCACAGCATACCCGCCTCAGAATGTGAAACGTTAGTTGAAGAATTGCTTAACTCCACCAACCTCCCTAAGTTAGTTATAGACCACCTCGTAGGTCTTTTTGTATCTCTCTTTGGTTTTGGAATAAAACTTTTTAAAATTTAATGGAAAATTTTTTAAGCAATCAGCAGGACTTGCTATGGTCTCATGCCTTTCACCTTTTTTAAGCGAAGTATTTATGAGCCATTTAGAAAATCAAATTATGGTTAGTAAGTTTTTTACATTTATAATTACATAGAAAAGGTATGTCGATGACATTTTTCTAGTCTGAAGAGGAAATGTCACAAATGTTTTAGAACATTTCTAACGTAGTGGTCTGCTGATAAGAAACGATCCAGAAGATCGAGCTTAGTTCGACTCCCAAGAGAAATTCCTGCTCATACCATAATTGTGCCTCCTCTATAACTGTGAACCTCCTGTGTATGATGGATTTAATTTCTTGTGCCAAGTGACCTTCATACACGTACTCTTTAAGAATCTAGATACAAGACAAAGCGAGATTCATCAGTAAATAAAAAAATTTGCCATTAATGTTGCTCCTAAGTGACATGTGGTGCTTTTACAGTATCATTTATTCGAGCTTCTAACTCAAGATATCGATCCATATGAGGACTAGTCACCACGAATTTAATAAAAATACCTGGACTACCAATTTAATAAAAAGTAAATGACCACTACTAGGTGGCCACCATTTTACGTGATTGTGTCCTTTCGATGTTGGTCACTCTGACAAATTTCAGTTGTGCCAATTGTAGGGAAATAAAACAATTCCATTTTTTGGGAGGTTATGTTTATCAAAACGAAATAGAAAGTTACATTTAGTTAAGAATATAAGAGAGTTGTGTTAAATCTAAGATTTTTTTTGTACTTTTAAGAATTTCGTTATAACATTATATGAAAGAAAGCAATTCTCACCTAAAATGAGAAAGAGTTTCAATTCACTTGGGATAAATGCATACACTTTAAGATATTTGTTTTATTGAATCTTTTAAATCCCAATACCATGAAAATGATGATCTTTATTTAAATTTTTCCTTGTGTTTACTTAACAAATTCAATTAAAAAAACTTTTATTTTTTTCTATTTTTACTATAAGACTTTCACTTTTCTTCTATGTATCGTGTTTCCACATTAATAGGTACAACGATCTATAAGTATCAAAATATCGATGATTTTATGAGGGTTTTTAATTAGCAAGGGTTTATATAGTAAAAATAAACAACTCTAAGTATATATTATTCTATGATAAACAACACAGACAGACCATTCACAATAATTCGGTTTTGAGAAACAGTGTATCAAATTCGTTTCAATAAGGATGCTAATACATAAAAAAAAACAGCAAAATGGTTACTTGATAGTTCCTGTCCAGGCTGCATTTAGGCAAAACGTACAACGGATTAGCAACGGGCGTTTTGTACCGAAGCTGCATGTTTCTACTTAATTAAAAGTGTTTGAGAAATTAATCCAAATTCGAAAAAAAAATTATCTACAATCAGAATGGCAGTTTGTTTTTAGTTTAGGACTAAAGATGCATAATTTTGAGCTCATCCAAGTTGCATCATGAAAATTCCAATTTTCAATTACTATTTTTTTACAGGAGTTAAAATAATAATACATAGTAGGTAGATACAATGCCTACTATATATACAGGATTAAATGCGATTTTGCGTTGGGTAAATTTTTTCTTACATTTTCAGCCAAATTTCTTCTTCGTTTTGGTTTCACTTTTTCGCCCTTCGCTGATCTACCAATAGGAAGACGTTTGCTACCCCTAGTTACGCCAGGTCTTCTTCTAGCGACTGAGGTTGGTTGTACCCGAATTGCAGCACCACCTCGATGCCTTAAGGCAAACGTGCTTCCGCAAGTACTCAGAAAAGTATCCCAATTACTTTTGGTTTTTACACGGTCCAGTGTTCGCGAGCAAATGCTTATAAGTGATTTTTGACGCTAAAATCTTCAAAATTAGAAGAGCATGGTCGAAAGGAATCTTTATCGCTGCTCGTTGTTTCAACAAGAGGAGCGTAAAACTCCTTTGACTTAGCTTTTTGTCCCAAGGCCAATACAGCCATTGCAAATCTTTTTTCCGTTGTACATGAAACGACATTGAAATAATGAAAAAAACGGCAGTTTGGTGCTTACACAAGTTTCCCAGCCTTCCAACCTCGCATGTGCAATGACCCATTTGCATGTCGACTTCGTAAACTAGTTTATTACTGCTACTGCTTGGTACATTGAATGAGAATTTTTCAACAAGAACTATGTCTTTTTTTGTCAAATAAGATGCTTATTTCATTTCTTTTTTGAAAATGGCCCTACTCCCATTTATTCGTCCGTGAGCAAAATTCAATAAACGTCGAAAATAGTATTGTTCCAGCACAGTACATGTAAAACCAGCTAAGGCCACGATATTGTAGGCCTTGCATCGATTTAACACAATATTTTTGTACAGCCTGACAGATATTTCAGAAAAATTATTTGTTTAGTGACTATGCGTACTTGCATTTCTGTATGCAAGTACGCACCAATAAAGTCGGCGTTTCCAGTAATTCTTCACGTACATAATCCAAGCGGGATATTTTACAGCAGTGTTATTGCTCAATTTAGATTCGAAGCTACTTTCTGCCATGTCAGCGTTAGAAGACCTCAGTATATTTTTGAAACTATCGTACAATGCTGGTCGGTCGTTTTTTCAATATTATGCTTCTTCTCGCAAAGCCATCTCCATATTGACTGCCACACGTGAAAAGAGCATAGCAAAAGTTTCGACTCTGGAAATACTTGACTTAATGCTTGCCTCTCCGCTTTACTATCGTCCGTCATAATATATCTTAAACAAGAATCTCCAAAAGCTTCGTTCCCAAGAATCAATTTTATTCCATTTAAACCAAATACGTAATCAGATATGGTTTGGTTTTTGATAATAAAAATTCCTTGAGGTACAGCCCTAGCTACAGTTACCGTCAAAATGAACGTTATTACATGATTTTCTGCATCACCAGAGGATGTACTGTCAATAAATATGATGTCTTTTGTAGCTGGTAGTTTGTGGCTTCTTTGCATTATGGATGTTATAATTACAACTGTAAATGGATCGTCTGTAGTTTGCAATAATATTCCAAGCTTCTCATATTCCGCGGCTTTTTCCTTAAGCTTCTGCAAATTGAAATTGCCAACGTTATACTGGGTGTTTTGACTTGGATAATGTCGATATATAGTGAGCGGCTAAAATTTGGAAAAAAATCATTTAAAAATCAGGTATTGACTTAAAAAAAAATACGTCTCTGTTTTTTTTTTGCACTAAAAAGAAAATATACAGGGTGTGTCAAAAAGTAGTCTTGACATCAAATTTATTTTTTTTAATGGAACACCATGTTTGTATATCTTTTCTAAATCTATGATGGATTCTCGACATATTTTGATTAAGGAACCATGGGTCTACTTTCAACTGTTTTCCAGTTATTAACGTTCGAAAAAGTAACGTTTCTAGAGAATTGGAATGCCTATAAAATCGAAACGGTTTGATTCCGTGATACAGGGTAAAACAAAAAAACAAAATTTTCTAATATTTAGTATTTTTTTATTATTTTGTAAGTGATATCATCACATATTTCATTAAAAACTAAGACAAGAATGTGAAAGTCATTTCACTCTAAGTCACATCGTTTCGATTTTACAGGCGATCAAAATGTCCGAAACGTCAATTTTCGAACGTCAATAACTTAAAAACAGTTGAAAGTTGACCCATAGTACTTATATCAAAATATATCGAGAATCCACCGTAGATTTAGAAAAAACAAAGATATGCATAGTGTTCCATTAAAAAAATTTAATTTGATATCAAAACTACTTTTTGACACACCCTGTATATTTTCTTTTTAGTGCAAAAGATGCGAAACCATAAATCCTTAGGAGCGTGTTCAAGAATTTTTTTCAAAAATAAATACCTGATTTTTAAATGAACTTGTTCCATATTTTAGCCGCTCACTGTCTATAGTTATTACCAATTTTTTATGGGTGTGGAAAATCGCCCTTTTGAAAGCATAAACCATAGAAGGTACAGTTGGTTAAATTATGGCAAAGTTGCACAGTCGTGAGACTCGATACTGGATCACTCTGTATATTGGAAGGATTTCATTAATTCATTTACCTCTAAGGATCCAACTTCAGTTCGTATCCCATAATTTATTTTTCTCCATTCTGTATACCAATACTTTACTGATCTATATTTTGGATTCACTCATGCATTGGCGATATTTGTTTCATCCATCTCAAGCTCCAATTTGTGAGAATGAAAGTGAATAGCTTCTGTTATGCCCATGCCATTGCCAAAATATGTTTCAAATGCATTTCTTACTCCTTCCGATGCAGGTAAATAACTGAGCGCAACTGCATTGTTTAAAGCATGAGCGTGTTTATTTTTAATTGTTATTAGAGCCGGCAAATTGTTCTAGAATAGATCACTTATTAAACTTGATAATTTTAAAAAGAAACTCAATACCTTTATTTGTTCATTTTTGTACGTACTCCACTTTGTTTGAGCTTTTACAACAATAACAATTGCTGCTTGGCAGTCGAATTTTTTGATATCTTTCTTGTGGATTGTGATTTTTCAAATGATGCCTGATGACAGACATATTCCATTCTGAAATTACAGAAATTTAAAAACTGGATTTTAAAAATTAAATTGATAAATAAATTGACAATGGAAATTAATTAAGAAATTGATAAAGTTTTTGTAATGAAGAGTATAATTTCATTAGTGGTGATTAACATCATAGACATATAATTTCCTGACTTGAAAACCGCATAAGGGCAATTTTTTTATTTATCTTACGACGAATCTCAAAGTTTTTTTTTACTCATTATCTTTCTTTTTAATTCTGTATGTCAGTGGCTAAAGAGTGAAATAAACATGGTAGTTATAATATTATGAAATTTTCTGTGAAAAAATTATTTTATTAAATATTAAATTAATAAAATCAAGTGGACTCTTTTAGTTTATAATTTTAGTGGGTATTTAGTTGCAGTTAACACTCACCTGCAAACAATCTTTTTTGAAGCTAATTTAGAGGTACGCAGCACCCATGCTGTCTCATTTGCGGAGAACTCTGTAATCCACTGTTTGCATTGCTCCTTTGAGGTTATGTCTGCCCAAAATAGATGCGTTTCATCAAGATTACATTTACTAATAAGCTTCTGTTTAAAACTACTAGTCGATCAAAGTGTCTTGGCCTCTGAGATTTGGATGCGCGGTGACAAAACCGACGGGAGCTCATTTAAAGTGGTGCTATCGTAGTGTTCACATTGTTTACTCCGCAATACCTATACTCACTCGGCAGTAAATCTTTATTAATATTTTGTGAGGTGATATTAAAACTTTTATAGTTCAAAATGCCCTTTCAAACTTGTTTAAAAAATAAAGTTCTTACCGGTCAAAGTCGGGAAATAATTAGCAATTTGTTAAATTGTATGCAAGCAGAAGCTGTAGCTGGAGAAGTTTCAATTCCTCTCGAAAAGGTATGTATGTATTTAATACCATTAACGTATTATTATTACATTAACTTAACTTATTATTATTGTTTTTTACGCGACTGATGTAAGAGTAAACAATTAAGACAAGTTACAAATTATGACTGCGAAATGTACGGTATTTTTTATAAAGGCATCAAAGTTTGGATTAAATTTGTAAAGGTTGTTTTGATAATTGTATTGTTTTGATAATTTTTTAAATTGAGAATTTGATTTTGACTAAGACGGTCACTTTTAAATGATAAAAATAATAATTTTAAAAGTGTTTTATGCGTTGCTATGGTAAAATTTTATTTTTTCACCCGGTTTTCTTATTGTTATAAGACTGGTTAAAAAACATCCATTTTCGTTTCGCTTATCCAAAATACATCATGTATTGTATAGAAGGTATGGAAAACCAAGTTTTCGATGCACGTATTTTGGAAAAATATTTTTAGAACACCTTTTTCAGACGAGGTCAACAACTCACATGAGTCAAAAGCTATGATTTTTTTAGAACCACCCAAAAAATATTTTAGAGCTTAGAGTATATAGTAAATATTTTAAGATTAGAGCATCGAAAATTTAGTTTTTTGTAAGGTTTATTGTTTTGTGACTTTTGATTTAAGGAAATTGTCACTTTATATAATGTATGTTTAAATTTATAATGTAGGTACATATGTACATAGGTATGTACCTACATGTTATGAAATCATGATAAAGATTTTTATGGTTATTATATTTTTGTACATAATTTAAAATATTTATTTTTTAAACAAATATGTAAATATATGTATATCTAGGTTTTTACCTAAAAAGTACCTACCTAGGAGAAGGTAGTTTGGTAATATAGGTTAGGTACTTGTATTTAAGGTAATCAGCTTAACACCCCTTAATAACACGCAATTAGTTAATCCTTTTTATTGCTTTGTTCTCTTATAAAATTAACATATTTTTAAATAATTTGATATTTACCACTAGATCATCTTCAGAAAACTTAAGAAAATCCAATTAATACATATTTACTTGGTATGGTGCGCCTTTATTTATAATTTTATAAATTTTTGTATAAGCTCGTATTTTTACCACGTGTTAACGCAACAGCAAAGTATTTTTTCCTTATGTGTAATTGTTTGGCAGATTTATAAATTAACTTTTTTTATAGGTTCAAGAACGCGTTGCAGCAGCAACAGGGGTATCAATTAGAAGTATTCGACGAATTAAAAAAGAGGCAACATTGGTTACATCAGGCCAATCAACATCGTTTTCAATACCTAAAAGAACTAATAAATATACCAAAATTAAAATTCGCTTGGACGACGCAGATTTGGGAATTTTGCGAAGAACAATCATTAACCACCATTTCACAGAGAAGACAGAGAGAGTTCCTAGATTAAAAACAGTGCATGCAAAATATGTCGCAGATACTGGGTATCAAGGATGTAAAGGGACTCTGCGTAAGGAAATGCATAAAGTCGGTTTTCGATGGGAAAAATTTAGGAGCAATCAAAGAGTGCTAATGAAGCAGCAACCCATCAGGCTGCTAAGAATAGAGTTTCTTAAAAAAATGCGTCAGTACAGAGAAGAAGGTAGAAATATAGTACATTTGGACGAGACATACATTCACTTAACGCATACTCACATAAAAGGTTGGAGTGATAACTCTTTGGAAGGCATTAAAAAACCAACAGGCAAGGGACCACGACTCATTATAGTTCATGCAGGTGGCGAAGAAGGTTTTGTCCCCAATGCGTATATTAGATGGAAATCCAACAGCACAAGTGGTAATTATCATCACGATATGAATTATGATAACTACAAAAAATGGGTTTCAGACAATCTCATTCCAAACCTAAAGCAAAGGTCTGCTGTGGTAATTGACAATGCTACATACCACAATAAGCAAACAGATAAAGCACCAACAACAATAACAAAAAAAGCAGAAATGCTACAATGATTACGTTTCAGGGGTATATCATATGACGATAACATGTTAAAGCCGCAACTATATCAATTAATAAAACTGCATAAACCCAAATATAAACGATATGAAATAGGCGAGCTTTTCAATGCAAAAGGTCATGATGTGCCAAGATTACCTTCATACCATTCAGACCTTAATCCTAATAAATTGGTTTGGGCTGAATTAAAACAATTCGTCGCCAAAAAAAATGTTAATTTTAATTTCAATGAGGTAATTAAACATTGTGATGATTTCTTTAGAGAATTCTCTATTGACGAATGGAAATCAAGATGTGAACGAGCAAAACGATTTGAAAAAGAATTTATTTTAAAGGAACCTACAATTGATTTAGCCATAGAAAAGGTTATAATTAACCTTAACGATAGCGATATTGAAACAGACAGTGATTACTCTAATGAGTCGGATAAACCAGAAAGTGACTTATCTCTAATAGACGAACTTACTGATAATGATGAAGAACAAGCTGTGGAAAGTAAGAATCTAAGAGTTGACGATGTTAAAACGTACCTTAATTTGTAATTTTTTTATGTATAAATTTATTAATGAAATATTAGATAGGTATATTGCATTTTTTACCATTTACATAACATAATTTAATTTTATAATAAAAACATTTTTTATGTATTATGTCTATATAAATTTATTTATAATGTATTAATTATATATATATAATTAAATATATGTATTCATACATAATGTGTACAAAATGTAGGAAATACATAATAAATAAATATTGGTAAATATTACACGGGATTTAATTTAGGATTATTAAATAAAGTAATATAAATATCCTTGTTATAATTATTCATTTATTTTATAAATTTATTCAAAATTTTTATCCTAAGTAATTGCCGTCAAGGCTGGTACACACAGTATATTGGTAAATATATTGATTCATGCGTTCATTTACTATTCATAATATAAATTAATTAAAACAAAAATTAAATAAAATTTAAAGCGCGTCAAATATGCTGGATGGAAACATAGTACATGAGCCTCGATTTATTGATTTTTATGTTTTGCATCTTCCTCGCACCCTGACTCTTTCACTTCTTTATTTGCGCATCTCAGAGGCCAAGACACTTTGATTGACTAGTAACTGGCAATTTATTAAATTGCTCATAGTACTGTGGTGCAAAACACTAACTTAATACTAATAACATGATGAAAATATTTTTAAAACTTACATAAATAACAATTAGCAAACAAAACAAAATGCACGCGATTAGCAACGTACGTACAAAAGGTACACCGTATTAGCAATAGCCAATCAGTGATCGAATTTAAATACCTATTGCTAATCCGTTGTACCTTTTGCCTAAATGCGCTCAGGCTATCTGTTTGATAATCTTAATAAAAGAAATACTCTTTATAATAGAGACATGCGCTTTAATGATTTATTTGATGTTCCTAGGCATAGAACAGAACTTTTCCAATGTTCGTTTTCCTATTTGTTACCTAAATTAGCCAACACTGATATTTTTCGCAAGCTGTATGACCTACCATTTTTGACATTTAAGAAAAAAATATAAGCCACATTTACTTAGCTAAGTTTAAATTGTTAGTTGGTAAAAGCAATATACTTACGCCATAGAATGTCAAAATTTTTTAGTGATTTTATAAAATTTCATTCGTATGCTTGTGTTACCTTTTGTATACCTTCATAATTACAAAAGTATTATTGCTTAATTAGTACCTTAAGTTGCCCATATGTAATTACAGCTATGCTGAAATTCGCCGGAGTTAAAAAAAGAGGCCTATTATTATTATTATCCACGTATTAAATAAAGAGGAAGCTATATCGCCTGATGCAGACGATAATATACCCAAGCGTGTCGTTTACGAATTGCCAAAAACTAGGCAATCCGCTATACTCACAATTGAAAATGTTATTTAGAATGAAAAAAATAAAGGTCGTTCGTGATAGGTCACACGTCAAACGTCAGCATCGTCAACTTCATTTTCGTTATTTAATATATTTTTTTGTTGGCAACACTGAAAATGTTCACAGTAACCAACATCAAAAGGACACAACCACTATAAAAATGGCGGTCACCAGGAAGCGGTAATTTTTGGTATAATTTAGCAGTTTTTACTTAAAGCAGGGGTTGATTTTACTTCATTCTCAACTCTTCTCTCATAGATAGTTGCCAATAAAATAATTGTTATTGCTTTTACTTTGATTTGATTTATTCTGTTAATAACTTAAATCTTATTATGATTTTATTTGAGGTAATTAATTATGTACTGTAATAAAAACTGTGTGTAATTAAAGAATATTTTCTACTTTTTCGTTCGATTAGCAATAAAAGAGACTTTTTTTAGTTTTTTTAAACTATTATTTATTATCTTGTTGAAAGCATCTCATATAACCTGGATACTTTCAAGGGCGGCGTCATGTTCAAACTTTTTATACTCTTATTATTAAAATCGATAAAATGAATGTAAACTGAAAATGTATACTAATTTGATAAATAGAAAAAACAATTAATTTAACATACAATTAAGCAAAATTTTGCTGACCGTTCGTGCAACTATAGACAGACCCATTTAAATGTCATTGATCACATATTGCTTTTGAACGTTAACCGAACTTGTGTCAGTGTAAATAAAACATAATTTCGCACATGTAATCCAAAAGTGTCACTATACAAAATATTTGCAAAATGTACTTTTTACAATAAAACTCTTCCGAACCACATCGGCAACAATGTCACTATACAAAATATCTTGAATAATTACATTAGAGACCTCTAGATGGCGTGAGTGTCATTATGGCTTACGCAATATTAATACGCTCGAAAAAAACTAGACATCAAAAGTCTTATTGAAAATTCCTTAATACCTCAATGCTATGTACACTCCTTTTATAATAATATTTTGTAATGATAATTAACCACTATATTTAATTTACCGAACGAAAATATTTTGTTTTTTCATAATGGAAGCTGTCCATATTTAAAGTTGTGTCTATGTTGTATTTACCAGGTTTTTGAATATTTTGTTTTAGAAATTAATTTTTTGTTTTTGCAGTTGTTTTTATAGCCATTAATTTGGCTTTAGTGCCATTTCTGCATCAGTGATGTAAACTTTTATTGGCACAGTGTAAATTTAACCGTAGTTTAAAATGAACGACAGCTATTTTGTATGAATTTGAATGGAAAATAACAGTGATGGTTTAAATTTTAAGCTATGGTTAAGTTCGCGGTGCATAAGTGGTCATTTAGATGGTCAGTTTAAGTTAAGTTAGTAGTTAAGATAAAAAATATTTTTTAGAAGTACCTACCTACATCATTTTCAGCAGTTGTGTGTAAAAATAAATGTTTCATGTTTCATTTAATATAATAATATTATGCTTTTCTACATATTTCTATTTTTTTTTAATTTAATTGTTTGAAAAATTTTGACAAATTCTAAAAATATTGCATATAATAAATGGAAAAGTGACACTATAAATCAAAAAACTAAAAAAAATACAAATAAAAGAATTTATTTTCCATTTCTGTTTAGTAAAATGGTAAAAGCCAAAACATCGTTCACTTTGATAAAAAAATCGTTCATTTATTATCAATATAATCACCGTTATTTGTCTTTCCATTTTGCCGAAAACTTTAAATTGCTCTCCTGAAAAATTTACATTTTTCGTATAGTGACACTTTTGGATTACATGTGCGATTTATTAACTGTCATCATTTTCATCGGTCTTTGATGTGCGTGCAAAATTTCAGGTGATCAGACTTTTAGAAACCAGTAACAGTTAAGTTTAAAGATTCCGTTACATACATACATAAAAGCATGTTATTATAGCTAGAACCGTGTTAACTGCTCAATATAGTTTAAGATAAGAAAGAAATAGTTATCAAATAATTATTTACTAAAGTTTTAAATATCCCTAGATTGTAAGCTCTTATTAATATACTTCTAACATAAAATAGGCTTAGCAAAATACACATTCTCATGGGTAATATATTATCTTAATATTGCTACAGTTATTAAACTAAGAAAAAATCACTCACTGTGTTCAAAATTAAAATGGCATGATTGTTCAAAATGCTAATTGAAGACAATATAGACCTGGACATATTAATATGTATAGAGAACCAAGGTAAGGCAAGATGTTATAATCCATCATCGGATGGAGTCAGCGTCAAAAGTCACGAAGTAGGCGGCGAAATGACTAGCGATCTGTCCATGAGATGTTTTCATTATGGGGCTCCATGACTTGTCAAATCAGAGTAGACCATCATAAATCATTGTTTCATACCACGAGTAAAACAGCTAAATTGTTTTATTAATACCGTCATGCGTTGCGTGGCTTTTTTTTATAGATGTATTGGTATGCGCGGTTTATTATCTGATGTTAATAGTTTTACAGGGTGATTATTAAATAGCGTAATAAGCAATTCGCAATGAAATAATCATCAGTTAGGGCAGGCAGTTGTTGAAGGTCTAGAATAAAATGAATCAGATGAATTTTATTTATATTGAATCTACGAGCGCCTTTGATAAGGTAATTTTATTTTATAAAGTAGAGGGTTTCAGAGCACTTTTTGTTTTATTAAACTGATACCCGAACTAAATACAATTCAAAAAAACTAAATAAGATGAATGATTCTTTCAAGAAGTAAAAAATCAATTCTTGGAAAAAGAAATTAGACTACACAGGTGTAACATGAGTACTTTACACCTGTACTTTAGGTAGTCTAAAGCCTTTTCTTTTAAATAGTTGAGCCTTAAGCATGGTTTTTTTAAGATAGTTTTATTTATATCTACTATATGGAAAGCTTTGTTTAGATTAAGAAATATTGCTCAATATTATTGATTTCTTTTCATTAGCACAGGTTCTTAAAATAGTACTTATCTAACCTGTTATATTTACAACATACTTGACAAGGGATATGTTTACTCATAAGCTTTCCCACGCTTAAAAATGCTTAAAAATTCTTAAGTGCTATATTTACAATATATTCGATATTTATAATTACTAGATAATATTACTTGCTTTGAAATTATACATGTCAAAATAAAACAAAAAAGATATCTCTGATATGATTCAAATCATATCATCCTTTTATTTGTTTTTTTTTTAAATTATCGATAAAAAAATTATATCGTTGTCTTTTGTAAAAACTAGTAAACAGTTATTCTAAGCGCTTAGAATAACTGTTGGTAAAATATCGAAAAAATCGTTATCGGAAGCCAAGGAGACAATAAATTGTAAGACAGTAAGGACTGTGAGTAGTCAAAGGTGATGTTATGCACATAGGTCTACTAATGGACTTATCTTGCTCCATGGAGGGTGTCTAGAGGCCAATAGCTTTGAAAAAACCGCATCCCGGAATTTCCGCAATATCTATGATGTAAAGATAGCCTCTTAAATGCTAATGTCCCGTTAAAGACCTATCACTAGCCGGATTTCGCATCACTTTAAGAACAGTAATTGTCTCGTGGCACAGGCGGAGGGCTGGTCTATGTGTCTTTACCGGTCTTATGCCAGGTACTTTCGTCCATCTCTGGAGGGATGCTAAGTTCCATTTTCTGTGGCGTTAACTTTACAGTGTTACAATTTTGCCAAGAGTTTGCAGACGGTAGCTCAGAATTATTAGAGGCTTGGTGTGGAAAGGTGTAGTTACTATAGGGTGTATGAAATAAGACCCAGACGAGGTTTGGTAATAGACTGATTTATTGTATGCTTTATTCCTCTGAATACAGTTTGGTTGTGACGCATTATAACAATAACACAACCTCGGAACAAGGTTATAATCGAGGTTATAATATTATAACATAATATAACAAACCTTGATGGCACTTGAATAATCGAGGTTATAATAATATGACATAATATAACAAACCTTGATGGCACCACACAAATTAGTGCTTCTCAGGTCGTTATCCTGCAAAGAAAACACTTTTGGTTTTTGAACATTTTGATTTTCTTCAATAAGACGTCGCAATTTATTAATCTGGTCCATGGTCAAGTTGGCACAGCATTTTTAAAAAAGCTTTTGTAAACCTATAGAAAAAGGTCTGCTTGAATATTAAATTCTATCAATTTTCTTTATGACTGCCACTACTTCAGAGCATATACATTCTCTCCTTGTTTGAGGTGTCAAGATGGTGCCAACAAAGGTGGGAATCATCAAGTCACTATATAAAAGACCGGCCACAATTTGCAACAACAGGGACGACCTTAAGATGGGGATAGAAAGATGAAAATATCACCAAGGACCTTTAACAAAATGAGTACCCACTAGAGTTGACCAAAACAACAATCATGAAAGCAGCGGTAACAAAAAAAAGAGAACTACAAGAGCCAGAGGAATCCTCAGGATTCTTAGCGATCCCGTACATCAGGGGAACTTTAGAGAAAGTTCAACGTGTAAACTGCGTTTATGTCGAATACAACTATACGAGGTTTAGTGTTGAAGACCAAACCAGAAAGCCTAGTGGACACCAAGAACTGTATACATCAAATATCGTGTGAATGTAGCGACTCATATATTGGTGAGACTAAACGACCCTTGAAAGTTAGGAAAAAGGAGCACTAAAAGTTAACCCAAGCAGGAGAACTTTCCAAATTAGGAATTGTAGAACACGCTTGGTCCAACGGCCAGAACATACATTAGGAGCAGCCAAAAATTTTATGTAAGGAACAATACTGAAAAAAAATTAAATTTCTTGAAGCAACTTAAATCGCGTAAAATCAAGGAATCTTCAGCCAACCAGTGTCGAAATTCCAAATATCTGGAGACAGCTACTGTCAGAACTCTGCACGATATAATGCATTTCACACATGACCAAAAGTTCTACATGACTAAGCACATCATAAGTCTGTAATAAGTCCAGTATAAGCCCGTAGAATAGTAATTGTTGTTAGTTTGCACTTAATAACGGTTAAAGAACCGAACCATCGTGTTAAATTTAAAAGTAAAGGCATTGCACTTTCGAAGACTTAGTTCTTACTATTATAATTAAAAATTCAGAGATTGGAGGGACACAAAGTCAATGGTCTCAGATTAGGTTTATTTTTTTTTTACCAATAAAACGTGTTTTGCCCTATGGCATCATCAGATCTAGTAGCAAGTAACCAAGTAAGAAGTAGAAAGCAACCCTAGTATAAAAAACAATAATGCATAGACACACATTACAGCGTTAAGATACAACTTACCGGTAAAGCTATTCGTTCAATACCACAAACATTTAAGTTAAAATAAAAAATAAATTTATAAAAAATATTACTGACGTTCACGTTATATCCGGTTTCCAAACTAAATAAAATGAAAGTAAATAAAACAAACAGAATGAGGTTAAGTTAAACGGGAGAACGGAAATAAAAAGTAAAATATGACTTGGTCGAGAATTGAATCAGCGACCATCAAGTTCGTAGGCGATAAACTTACATGATATCCAGGTCGTGATAAATATTGTTAAAAATTAAATACGATTCGAATGTAAAAACATCGTTCGCACAAGACAGTACAGGACTCCTTTTTGCCCTTGTGACCTCCATCTCCTCTAACAAGTCAAGCTTCTTTCCTTTGAGGCACTCATGAAGGATTTTTACAATTTCCGGGATGAAAAGTTTTTGAAGAGAATAAATGGCTTGTATAACCTTAGAACATTGAAAGGCTAGAAGTAGCATGCCGTGGAACTATGGGCAGGTTTGTTTGCTTGCAACATCTCTGATGCAATGATGCCAAGTGCTTATAGAGAAATGGCAAAAATCACTTTATAATATCATAAAAATTTTCAGTTGTTTCCGAAGGCACAAAACAATACTACTGCTCCCCTTTAATAAAATATCAAGCATTTTTTAAAAATAAATTTGATAAGATACTCTATATCGAAGTCAATATAAGTTAAGTAAATGAAAATAAAGTACGAAGAAACGAGAAAACGGTAATGGCATCGCAACGCCGCTCGATTGCATTGTTTATGTCACAGATACAAGCACTCTCTACCAGTGACGTCGTCAACAAATATTTACCTGATAAATTTTTATTAATTAATAAATAAAGAGTTTGAGTATAAGTAATATTACCATTTATGAGCTATTTATGTGTTTTTTTTAATGGACTTCATTAGAGGAAGGTCCTAATGAAAGGCAGCATTTTTGTCAAAGCATTTTTATGAAAATTAAATATTTTATTAATATAATATTATAGATTTCTTAATAAATCATGTTTTAAGACACAAATTTTTAACATTTTGCAAAATTTTATTGTTATTGTTATATTGGACAAAACTCAGTTTTACATCACTTACTTACATCACATAATATATACTTCTATGCTGCTGACTTTTTCAAAGGGACAGTATTGCTTCAGCGGAAAAAGTTAAAACTACAAGGATGTTCAAATTGTGAAGGAGTTGCAGGTTTTTTGTAGGTTATAAGATTTTTATTATGATTATTTAGCCTGTATAATGGTTTTGAGACATTTAATAGTGACCTATATAATACCTAATACCAAATATTATATCATATTAATTTATACTAAAAAACAAAGCTAAGAATAAAGACTATGTACAATAGATTAGATTAGAGAGTTTATTAGTAGTAATATACAAACAAGTGCTTTTACAAGTCAAATAAAATATGTAGTATGTTGGGCTTTTCCATAAAATCATGTTATTATTTCATGTAAGTATTTTAATAATGACTTGAGACATCTAATTCAATTTCTTTGGCGCAAATTTGCTTGTTGCAATCTTCGAATTTTAATTTTTTGTTCTTTATTTTTTTTCCATAATCTGGTGACAAGTGATTAAGCTCTTGAAACGGTGGAATCATCAGTGCTTAGGTCCTCAGGATATCATTTTGATTTTACCCTAGAATAATATACATAAAAATATAGTATTACCAAAATTAAAAAGAAAAAATTAAAAAAATGTATTATGATAATCCAATTGATCAATAAAATGTATGTTATTATAGGGAATCTTTGTAATGTCATACATTTGATTAATTGCATTTAATTAAACAAATATAATACAATAAAATACCATATCACTTTTAAATAAGATATATAGAATAGGATGATACATGGCATAAAACTAGTAGTCTATTTTGGGTGTATTTATACCTTTTCCTTGGCAGAGTCAGGGAATGTGTAGCAGTTAAACAAAAACGGCTTGGATGAGAAATAGTAATTGTTGACCTAGACTCCACGGTTACTGTAGAACTATAATTCTCAGATGCAGTTATTGTTGATGATGAATGATCAGATCTGTAATTATACAAAATTTGGTGTATCAAGAATATTAATCTATTTTAATTATCCATACGTGTCTATATTAGCTTCACTGTTTGTACTATATACCATTTTGAAAGCTAAAGAAGTTTTTGCACTCTTCAGGAAAGCTACCCCTGTAGCTTTGAAGGGTAAATCACTTGGTAAATTAACTGAATTATTGGCTGCCGTGTTTTTAACCAGTGCATCAGAAATCCTAGTAAAAAAATAGTTTTACACACATACCTAATTTAATAAGTATTAGGTATAAATAAATCTTATATGAGTAACACTAATACTTTTTGTGAAGAAGCTGTATGTTTTACAACATAGCCCAAGCACAAGTTTTAAAAGGTTGTTTTTTTAGCTTACATAATGTAGTAAATAAAAGCATGCAAACCTTTATCAATAATTCTAAGGTAAAATATACTCATACCTATAAATATACTAGAAAAATATATTTAAAAAAATTACCTTTGAGGTAGAGCTGATTTTTTTAATAAAGTCTGGCTACTGATAATATTATCTCCCTTATATCACTTCTAAGGATGTGATCTGAACAAAAAATATGTTCTTTTTAAATGTGTTGATTTCCATTAATGAAACCCATTGTTCCCTTTGGGCATAATCATTGGGCAATCTATAATAGGTATTTGATATCTAATCAAAAAGCAGAAAAAAATTACAGTAATAAATTAATATGTGGTGCCAATTACTATATATATTATTGTAAGTTGCAATAAGGTAAAACAAAAAAAAATTATGGAACAAATTTTAAAGAAAGACAAAATTAACTTTATACATAGATATCAAACTATATATAGATAGGTACATAGGTATTATGCATTTTTTCTGCCAAAACAACAAAAAAAACATAAAATCCTGTAATAAAACCAGGGACAAAATTCTAGTTTTATATCTTTTATAGCCTATTAATAGATGAATATGTTCAAAAAAATCTTTAGATTTAAAAATATAAATATGTTGGTATTTTACGCACACTTTCACATTCAAATTTTTATTAGGTTTATATCTATAAGATCCCCTATTCTACGTTTATGATGATGGTTACCCCATGATGTGATGTTATGAAAGTATCGGTACTTACTTGTGAAAAGATCGGCTTGAATCACGTTTTTATCATGATGCGGCACAAACGACACAAGTTTTTGCCATCCTAGCAATTTAAAAAAATACTAAAACGTGGCCTTTTTTCCTTTTTAAACCAAAAATTAAAGAAAATACACGAATCCCGAATATAAACAAAAAGCCGTTTGACAGATGACACAACGCGTATGGTTTAGGCGCTTAAGCTCCGGTGTTGTCGCTTCAAATTTTTTAGAAGCAGTTTTAGGGATAAGAATGTTAATAATTTTGTTTTTTTTTTTTTGCTTAAGGATATTATATTTATTCTTAAAATAGGTTAATTGTAGTATTTATACTTTTTATTTTAAATTTTCCTATAAAATATAACAGAAATAAGTTAAATTAACGTTATAATGTTTGTTAAAATATAGCTAAAAATTTCCTCCGTTCGAAATTTGTGTCGACTTGACAACAGAGAATCGGCACATATGTTTGTAAATAAAACACCCCTCTTGCCCCTGTGCACATGTTGGACTCAAACAAAGTTGTTGTTTACTAATTCTAGCCTTTCAATGTTCTAAGTGTATAACACAATAAATAACTATTATAATTGCTAATGTAAACTGGCTCCTCAGACCATAACCAATATTCACTAAGAAAAGCAATTGAAGGATAGTTTAGTTCATCTAGAAATAATTCTAAATCACTTGGTCTTTTTTCTTTTAGATTAAGCATTTAACAAAAGAAGATTTAACTTAAATCTATGCCTACAAAAGAGTTTAAGTTATTACTACTAAAAAAGGACTAACGGAGGCTAGGCGGAGGATGCTATTAGATTGTTGCTAAGATTTAGTGAATTTTGTAGAAACACACTATCAATATTGGGTAAGTTCAGTGCACCTATCTATGATACTCTCCACTTCATTAAAGAATGGCTGACAGATTCAACAAAAATGGCTATTCATTTTTAGATATTGCGAAGGAAATAGTTGTGAGAATTATAAAGGGGGTAAAAGGAGATATTTTCACATTTTCATATAACACACCACCAAACATTGGAAAAACCAATAGTCTTGTAGCTAATAGTTATAGAGCAACAATGCGCGATAAGGACAACTCATATTAACAAAAAAAATTTTTGGAAAGAACCGATAAAGACCTAGAATTAAACACTAGATATTTAGTGTTCCAGAAAGGACATTTTTGAATGTAGTTGACAAAAGATTAACGGAACTGGCACTTTTCCATGCTATGTTTAAAGTTACGACATATTTTGCCTTTATATTTTGGTCAACAATTGGACTTTTATCGATTCATTATCAAACAAAGATAGGAGATTGTGAATTTTACTATGCAACTATTATTTGCTAACAAAGCAAATATTTTATCCCAGGGGTAATACATTAGGGATTTGCGTTATAATTCGTACTACTAAACGGACATAAAATGAAAAGAGAACAAAAAACAAAATTAAACCAATCTAGGCGCATGGTGAATAGGTCGGACGGAGAACCAAACAGTTAGTTACGCTTTGTGAAGAAGGAGAAGCCGAAATTCTTGTTTTCTTTTCAACTTACTTAGGTGACATATTACTTTTCTCTTTGTTAATCAATCCTCATTCTTCTAGAAAAGAAACAAATATTATAATAATATTTATTATAATAAATAATATTATATTATAGGTGTCCGTTAAGAGTGCATGGCAATGTCAATTAAATTTAAAAAAGAAAACGCTAAAATAAGTGAAACGTTTTCAAAAATTAAGTTGATGTACAAACCATTGTCTCATCAAAACAATGATTATCTTTAATATTAATCTAAAAATGAATATTTAATCGAAAATTAAAAATACTTCTAACTACTTTAGATAAATAAGATATTACCTATCTGAAAACCACAGATGATATATTTGAAAGGACAAAAATAATAATCATTTCAATTGATCACTGATTTCAACAGCATCATTTAAAAATGGGTTTGACTCATTTCATTATTGTTTTAATTTGTTTTAGCTGCATACATATTAGTTATGCAGAAGTAAGTTTAACCTTTAATGGGTTAGAAGCTGTTATTAAGAACGACTATTTGACCTTAAACTTTAGGAATAATTCCAGAATTAGATCATTATATGTAGGAGATACTAATATTATACACCGCAGTAGCAATAGTTTCTATATGGATTGGATGAAAAGTAAGTTTTTTAAAAGTATTTATTTAAAAAAAACATTAATAAGTTACATTTCTGACCATGATTAATATAAATTTTGTGCAAAAAGTGATAATAAAAATATAGAGATACAAAATGAAAAACTGATAAAAAATAATAGATACTCGAAATGATTTTATATACGATCTCTTTTAATTTATACAGAGTATTAGTTTTGAAACTTTCATTAATTAATGACACTCAATTAAAGTGAGTTAGCTTATTACCATACAATTAAATGTTATTGCAAAATTACCAAATTTTCGGTTCAGGTAAAACCAGACACTAGCCACCAGCAAACAATTTGTTATAAGGCTTTGTCAAATCTGACGTACAGCCGAATACAAGAAATGTTTTTTTTTTCATTTTATCAATCTCACAACCATACATTCAAAGTAAGACACGTTAACATTACTTTTTATCTAAACTTTTATTTATTAGATTTTTCGTCGATTAAATAATTCATACTTGTTTTCAAATATCGACTGTCACTGATTTATTGACACTTTTCCTCACGTCAGTGACAATATTCATTTTACTGGTGCCCGTTTGGTTTTACCTGAACCGAAAATTTGCTAATTTTGCAATTGAATCGTGAATTTCGAAAAGGACTCAACTCGGATTTTGATTAAATTTGACTTTTCCGCAAATTTTTCAGGTTTTATAGGTTTATTTTATAAAGGAAAAGGGCTCATATCTGATGTTGTTCTTACAAATACGAACTCGTGGTTTTAAAACAAAATTTCGAAAACGACTCATCTCGCTGAGATGGGTCCTTTTCGTCATGCATTGCTACGCGTTTAGTAAATGAAGCGAACCAAAAAGGGGATTTCTTATTTTTATAAGACGTGAATTTTATTGGAGTATAGGCATCGTAAAGTTTGCTTGTTTCAGTCGCTTTACGACAGTTACTTGGTGTACGTCAAGTTTGTCATTTGAATTAGTAAACAATCACATATTTTGGGTACTGTTTTGTTCAACGTTACTAGTTTTTTTCTAAATAATGAGTGAGTCTAGTAGTTCGGACGAGGCAGATACAGGAGTAGAGAAAAAGAAGCGAGGAGTAAGAAATAGTGAAATGTATAAAAATTTAATTATCAAAAAAGCCAAAGTTAAGGGACTTGCACACACAAACCACGTGGGTAAAAATATTCCTTGTAGGAAATCTGGGCCTAGTTGTAGGTAAATGTATACCTATGTTCTATTACATAATTAAAAAATAATAGGAGATGTTGATAGAGGTAGATAAATAATGTTATTTATTTAGTAGGTAGCTATTATATTCAATATAAAATAAATACAAAAATGGTTTTGTGAAAAAATAGTTTTATCCGATGATGCCAAAAAAGGAATATTGAATCGCATAAATGGTTTTAATACCAAATATGAACAGGACATATATATTCAAGGATGTATTTTATCGAAGCAGATGGAAACAGAAAAGAAGTATGTAAAGTAGCTTTTCTAAACTTGCATAGTGTTACCGACAAGAGAATAAAGAGAATTTGACTACTAAAAATTGCAAATAAAAGCCCCCACGATACGCGAGGAAAATCTGCCGGGTCTAGAAGCAATGTAATGCCCGCAGAAACATGTGCTTTAATTCACAACTTTATCGAGTCAATTCCTGTTAAAGAAATTCACTATTCAAATAACATTGTAAAAAAATACTAATCATCTGTTTTGAATGTGACAATATTGCATGAGAGATTTTCGGCAAAATATCCAGAAAGCAAAGTAAATTATCAGTTTTTTAGAAATTATTTCAATGAAATTTTGACTTGGCATTTGGTAGGCCACAAATTGATGTGTGCTCAAAATGTGAAGAAATTAGCGTTAAGCTGAAGAATCCCCATTTAAACGATAATGCCAAGAGGGTCGCCAGTGCGGAGCTAATCATACATAAGTGTCGGGCATCGAAGTTTTTTAATAAAGCCAAAGCTATTACAGAAAAATTTAACGAGAACGAAGCAGAATCTACCACTGCCAGTATTTCCAGACCAAAAAGTGTTCTATTACCGCCAACTTTGGGTATACGAATTCTGCGTACATAATATGAAAACGGGGAAGGCAACTTTGTATTCCTATCTCGAGGGCCAAGCGTTGAAGGGACCAAACGAAGTAGCTTCGATTTTAAATGACTTTATATTTAAAAATGTTCCTGAAAATATTATAGAATTACATTTATTCTGCGACGGATGTCCTGGGCAAAATAAAAATAATACCATAATAAAATATCTTATCGCTTTGTCACTTACTCGAAATTTAAAAGTTATTCTTTATTTTCCCCAAAGAGATTATTCCTTTAATGACTGTGGTAGAGATTTTGCAACCATAAAGCGTAAGATTAGAAGAGAAGATGGTTTGTTTACTTACGAGCAGTATACAAACTTAATACTCAGTAGCACTAAAACAGACAAATTTTGTGTAAAAACGATAACTTATACCGATATTATTGATTTCAAGGCATGGTGCAAAGTACACTTTAAAGCAAAACCATTATCAGAAAGATGCTATGGAAAAAAGTTGCTAAAGAAAACAAAGTATCTTTTCAAGTTTCAACTTTTTATGAATTTGACTTTAATACAGAAAAGCCTGGAGAAGTTTTATGTCGCCCCTTCATTGACAGCGAAATTAATACTGAAACTTTTAGCCTTCCAAAAACTAAAGGTATTTGTGCTAATCTTCCTACTGTTGAAGACTTAAAAATGACTGACTTGAAAAAGTTGAGGCAGTATATACCTGCAGAATATGAAGACTTTTACGATAGTATTTTGAGCTGGCCGACTACTGACAGAGAAGCAGGAGCTGACATTAAACAAGACTTTTAGCAGAGTTACTTTATATTTGTTATTATTTTCTAAATAAATTAACAAAAAAAAATTTGATCTTTAAGGAATTTTTTTATGTTTTTGTATCTTTCTTTAAAAAATAAAGTTGAAGTTTCTTTATTAATGTTCTTGTGATTATATAACCTCTCAAGTGGTGCTTAAATTTCGAAAACGGCTCATCTCGGGAAATTCTAAAGTCCATTTTAGAAAAACATTTAAAATTCATAATTTTGTTGTTCAAATCTGTCAGAAGCAATTCAGTTTTTAGCTTTTCCTGAAAAATTACGTTTTTGCGAGATAAGCCCTTTTCGAAATTCACGATTCAATTACCTTTAATTGAATAACTCAAGACTCGCTTATTAAAATTTTTTGAAACTTTGCACAAGGGTTTGCCAGATTGGTCTCTTAAAAAAGTTATGTTACATTTTTTCTGTAAAATGTACAGGGAAGCCAATAATTGACCCCCTTAAAATTTACATGGGATTTCCTATGTTCCGCTCGGCGACGCACCGCCCGGTATATTGATTTACTTACAAATATTTATTTTTTCATCAGATTTATGTACTGGAACGATTTGAGTAATTTTCAACAATTAGGATATACTCATACTGTCAAAATACATTTATTAAATACGATAAAATGAGGTTGACTACAGCTTGGACATAATGGTAGCCTGAAGGAATGGTAGAATAATAAAAATATTTTAATTTCTAAATATTAGGATAATGATGACACCATATTATATTAATGTCATATTAATGTAATAACCATATTAATTTCATATTATTATGAAAATGTAAATACGTTAAATATTATTCTCCTAGTTTTTGTACTAATAATATAAAAAATAAATAATTTTAATACTAATAAAATAGTTATTCTGTAGTTAAAGTTGATTAGTAGGGTTTATGTCAGTATTCTCCTTGAAATTATTGATCTCCATCGGCAAAAACAATAAAGAAAATTCTAAGCATTTCAAAATTGTTCCAAGGGTCTTTAAAAGGGGCGTGTTTCGTGAGATATTATTCAGTTTTAATAATTGTTTAGTCAGTTTTTACCTTGGAAAAAATTAAACGACAGTCAACGCGAGTCATGTTCAAGTTTTTTTGACGTTGCCAAAAGTGTGTTCCTAAATTTCGTTTTACTAACTTACTAACTAGTTATTACTAACTTAGTATCAGCTGTTTTATATGTAGGAAGAATGATTGTTCAATGATTATGAAAAGGGTTCGTAGTTGATAATGCTACTCTTACCCGATTTTACAATTGTCAGAAGTAAAGGATTTTTGAAAGCATATTTTAGTGAATGCCTTTGACAAGAAATCAGGCTAAGATGAAGACCGAGAAATAGATGAAGCAGCTCCATTAATGAAGTTTGGCGAGCAGAAAGTTGAACAAGAAGAAAGACTTCTTAAATACAGAAAAGATCAAGAGGAACGAGTCCGGATACAAAAAGAACAAGACCGTAAACAAGAAGATCGAGACAAGAAACATGAAGATCATTAAATCCAATTAAAGATCATTTATCCAATAAAGACAATAAGTACAAAAAAAGCTCCAGGAACCAGAGATAAAAGTAAAGCAGACCCCTCTTTATCCCGATCCTGGAATGCAAACAATGACGAAAGTGAACTCACCAAAATTTGACGCAAAGAAGTATGGAGTACCTACTTAAACGAGGTCGAGACCGCTGCTGGGGGAAATCGCTGGGATAAAGAAGAAAAGGCAATCAATCAATCTTAAGCTGCACCTTAAGAAGGAGAAGCTACAGAAATATTAAGAATGGTGCCATCTGAGGATCAGCTGAACTTCGACGTACTGGTGCGTACCTTAGAGATGAGATACGGTGAAGCCCATATAACAAGTATAACTGGCTCAATTGAAATTTAGAAGATAACAACCCGAGCAAGGACTTCACACATTGGGGCCGATGTTGCTCAATTAGTAAATCTGGCTCTGAAGGGTACAGCCCCAATAGAGCTTTGAATAAATTGGTTTATTGATGAGGTTCAAGATCTAGATACTAACCATGCTCTAAGGATGGCTCATCATAAAAGTATTTCGGAAGCTTTGGCCCATGGATTAGAGTATGAAATAGCTTCTCAAGCAACTAAAAGATAGACACGAATTAGACGAATCAGAACTCCGGAAAGTGATCTGAAGTGAAGACGACCTGAAGAAGATTGAATAGTTTTTATATAGAAGACCTAAAAGACCATTCCAATGTTGAAATTGTAATAAGAAGGGGCACCTTAAACGCCAATGCCCCAAGCCTTTGAGAGACCCAATGGTGCAAGCTGGCTGGGTGTTATCAAGCCCCACATATAAGACTAAACCTACTGCCACGTTCTGGAGAGAGCTTGGTAGTACTGGGAAAAATATGCGATCGTGAATGTGAGATGAGGGTGCATACAGGATCAAGACGTATTATCGTGAAGCCGAATATCGTAGCTCACTATAGAATTTCACCATCATCATATTTAATTCTGGAGTCCGCGGATAAAAAGCGATTTTTGGATTACATGAAGCTACAGTCACCATTGGCTTAACGACATTCCAACAGCCAGTACTAGTGGCAGAAATTATGGATGATGTCATATTAGGATTAGATATTATGAATGCCCAGCAGTTTAAAATGGATGTATGTAACCGGATATTGACGACGAGAACTAAAGAGATTTTTATGCACCATCTATATAAAGATAAAGAAAATACTAGAGTTGTTAAGTTATCTAAGAATATTACTATACCAGTAAATTCAGTGGTAGTGATTAATGCCTCAACTGGGGGGAAAAAAGGAGAAACCGTTTTGATTGAGCCCATGGAATGCTGTAAACTATATAGTCAAGGAATTTTTCCACCAAAGACGTTATCTACGCAGAAGAAATCTGCTGTTTTTGTTCGAATGGTAAATTTGAAAGAATATGATCAACACCTGAAATAAGGAGAGAACATTGGCGTATGCTCTGCAGTAGTGACAGTCATGAAAAATGCCTAAAGAAGTCAGTTATCCCCAACCAAAAATTGAGGACACCCTGGACACGCTAACAGATTGACACTAGTTCTCAACACTCGATCTGAAGAGTGGCTACTGGCATGTAAAGATACACTCAGAAGATAAGGAAAAAGACGCATTTTCCACTGGAACAGATTTTTGGTAGTTTACTGTCATGCCCCTTGGACTGTGTAAAAAAAAGCCACCTTTAAAAGACTTATGGAATCTGTGTTACGTGGAATGACTTGGGAATCATGCTTAGTATATCTGGACAATGTTATCATACTGGGAAAAACATTTGAAAATTGTTTCAAGAATATTCAAGAGATATTTGTTAAGCTCCGAGAGGCCAACCTGGAACTAAGTTCTCAAAAATGTTACTTATTTCAAAAAGAAGTTCGATATCTTGGCCATGTAATATCAGAAAAACGTTTCAAGACTGATCCAGATAAAATAAAAGCAATCGAAAATTGGCCACGACCCACGGACAAACACCAGTTAGGAAGATTTCTGGGCCTTTGTACCTATTACAAAAGATTTGTAAGAAATTTTGCTAACCTTGCAAACCTCTACATAAGCTTACGGAGGTCAAAATAATATTTAGTTGGTCAGCAGACTGCGAAAAAGCATTTCAGTGGCTAAAAAGAGCACTATGCACATCTCCAATTTTAACATATCCGATTCCTGGACAAACTTTTATTTTGCATACAGATGCCAGCAATGTTGAAATTGGAGCCGTTCTATCACAAAAATATGAAGTTGGCGAGCAAGTGATTTGCTGCAATTGCAAGTGTGGTTATTTCAGTAAAACCTCAATAAAACTAGAAAGAAACTATTGTATGTCAAAAACCCTGAAGGACAAATACAAGGTGGCTTTAACGATTACAAGAGTATCTTACTAATAGAACATAGCAAAGCGGATATCAACAAAACGATGCTTCATTAAGAAAACCCTGCACTGAAACATGTCAACATTGTCTTAAAAAGGAACCGAAACAACATCCAGAGATATCTACTTGTCATCGTATTGGCCTTGACAGTCCTGAAGAGTATGACGCAGCTAGTTTAATCCAGGATCAATGTGATGACTCAGTATTTGGTCTTATTTACGAACTGAAGTCTCGAGAAATTTCAAACCCAGAATGGAAAGATATTTCTGACAAATCTCCAGAACTAAAACCTTATTGGTCTCAATGGGATTCGTTGAGTATAAAACATGGATTGTTAAAAAGAGTCTGGAAAAGCGTAGATGGAAAAGAAAAGATATATCTGACAATTTTGACAGTCCTTCCTCGAAAAACGAATTCTAGAAGTTATTGAAACTATCCATGGCGGTATTAGCGGAGGACATTTTGGAGTTAGTAAGACCTTAGCCAAAGTGAGAGAATGATTTTACTGGCTGAACAGTGATAATGTAGTATCATATTTGAACGAATTGCCACAGACGTAGCAAGACCTTTTCCTACTAGTAGCTCCGGAAATCGATATGCTCTTGTTGCTATGGATTACTTTAGTAAGTGGCCCGAGGATTATCCGATTCCAAACTAAGAAGCAGCTGAAGTGCTGTTCTAAAACTGGATATGCCGATTTGGTGTCCCTAGAGACATACATGGAGACCAAGGAAGGAACTTTGAGTCACGAATATTCCAACAAGTATGCTATGCCAGTTATACTTGTTGGAATATTCGTGACTAAAGTTCCTTCCTTGGTCTTCATGTATGTCTCTGGGGACACCAAATCGGCATATCCAGTTCTAGAACTGCACTTCAGCTGCTGTCGTTGCTTCTTGGTTTGGAATCGGACAAACCTCGGGCCACTTACTAAAGTAATCCATAAGGAAGGCTGGGAACCAATAAGACACACACAACCCCCATTTACCCTCAGTCTGATGGAATGATTGAAAGATTTAATCGCACATTTCAAACCTATTTAAGAATTGTGGTACTAACTCTAAGCAAACCAATTGAGATACCTGTATACAACCATTCCTATTGGTATATCATTCTTCTATCCCCAAGTCAACTAAAAAAAACAGCAAAAGTTGTCTTCGGTGATGAAGTTCGTTTACCTTTGGACATTATTACTAGGAGACACGTAAATTTGTAAGTCTTAAGGAGTACTTCGACCACCTACAAGAGCGTTTGCAAATGGTCCACGAACAAGCACGTCATAAACTTAACTTAGAAAGTACGACAATAAAATCACGTTATGGCTCAAAGGCAAATTCTACCGGTTTTAATCCGTGGGATAGAGTCTCGTGATACAATCCACGGAGGATGAAGGGCAAGTCACCAAAGCTTCAGAAGATTTGAGAAGAATTCATTGCATTGCATTTGCATTCCATGTGGTCACCAGAATCAACGACGTGGTGTACCGTATCCAGCAACGTCGGATAACAAAGATGAATATGGTAAACATCGTCCGGTTAGTGCCTTATCATGACTCAGGGAGTCCCATGTTCAACTCTGGAAGTGTTGATTGATCGGGACGATCAAACTTGAGAGGCGAGCAGTATTATGAAAATGTAAATACGTTGATTATTCTCCTAGTTTTTGTACTATTTTATTGGTATGTTGTAGTTAAAGTTGATTAGTAGGGTTTATTTAGGCTTCTACTTACGTTTAGTTTAATATTTTCATCTATAGTGTATAGTTTTTTAAGTAGCTCATCTTATTTGAGGACTCCATTTTGACCCCAATTTAGCTTATTTAGGTTATATTATTGAAAAATCCCTGTATTCTCAATTTTCTAGAATTGGTATATTTGCTTGCTTTGACTGTCAGTATTTTCTTGAAAGTATTCGTCTTTTTGAGCAAGAACAATAAAGAAAATTCTAAACATTTCTAAATTGTTTCATGGGTCTTTAAAAAGGACACGTTTCGTGACATATTTTAGCGTCAAGCGATATTTTTGTTAATAATCTTGTAATTCTATGTTATTATTTGATTTATTATAATATTGAGATAAGTATACAAGCTTATTATTATATTAATAATAATATGGGCAACGCGATGCGATGCCACTGTCTAAAAAATGCAAGTCCAGGTAGTGATTCTAAGTAATGCGATGCGTTGGTAAAAATAACAGAAATTTTTACCAGCGATCAGTAGAGAATTACTACGTGCCTTGTTTGAAACGGTTGTTGTGCGTCTCCTATAAAAATAATATTTTTATCTAACAACATATTATTCAGTTTTAATTGGTTAGTCAGTTTTTACCCTGGAAACAATTAAACGACAGTCAACGTGAGTCAGGTTAGAGTTTTTTTGACGTTGCCAATAAAAGTGTGTTCCTGAATTTCGTTACTATATGTTGCAGTATAACATGAATAATTCTGTATAATCAAAATTGTATAAATTCTTAGTATACCTTATATTTGTTTAAGGTACACATATATTCTTCAAGCCAACAAGCGTTCATGTTGTCGAAAATACCACTTCCAGAGTCCACTTTTACTGGCTTCAAGATCAATTAGAAGACGAATATACAATGGAAATGCATTATATTATGACCGATGATCTAAGCGGCATATATTGTTACGTAAAAGTGATTAATGATAAAGAGTTGAACTTTACTACTGCAGAAAGCAGAATGGTAAGTCTGTGGAAAGATCGCAAAATCATATACATATATACAGTTGTGGTCACATAAATAGCACACTTAGCCTTTTCATATATTACTTACAAAAAACAAATTCCTGACTGATAAGAAAATATTTAAGCAGTTAATCTCCTCCTAATATGCAAGACTTTATGTTTATTTTAAAAATATATGCACATACAGAATTTCATTCCAATATTAACGTTTTAAGGCTGGACACATAAATAGCACACCTTTCATTCTTATTAAATATATCGAGTGGTTATTAGTAAGTATTATTTTAACTTTTAAATTTTTGAATATTGTCAAGAGTAGTTTTGTTTTTAGTGGGTAGAAAGAAACATTGTGGACCAGAGAGGAGAGCTCTTATTATAGAAAAGAAAAATCAAGGCTTTTCTATTTCTGCTATAGCAAATGGTTTATAATGCTCTGGCTCTCTATGAGACCACTCAAAGCACAATGAACAAGAAAAGATTAACAAGGCCTCGAAAAACCACGTATAACATGGATAAAATTATTATTAGAATAAGCAAGGGTAATCCATTTTTAAGTTCCGCCCAAATAAAACGTGCAATAGCAGACCAATATGGCGTCAATATTTCTGCAAGAACAATAAGAAGAAGATTATGTGAAAAAGATTTTAAAGGTTGTGTAGCTAGGAAAAAACCACTTGTTTCAAAAAGAAATATTAAAAAAAGATTGGCATTTGCTAAACAACATATAAATAAGGACATTAATTTTTGGAAAACCATATTATGGAGCGATGAAACCAAGATTAATAGATTTGGAAATGATGGAAAATGCTATGTTAGACGTCCTCCCAATCGTGCCTTAAACCCTAGGTACACAATTAAAACTGTTAAGCATGGAGGAGGATCAATTATGATATGGGGAGCAATGTCATGGCATGGTGTTGGACCTATTCATCTTATAGAGGGAATAATGGACCAATACAAGTATAGGGAGATTTTGCAGAATGTTATGGAACCATACATAGAGCATTTTATGCCAATTACATGTAAGTTCATGCACGATAATGATCCAAAACATTCTGCAAAATCAATAAAACGATGGTTTACTAAAAATGTGGTAGATGTTTTGGAATGGCCGCCACAAAGCCCAGACCTGAACCCTCTGGAAAATTTGTGGGATCACGTTAAAACCAAAATTAAGGTATTAAATTCCTCAAATCTGGATGAACTATGGCAAAACTTCCAAGAGGCTTGGAACAGTATTCCGGCAAGCGTGTGTGCAAAATTGGTGGAGTCAATACCCAAGCGATTAAGTGAAGTTATAAAAAATAAAGGATACCCAACAAAATATTAAATTGGTTTTGGTGAAAGTAAATATTTTTTAAGTGTGCTATTTAAATGGCCAGCATTTCTTTAGTTTTTTTGTTATGTTTCTTACATATTTAAAATACTCTTTTAATTTTAATTAAATACAACTCTTTGTAGAAGATCTAAGCTAAATATATTATAAAAAAAATAGAAAATGGTATTTAATATTTTTTATCGCAATTAAGAAAAGTGTGCTATTTATATGACCATAACTGTATATATATATATATATACAGTATACAGTGCTTTCATTTCAAAACAATCCAACCTTAATAACTTTCTTAAAAAAAAAAAAAAAAAAAAAAAAAAAAAAAAAAGCATGTCAAATTAGATATACAGGGGGCCGTTTAATTATGCAATTACTGAAGTTCTGTCAATCACCTCCTCACCTCCAGCTAACCTCACTTTAATATGTCAAATGGGAACCTCCATCGTGTGATACATCATAGTAAGCAGCGTAAAATTCTCTATTTAACGGTACCAAAAAAAATAAAATCGGTAAATGTGTAAGCAAATAGTTAACGAAAATGTCTAGAAATAATGAATATTTTATTTACGCCAAACTTTGGTATATCAAATGGCTACCCCATGGTGTGATACATTATTTTAAAAGGCATTCATTATGCTATCAATGGTTGTAAAAAAAAATAAAATTGATTGACCAAGAAGCAATTAAAGTGTAAATCGGTAAGGTAGAAAAACAAATTTAATTAGTTTAACCAACTTATTTTATTAAATGTTCAAAATGCGCGCCGTTATTAGCAAGACAATAAAAACGCCTATTTTTAAACTCCTTACGAACATTGGCAAGAGTCTGCCCGCTAATTTCTCTGCATTCTTGAAATATTCTATTTTTTAAATTCTCAATACTCTCAGGTGGGGTTTTATAAACTTTGCTTTTTAAGTAGCCCCAAAGAAAAAAGTCTAGTGGGGTTAGGTCCGGAGACCGCGCAGGCCATTCGATTGCACCACGTCTGCCAATCCACTTTTCTCGAAAATTTTCATCAAGCCACTCTCAAACTACCAAAGTGTAGTGCGCGGGAGCTCCATTCTGCTGAAAATGTATATTATTTTCATTCAATAATATAGCACCATGTTGATCTACTTGATTTTCCATAGATTGAAAGGGTATATTGCATTTTCTAAAAGGTTTAAATAAATTTCGCCAGTCAAATTTTCTTCCAAAAAAAAATGGCCCGATTATTTCATTCCAATAAATTCCTGCCCAAACATTTTTTGGGGATATTGGGCATGGCCTTCCCGAAAAACATACGGATTTTCATTATCCCAGTATCTACAGTTATGTCTGTTCACCAGGCCATTTAAAAAAAAGGTCGATTCGTCACTGAAGCAAATGTTCTTCAATAAATGGGGATCGTCGTCAATTCGCTGGCACATCACTTTACAAAATTGAATTCTCCTATCAAAATCATCTTCTCCGAGTTCATGAAGAATATGCATTTTATAAGGAAAGAACTTATTTTTTTTTTAAACTTTATGTACCGAACCAGTGGAAATATTTGTTAGTTTTGCAGCCTTTGGTATTTGGATCCATAGCAAATTGTCCTAGTACTTCAACTTGGCATGCTTCATCGACAACTCTATTTTCATATTTTTTCTTATTGCAAATCGATCCCGTCTCTTCAAATTTTCGTATCAATTCTAATACGTATTTATGGCTCACGTTTTTATCTTGATACCTTTCATTAAATGCTCCCGCGGTTCTGCGAGCACACCGATCTTGAGCTCCATAAAGGCTTTTTAATTATTTCTAGTCTTTCGGCTAGCGTATACACCATTTCATTAACTCACTGTTTTAACTAAAATCGAAAAATTGCACGCGTCGAACTGACAGTTTTAACCCTTAACTACTATCCTCCCTATAGTAAAATATTACAGCTACCCGCGGGTCAATATGACCCACTTTTTTATTTTGAAAATAAAAAACTGTTTGATCAAAATAAACTAATTTATTCATAGAAAATAATGAAATAAACATTAATAAACAAATTTTGTTGGCCAAAATATCCTAAACACACTTTGGGCAGATTTTTTTTGAACATTGCTGGCAAACTGGTATTTTGCAGAAATCGCAGAAGGTGTTCGTTTTGCGGTCCTTTTTCGGTGGGCAGAAAGCACATTTCTTTCTCTTGGAGGCACCCTGAGCCTGCTGAAGAGCACAATGCGTTTCTATAGCAACCCCAAGTATATCTGCAGTCAGTTCTCTCAACCTATGTGGTATTTTGTTGTTGCAAACTCTCGATCTCATATAGGCTTCGCATAGTTGACGACCAAGATTTTTTAGAAAATTTAATCTACAATTTTCTTTTCCTTCGGCAGCAAATTGATAGATAACTCTGCTGTTGATTGCAGAAACGTTTAAAATCATGTGAAAAATAACCATTGGTCATCGGCGTGTTTGTCATCCTGCGAGATGTCGAATATGTTGCACATTTCTGGTCTAGTGCATCAACACCGGCTTTTGTATCGTTGTAAAATAACACTATATCCGGCTTTTTTGATGAGTCGTCTACAACATTATCGTTATGCATTGTCGACAACAATATTACGGATTTGTTTTTTTTTGGGAACGTGAGACACAATAGTATGAGTAGAGGTAAACCCGAAAATGGAGGACTCTACTTCACGTTTTTTTCAAGGTAAGAATTCGGGTGGAACAAATCTTTTATTCTTCTTGACTGTGCCAACATATGTAAGCTTACTATTGAGAAGTTCACCAGTTAATTCCATTGATGTGTACCAATTATCTCCCGTTCTGTTTCTATTGGTCCCAACCACAGGACCAACTAAACGAAGTACTGTTTCTGTCGGTATAGACACGTTAGACCGATCACTGCGTTTTCCGGTGTAGATTTCAGAATTAATCATATAATGTGATTTGGAATCTGCTAAAATTTGAATCTTGATGCCGTATTTCGCTGGCTTAGCAGGCATGTAAATTCTAAAACCGCAGCGCCCTCTAAAAGGAACTAACATTTCATCTACGGTTAAGAATTCAGAGGGCGTGTAACACATCATTGAGTTTTAAACAAATTCATTATAAATTTCAGATATTGCAGCCAGTTTGTCGACTTTCATTCTCTTCCGCCTGGTAACCATATCGTCGAATATTAGGCAACATAATAGGAAAGAAAAACGTGCAAGAGACATCGTACAACGAAATATATCTCTACCTGTCCCGTCGGTAGCCTATAGAGATCGTAGATCTTCGTGTCCAGATTTAAAAGAACCCAGCAAATATGAAAGGCCTAAAAACGCCTCTATTTCAATTTTATCGGTCTACAAATATATATATATATATATATATATATATATATATATACAGGTAGTATTTTAGTAAGTAGGTAAATTTTGATAAAAAGCATGACAAAAGGTCATTCTTTTTCTTTGTGTTAATGGCTAAAAGAACGCTGTATAATAAAGGAAAATTCATCAATTTGAGTGATAGTCGACCATCATCGATTTTTTCTTCCCTTTTTAAATCGAGGGTTTTAAGTGTACACGTAAATTGAATTATTTCAAACTCTGTGGTATATTTTAGCCATTTAATCTTTAGTCAAGAAACCTTTTGCCTATCAGTACCGGTACTTCGTCTCACTAGTAGGTATGTTACCGAAGAGCTTTGGAAATGCCAGAAAATCTTATCGGCTAAGACCAACAGCTGTAAATTTGGATTTACCTCTAAAAGAACGTACAAGCTGAAACCAGTCTCGTAGCATCATAATTTTAAAATCATTCGATATTTGTTTTTTTACACCTTTCAATTCTTGCGTGATCACTGTCACACTCAAGGCGAAGATAACCTGATAAAAGTTTTGTTTGTTAAAAAGACAAATTGTTTATCAATTGTCTCAAGAGTTGGTTTCTTCTAAATGGCATATAGAAACGTAACCGGTATATTGA
Source organism: Anthonomus grandis grandis (assembly GCF_022605725.1). Classification (NCBI taxonomy): domain Eukaryota; kingdom Metazoa; phylum Arthropoda; class Insecta; order Coleoptera; family Curculionidae; genus Anthonomus; species Anthonomus grandis. The sequence continues at coordinate 46,031,015 of NC_065548.1, forward strand.
TATTTCGGTTTTGCCCTACGCACCGTGTTTGAATGTATTCTAACTCACTGAAAGATATCTATTAGGTTTATTATTTTACTACTAAACACATGAGGAATTTGGTCAGATCATCTGACTCCAATTATTTTTGTCCAATATCTATATCTGAAAGAGTAAGATTGTAAACTAATAATAAACGCTTAAGTCTTACTTTATCCGCATCGGTGTTAGCACTATTTTTAGAGCCTTGTATTCGTGACACTTGCGACATATTTCGATGTAGGGCTATTAAAATTTATATCAAGTACCAGTAAAAACATCAAAACTTGCTGTCTGTAAATCCTTTTTGTAACCTGTTCTCTTAATAGCCTTTATGCATTTGACGAATGTTTAGGTAGCTTGGTAAAAATTACTGATTGGGATTATCTCGTTTTGCGTAGTGGCTTTTATGTCGGATATATTAACTTATAAATTCTCGTATATTTATTTCCATCTTTGATTAACTTATTAAACGTCCTCTCATATCCGCCACTTTTATATATATGCCTTAGGACAATTTTAGTTTTCTACGAGGAAAAATGTATATATCACTTTATATTGTATATATCACCAATTATCTTAACCATCGTCCGGAGACTGGTAGACCTGGATAGCACTGGAAGAAACAAACGAGGTGAGACACTATTAGACTACTGTGCAACCTTGGGCCTAAATATACTTAATGTGAGGGACGAGCCGACATTCGTCAACGTACTACGCAGAGAAGTAATTGATCTAACCCTAGGCAAGGAACGCATCTGTGACCTTATGATAAATGATGGTCACGTACCTGACGAACCCAGTTTTTCAGATCATAAGTTTATAAGATTCGAACTAGAATCTGCGGATAAACTTCAAGGATTTACAGGAATCCCAGGAAAAGGGACCCAGACGGAAATCCCACTGGAGTCTGTAAAAAGACACTAGGACGCAACTGGAAAACTGCCCACCGTCCAGGCTAATAACAATCTAGAGCTCAAAGTGAAATTCGAGAAATCATGTCTTCTAAGTAAACCACGTCAGGCTGGGAATACCTCCTGGTGAAACCAAGAACTGAGTGAGCTTAGGCGGACAGTAAAAAGACTCTTCAACAGAGCAAAGAAAATTGAAGAGTGGTACCAGAATATGCATGACTCGACAAGGCAATAGTCAAAGAACCACAACAGACTTTTAGTTCTTACATAAATTCTACTGGAAAGTATACGATAGCCGAGGACGTTTAGTTTAATGTTGAACACACACTTCCCGGGATCGGAAATTCTCCCATCAAGACAGTTCCAATATCTGTCTCCTGTTATTCCAAACAGGAACAAAAGGGAGAACAAGAAACTGGTAAAAATGGTTGTAACCTAAGGAGAAAGTAAAAGGGGCGATAGACACCTTCAAATCATTTAAGTCTTCTGGAATAACTAGTATGTCATGTCATATCATCATGCTACAGCAGGACAAAGAACTGCTGCTACCATGTTACGTATGCGCGCCAGTTTAGCCGGCGCACATACCAGGAGTTTGAAGGTAGTATTCCTACCAAAAGTGTATCATCTGTATTACATAATTCCGCCTGAAAACAGAGAAAAAGCTTATAAAAGTTACATCAGAGACGACGTTCTATAGATTAGCGCTCTACATCGATACTAATATGCCTACCAAACAAGTAAATATTGTGAACAAGCGATTCACGAGATAACCCAGGGAGTCGAGCAATCTTTGTAAAATAAAGAAATCGCCCTAGGAGCCATCTTAGACATTGAGGAAGCATTTGACAACACGTCATATGATTCAATCAATCATGCCACAGCTGCACGAGGTATACATTCTATGATAGGTGGTGGGGACAAGCAAATGTTAAGTCATAAGAAAGTGACAGCGAGTTTCAATAGCACCACGTTAAAAGCCAAGGAGTGGAGGGGAACACCGCAGAGGGAAGTTCTTTCAGGACCGCTGTGGAACCTTATATCAAAGATAGAACTGGAGAGACAGCATATCTTCGCTGTGGGATACTAGCACGAGGGGGCAACCAGGCTTACGTATTTAAAAAGAAGCAAGAAGCTCGGACCGTTATCGAGCACTGGTGCATGAAAGAACATCTAAGGGTAAGCCCCGCAAAAATGACCCTAGTTGCCCTTACAAAAAGGACAAAACTAGAGCTCGTAAGTGGTCTTTGGGGAATACCTGCGAGTCGAAGATGAGGTAAAGACTTACGTTTGACCCTGGCTGTAAAACGCAGCTACAAGAAGTAAGTAATAAATAACAGGCCACGAAAACTCTTATATACTGTAAGAGAATGCTCGGCAGATCATGGGGACTCTCATCAAAAATGATACACTAATATGGTGCCATGCGGCAGAGAGGAGGACTGTTATTCAGAGCTGTCAATGACACACACACAATGTCAATGACTTCTGCACTACAAAACCTAACAGCGCTAGGCCCGCTACCAATACAAGGAGCTACTGTTGAATGGCACAACGATCCTAACGAAAGTTGGACACAATGTCCTATTTTTGACAAAATATAGGACGTTTGGCGAGAGGTATCCAGACCTGAGACCAACTGATGAGAGAAGGGGCACTAAAGGCCGAACCTGCGCAATCATTATAGGATATTAGGCAGCAACAAACGCTTTAGAACAGTTTAAGACTAGGTCAAAGACTGTACCAAACTGCTGGGCGAATTTTGCGAATCTAGCTAAAGAGCAAAACAGGCTAAAGATAATCCTATGACAGAATATACCAACCATGGTGCTGTAAGAAAAGTAATCCAACTTGCAATGAAGAGGACCATTAACAGACTCATAGGCCCAGAATCAGTAAGCGATAAAACCGGAAAAAGGGATCAGACACTGGTTGGAATTTGAGCATAACAGCTATTGGGAACAACTGCTAATGCTGACACTCTCCAAACAACTTTTGGGCGACCCGTCCAGGAAAGGTGAGAACTTACTGGGTCACTGCAAAAGGTAGCAGGACTGCTCATGCCATACAACCTGCAGAAAACACCTACATAGACTCGGTAAAGTAGATACACCGCTATGTAGAGATTGTGAGGAATAGTAAGAAACTATGAAAGCATTTAACCAAAGCAGGACTACAGTACTGGTCGAAGCCAAACCTTTTTCATAGAAGATAAGACTGGGCAAAATACTGGACTTCCTAGAAGCAACAGACCATGAGCATATGGTAGTAAATCCATGGGCCACAATAGTACTGCAACAGACCATAGTGCAGGGAATCAACGACGTTGTATTACCCAGTGAGGAAGTTCCCACCTTATCGAGGGTTCAAAAACTACCGGTGTTCATAAAAAATTTCTTCGCCAACTATTGTTTTCTAAAATCTTTAAAATTCTTTAACGCGAGTTAAAAATGATGTTTCATTATACTTTAGCTAACTAATAAATAGACCTTTGGCATCCTCCTTGGTGCTAGAACCAAAAGTTTTAGCTATTCTTGCTACTTAGTTAGTGTTAGTTCTCAGTTGGGGTCTTTCTTTATCTTAAAACGATGAAAGTCAGATTCTTTGTCGTAAGCTTCGCTTATTATTAGAGGCCTTAAAAAATTTTATGAGGATTGATCCAATAAATTCATTACACTTGCATTCTGACCTACATTACTTAAATCTGCTTCTAGAGCATCCTAAGTGAAATAGGAGTCTTAAAACATCTCATATATGTCATAAAAGCCCTGCACGACAAGAATAGAGCAAACGTAAAAAAAAGGAAAACCCTCAACGGATTTTAGCATCGGAAAACGTGTCAGACAAGGCTGAATTTTCTCCCCAATTCTCTTCAACATATACGGAGAATGGATTATTAGAAAGGTTCTAAAAAACTGGCAGGGTGGAGTCTCTATTGGCGGAAATAAAGTCTCAAACAGCCTTTTTTTTTATAAATTCGATTTTTCTTTTTTAATCTAATCATCTGCAGATTATTACTAAAACATATACGTATACTCCTTTTTATTACATTTTACATACTTTCCTTAATATAGTCATTGTTTGAGACCGATATATCATTCTCTGAAATTCTGGGAGACGAAGGAATAGGCAGCTATTTTATCTTAAGACAGCTGATTTTCGATTCTGAGTCTAATGCATCATAGTAATGGACTTTAGTCATATGCCCTAGTGACAACTTCCGAATTATTACTTTTCGCACTTCTTTTTAATTAGTGATAAAAGATCTAAAGAAACAAAAGGTCGACTTAATATTTAGGCCTATTTTAATGTATAAATACAAATTTTAAAATAAATTTTATTGTTATTTAAGGTCTATCGATATAATGCTACAATCCTGACACAAGGTACTAATCAAGAAAGGAGTGGTACTATTCCAAATGGTCGTGAATTAAAAAACTGTACATCCGTTCAAGACGCTACATGTCGATTTCCCAATGGTACTTATTATACCAAATACGATTACGCCGCATACATAAAACAAACCAACTACCAAGGGCTTTATGGTAATGGACATGGAGCCTTTCTAATTTCTCCCAGCAGGGAGTACCATAGTAAGATTCTATAAGGTCTGCTAAATTATTGAGTTTAAAGTTTCATTTATTTAAGGTGGTGGACCTTTGCGACAAGACATTACTGTCCATGAAGAATGTCTAATAACAAACTATTTTAGTAGCACACATTTTGGTTCAAGCGTGGTTCGTGGTCCACTGGGATGGACTCACATTTATGGACCATTCTTACATTACTACCCTACTGGAACAAGTGATGATGATATCATGTCTAAAGTAGTCAAGCAGGTTGAAATTGAAAAAGCAAGTTGGCCATATTCATGGATGAATGATACCGAGTACCCGTTAGAAAGGTAAGATATTTTTTTTAAAGGAAATAGGGTAAACGAAAGAGTTTATTATGTAACGATGAAATAAATTACAAAAAAAAACTTAAAATGTCATATTATTGCTGTAGCGTTTTACTGTTACTATGCACCTACCACTAAACATGATCACCTAAAACTACTAGAAATATTTATTTACACTGTATTTATTTTTTTTATTACTATTAATTAAAAGTCACACCAATATTTAGATTTGAACTGATCTCCTAGCAGTAAGGCTTATTTACATACTTACTATTTTCCGTCTTTACGTTTTTTTAAGATAAGCTAGCAGGAACAGGTAACGAAAGCTATCCCAATCTCTCAATCATCATTGATATTTGATGTTAACTAGTTTAGCCAAAGCTCCATTGTGCCCAATATGACTAAATATTGGAAAAATATTTGGCAATTTCTTCCAAGTAGTAGTAGTAGTAGTAATCGTGGGGGGACATTAGCCGGCAGGTAGACCTAAAAGTCAATTTTTGCCAACTCCTAAAACCCTGTCATCACCGCTGACCACCCTCTTTAGTCTACCTAAGCAGGAGATCCGTCCTACTAATTAAGTGCAGGCCCTCCAAGTAAAGATTCTTTAGTTTCTTTCGTAGCAGGGACAGAGCACTAGGTGCTAGTCCATCCTTCGCAATCTCCTATAGAATGATATGCTGTTTCTTCCGTCAGGCCACATTTAGCGTACAACGAGCTGTGCACCACGCCTTAGATATGCAGATGTCGGTTGGGTCTACGGTTAGGATATCTGTTAAGATTCCGGACAGGTCTGCTATAGACAGGGTTGCTCTGTGCTGTGAGAGCAGCCATGCTATCCTAGCTTAACTTGGATTTGAGAGCAGTTCTTTGGCCTATCGACAACTGCTGTTCCTAATCCCATTTTTCCTGATCTTTTCCGATGCCCAGTTCTCTAGGATATGGAAAATGTCTCTCTTACTTAGTCCAAGGTAGGCGTGGCTAATCGGTGGGAAAGTTGATCCGCGCCTCGCAAACACGTCCATCCGCTTATTGCTCTCTACTTCTCTGTCTCCAGGAACACACTCGAATCACCTTCCTCCTACTCAATGTGTCCAGTGGATTCCTGCACTATTGGACCAGTTTAGAGCTGGTCCTGTGTGCTGCCTGTAAGGCAGCTGGCGGTCGGAGTAAATGATTATTTTAGTCTCCGGGCCCTCTTTGCCTTCCTGGCTAGTGGCGATTTTGAGAATGGCGAACACTTCGGCTTGAAAGACTGACGAATGTCTTCCAAGCAAGAAAGCTTGTCCTTGATCGGTGTCGATACAATCTTGAATCGTCCGTGTACCATATTTGCAAATCCTTTCGAGGTCGCGCCTCTATATTAGACCATTTTTCCTTACTTGTTTTGTCACAATTGACAGAGAGGCTCGTTTTCCTGCACTACCTTTGAATTGGACATGCACTCATGCGATCACACCCTACTTCAATGAATTTGCCTATGACTATAACCAGTCTATCATCAGCATAAGCCTGAGCATAGAACCCTTCCTCCTCAAGCTGCCTTAGGAGACCGTCCATGACCAGACACCAGAGCTTTGGCGATGGGCAATTTTCTTGCGGGCACCCAACGCACTCCGATCTCTGCTCAGTGATCCCCAGAGCTGAGCTGGCAGTCCCCTCTCGCAGCGCTGATCTGACTCAACCGACCAATGAAGCCGGTGTGTTCATGGTCTGTAGAGCTTTCAGATCTGATTGGTTAACTTATCGAAGGCTCCTTCAACGTCAAAGAAGAGTGCTAATGCAACCTCCTTATTGTTGATGGCTTTTTTAATTACGGCGTGTAGACCAACTTCAGTAGACCGCCCTTTTGTGTACACGTGTTGATTTTTATGGAGTGGACTTGCCTTCAGAATTACCTCAGTTAAGTGTTTCTCATCATCATTTTTTCTAAAGTTTTCATTATAAAGGGCGATAAACTCATAGCCTATAAGACTTGGCCAGGCTATAGACGTTTTTGCCCGCTTTGGGCATACAGAACACATTCGCACATATTCCATTGCTAAGCTAGCCCGAAAAATATCCTTTAATTGAGGAAAGATCAAGTTCAGCGCACGTACCGATTACGTATTACTTCTACCGCATGTGATCACAATAGGTTTACAAGTGTGAATTGAATGTAATCTATAATATGTTTCAAGAAGTTATTCCTTTATATGTTTGCCAATACGATTACGTAATTAAGCCAAGAAATAAAATTATATGCAAAGAAAAAAATATATATATATAGTTTATAAGATAAAATGGCGAATTAAGAAAATAGTTCATTAATGTAGTAAATTAATATGGTACTTTAATATAGTACATGCACGTTCCTGAACTTGGTACTGTGTTCCAGGTTAGCCTTGGTGGTAATAGACAGTCGAATAATACGGCTACATCGTTATTATCGGGCTCGTGGAAAATTCCAGTAACGTAGACACCTTCCTGGAGCTGGTTTTAAACTCCTAGAATAAAATTACCAAGTTGAGAGAAGCTTGACACCACAAAATATAGTGAAAAATGAAAAACTAGTTAAAAAACTCTTAAGAAAACAATAAAAGTAAATCTTATTATAAGGTCTGGGAGTGAAAGCTTATTTTTTACCTCTGATGGACGGGGGTTTCAAGCCTATGATTTTGTTATTAAGATAAAAGTCCTGTTTTCAGATAAAGACAATATTTTGCGTTGGTGTTCTTTTAGGTTATATTTAAAAAAATTAAAGATAAGTTGATAAGAAGCTTTCAAGAGATAATATTAACAAATAGGAAAACTTTACTTACGTACGGAATCAAGTGAATCCCGCCAAGCGAAATCAGTTACGGCCAATATCACAAATACTCAACAGCAACAAACGTTACGCCACACCCAATTAATAAAATTAAAATCCAAACCCCACATAGGATGATTAACCTTAAAATACCTTAATTTTTGCTCTCATTACCACGCGTACCCATAGAAGCTGAACAACTGATCCACGTTAACTAACAAGGTAAGCACATTTCAAAATGGCTTGTGAAGAGAAACAAATGATGACCGGCTTTGCGATCTAGATAAGGATAGAAATCCGGTCATATGGCGATACTTTGCTGACATGACTTTATGTTACCAAGACCTGAAAAATAACTTAAATTCGAAATATGCGATCGAAATCCATGATAGCTGATAATTTGTGGCCTGATTTTACCGCACAACATTTATAGGTAGTTAAATTTTAAACTCGAATTTTATATAAAAAACTTGTTCACTTTTTTAATTTTTAATTATGTTATGATTATTTGAGAATTACAATCTACTTGTATTACAGGATTGATGATTTATTTATTATAATATGTATAATACTCATTTAATAAAACTTAAATTTTTTAATGTAACAAGTTATCCGTTAATAAATAGGACAGCTAATATTCGTAACAGTAATTTGCGAGTTCAATAAAAAACAATTCAAACTCGTGCTAATTTAAGATTATCCATCTAAAGCCTAAATCAATTTTTATTTTTATATTTTAGTTCCAAAAGTTAATTTTCTACTTTTTATTACCTCATAGGGCACAGGTTAGTGGATCAGTGAGTGGCCAAAGTAACGCAACCATCGTAATATGGGATTCTTTGGACGAAGAGTTTGATGATAATAGTTACGGCTATTTATACACTACAAATACTGACGCTGAGGGAAATTATATTATCAAGAATATTCGTCCTGGTACCTATAGGATGGCAGCATTTCCACGTGCTGGATTAGGTACAGATAGCTTGGACGAGACTAATGTAACTTTAGAAGCAAGTAAGTTTTTGAATTTATTTCATATTCATTTAGTTACTTTTTCTGAGGTGGTATAGTCTGAAAGTATACAATGAAATGCAGCTTTCTACCGTAAAAAAATTTACTTAAGTAATCAAGTTGGGTGACCGAGAAGGCCAGTTAATTTTACCTCTTCGCTTCATGGCTCTTAATTGTTCCCTTCCCTCTGTTATGTATTTAAATAAGTACGACTGTTTCTTGAGCAAGACTTTTATTTAAATAATTACAAGACATTCAACAAGCCGTTAAGCAACCAATATGTGACACGAAGCAAGGCAAGACATAACCTCTTTATTTGTACTGAGCGACCTGACAGATGAAAACTTAAGTTACGTTTATATTTTGTACAATGCTTCGTACGGTGTTAAGGCGCATTTACATCACCCTCTTATCTTTTGAATCCATTTATATGAAAAATTTAAAATTTTGCACATATTATTAGCACCCTAAATACTACTTTTTGGTCCCTAGCTCATTTTACAAAACTTGATTAATTGATTTCGCTCGCTATCAACGCTGGAGTGCAGTTAGATGCCTTCTTAACCAGAGAAAAATTACGATATGCTAGCCTGACATAGGCTCTATTTACTCAATTTATTATCCCATCTTTTTTTCCGCAAAGCGAAATAAAACTGGTATTCTGTTACATAAAATGAACATAAAACATTCTGCATGAAGTATTTTATTTATTTTAGAATTTATTATTGAAAAAATAAAATAAATGAAAATGTCAGTAAGAGTTTTCTATTTTAAAAGGTACTCAAGAAGGCCGCCTGATTCAGCCTACGAAGTGTAAGAATAATTTCGTCCCTCAGAAGGTTAAGGTATTTTTCGGCATTTAGATTGCCATCATTAAAAAAGGGCTCTATAATTTGGTTTCCTAAAATGCCAGTCCATACATTAACATTCTGAGGGTACTGCGTACTTTTTGCGATACTCGTGTGTTTATTTTCTGTTGAGTGACTGATGGATTGTGACGACCATGAATAGAAAAAGACGACTTCTCAGTAAATAAAATATTTTCTATAAATGCAGGATTTATGTTCGCCCTTTCCATCATTTATTTGCAAAATTCCATTCGTTTCACCTGAACCTCATCAAAAATTTCTTGACTAGTCCGCAATTTATAGCTTTTAAATTTATTTCGCTTTAAAATACCTCGCACAATTCGCGGCGGAATATCAAGCTTATCAGAAATTTAGGTACTGTTACAAGAAAAGTTTACCTCAGCCACAATGCAAACAGCAATTTCTTAAAGTTCCCTTTCTGACCCCAACTTTCGAATAAGGTGGCTCTTCGACATATGCTTTTGCACTGTTCTCGACGTCTGATAATATGCCCCACTTTGACATTTCCAACGTTGATGCTTCCCAGATTATTTTGGCTAGTAAAAAACTCAAAAATAAGTTAACATCTGGTGTAGACGGTGTACCTAGCTTCTTGGTGCTCATTGATGTCCTGGCTGATCCGCTGATTTACATTTTCAACTTAATACTGTTAACCGAACAGGTTCCTGAAATTTGGAAGACTGCTAAAATAATACCTAATTTAAAAGCTGGGGACTCTGATCAATTCGTGAATTACAGGCCAATCTCATTACTCTATAACTTGTCAAAAATTTTCGAAATTATCCTGAATCGGTCGCTATTTAGTCACGCAAAAAAACTCATCTCTGCAGACCAGCATGGATTTTTTAGCGGGCCATCTTATGTTGCTAGCTTATCCTGTCTGTCTAGCCACATCTGTGAATCACTTGATGTTAATACTCAAGTCGATGTTATTTATACCGACTTACAAAAAGCTTTTGATTGGATGGATCACTATATTTTGCTGCATAACTCAGTATGGTTTTTCAGGGAGATTATTTAATTTATTTCATTCCTACTTGACTGGTAGATCTCAATATGTCGAATATGACGGCTTTAAATCGAAAATTTTTAACGTAACGTCGGGTGTGCCACAGGGTTCGAACCTGGGTCCGCTCCTGTTTTATTTTTCTTATAGATGTCTCGATTGAGTCACTCACTTGTCATAGGCTGGCTTTTACCGGTGATTTGAAGGTATATTTAAATGTATATGGTTTGGAGGATTGTGTTTTTCTTCAGAACTGCCTAAATACATTGGAGATATGGTGCTGTGTTAACAAGTTAGGCTTGAATGCGGCTAAATGTAGTGTGGTCAGTTACTCTATATCAAAAAACACCCTAAAATTTTGATTACTTTATTAATGATACTATTTTGAGTAGTTTAGAGCAAATTACTGATCTTGGTATCACCTTTGACTCTCAATTTACATTCGTTTCACACTTCAACAATATAATCAAATCAGCCCTGAGAAGGCTTGGGTTCATAAATAGAAGTTCTCAGAGTTTTACTTTAAAATCTTCATTAAGACTGCTTTTTTGTTACTTTGTAAGATCAAAACTGGAGTTTGGCTGAATTATATGGAATCCGCTCTATCAAAATCATGTTGGTCTCCTTGAATCTGTTTAGCGTAGATTTGCTAGCGAAGTTTTTGGCCTTCAGGCAGGATGCATATATCCAGTTAGAGGGATGATCATCGTCAACTGGAACGCTTCAATCTACATCCATTATATCTCAGACGAATGATCTTCCCTGTAAAATTCCTGCATGGGTTACTGAATGGATTCATTGATAGTCCTAAACTTCTTTCTGGTGTACGTTTCATGGTGCCTAGGCTTAATGCTAGACATCCCCTAACATTCTTTCTGCCAAGGCCTCATACTAACATCCTGTTGAAATCGCCACTATATACAATATGCGCTATATTTAATCGGATCTGTCACATGTGTGATATACATTTCTCTCCGATTCATGTGATTGTTGATATCTTGGTGGATCATTAGTCTTGGGATTAAGACCCATGTGTTTAAGTTATAGTTAGTAGGTATATTGCAGTTAATTAAATCTAATTTTGTTGAATATGTGATTATCTTGTTAAACTTTCATAATTGGGTTTTTATATCATATTAATAGTTATTTGTTCTAATTTTTTTGATAACTTTTGAGATTGTGACTTTACTTTTTTCTTTTCTTTTCATTCATTCTTTTATATTTGTTTTGTGTGTTTTTTCTTTAAACTATATTTTTCATTGTTTTGCAACTGTTTCCTGTTATTGGGCAAGTTGCCTGTTGGAAATAAAGGCTTATTATTATTATCATGGCATTTACTACGATCTTCAGTCACATAGCCATCCCTATCAAATTTTGCAATAATTGCCGTGGTCGTAGGACGCACCGGCACGGGTTCGTTTGGATATTCAAAGGCAAATTTACCGACAATATCCGCGGCTGAATTACCCGAGTAATATCATTTAATAATTTGTGTTTTTTTCTTAACGGTATAAGTAGACATGTTTTGTTTATTAACACGCAAAGTAAAATGATTCCGACGCGACAAAGACAAAATCGAGCCGCCGCGCCTGGCCGGCGTAACTTGTTTTTGTCGTACCAAACAGAGTCGTTCGTGCCTTATAGTTATGTGGAGGGGCGCAACTACATGTCAATCTTATGCAAAGCCAGTACTGTATGTGTATAGTCTTAACATCCTACTTATTGTCGATTGAATCAGATATAGAACACGTGCAATTCTTTTTTGATTAAAACCTTAGCTTCCACGGAATGCCTTGTATGTCGACTGTTATCATTGTTAGTATTAAAAATGTACCAATTTTTGATAAAGCTTAATACTTTACTAGTCAAACTGTGGTTTCATGTAAGTTTAAGAACGGATAGCAGTTTTCAGTGAAAAATAAAAAATGTCTAAGCACTGATAAGAGCAGCACATTTTTCACATACCAAGTCGGTTTAAATTAAAAAAAAAGATGTTGGATAAACAGGGTTATGCCATAATTATTTTGAGTTGTGAATTTTGACCTTAATTGTACTTTAGTATTTCAGTAGTATGTGTATTTTATAAAATGAGGTTTCCCGAAAAGTTTGTAATAAATAAATTAATTAATTAATCCTGTCTTATATAAATGGAAGACTGCTACAACTGTAGTTTCCAATAAAATGTAATTATAGGAAAAATATCTTACTAGTTCATTTTGTCTTCTATTAGATGAAAACGCAAAAGTGAACTTCGCTCTTGAGGAACCTACCGATATATTGTGGTCTATTGGTGAAGCGAACCGACTTTCCAGTGAGTTTAAATATTCAAATGAATTGCGTAACTACCAATGGGAATGGAAGCCACCTGCAACTTTAAACTTTACCATTGGCCAAAGTAACCCTGCAGAAGACTGGTAAGCATTATTAGAACCCTTATTGAATATATGATTTTTAAAAACTCAAATTAAAGTTGGGAGGCCTAGGCTGGGATTCTAAAATCACGACTCGATCTCGATACGATCACGACTTCGAATTCGATCGCGACTCAGTCGTGACGAGAAGGGTGATTCTAAATTTCAATCGTCGGCTAAACTCGTTTTATTCGATTTGATTTAGGTTTCTTGGTATATATTTGCTATTTTCCCTAATATTTGACCGATGGAAACGTCAATTGTCTTTTCTATTGATAAACACTAAGAATTTTCATTTATTTTGTTAATTTTTTTCGCCTTCGTGTTTTTTTATTTAAATATATGCCTATATTATTTCTTTAAAATAAAAAATTGTCGTTTAAAACCACCACTATCCATTGGAAAATCATAATTGAATTTATGGAAAATCACAAAAACTTGTGTTTATCCAGTTTTGGTTTTAATATGGCAACATGTGTGCAATCAATAGGACCTAGAACACCAGGGAAATTGGATCACTCTATAAATATTAATTTATTAATTTATCTAATCTCTTATATTTGAAAAATTAATGAATCGGTCAGCAAGGTGATTGTCAATAATTTCAGTAATTTTATGGATCCAATGACTTGTAGTAGTTTCGCTAATTGCAAATTTAAAATCTTGTCCAATGCTTCTTTGGTAACAATATGTGGCATAAAATCTTGATATATGTACTAAAACTGCTCATTCAATGGTAACTCTATTTCCTCTGCCTCTATTATTAACGGAAGGTTGTGAAAAAAAGGGTTGAATTAAATCTATTAGTTGTGTTTAAGAAAGCTTCTTCATATACTAATGAAAACCTGGTATCATAGATAATATATATAATAACTAGAAATTCCTGGTATGACTATTGGTAAATAATAAATGAAACAAAAAGGATGCTGTCACATTATGCACTTACTAAAAAAGGTGTATACGATATACCCAAGCGTGTCGTCGACAAATCGTTAAAAAATAGGCAATCCGCAAGACACTCACCACTAAAAATTTTATATAGAATCAGTCATATCGAGTAATCGTATCGAATCGAGGTTTTAGAATCCCAGCCCTAATTTATTTCCACCCTTAGTAATGATAGACATACCAACAAAAGTGTTTATTTGTGGGATCCTGGTGAGATAAGAGTCAATATGTATACCAAGGAATTTTAGGCAAGCTAGCCTGGCTTTATCAGCGTCAGCCTCAGAGCATATTTTTTACACTACACTTGTATCCTCCTCACTGCCTAAGAAGCGTTGACAGAAAGACCCCGGACCAGAGGCTTCGCCAAAATTATGAGTGTCAACAGCATATTGGCAGGCAAAACATCCTGGAAAACTCTTACCGAGACCATTTAGATACATGATAAATATTTCTGTGGCTAAGATTAAAAGCCACTCCTTATTGTACCAAAGATGACGTTGAGAAAACTAGGTTTCCTTCACCAGACCCAAGGCAAACTGTCTAATCCTTCTAACGCAAATAAATAATCCTCCTCAATCCGCAATTCCTAAGGATTGATAGTAGCAGATCATGGTTTATCGTATCAAATGCTTTCGACAGATCAAAAAAAGAGTCCGACAACTCTTTTTTTTGTGTCAGGGTTCTCAATCACAAAGGATATAAGCTTCAAATCCTCTAACTGAGTCGAATAATTGGGCCTAAAACCAAATTAGTTATTACAAAAAATATTTTGCATCTTTGAAAAGTTCATAATGCAAATATAAATGGATGGTGTTATGCAATAATGGGTCAACCCACCGTAGCGTAGGTTTGTTTTGAGAAAATTAGTAAATATGTTTAGCAAGTTACAGAAATTAAAAATTATTAAGGACTGTTTGTAATGCCAAAGATATTGTGTTTAGTCCTGCACTTGTCTAGCGTTGTGAGCGGGACATCCGTCTTGTTGAAACCAAATTTCCTCAAAATTAACATCCAAGTTCCGTACAGCGGGTATAATATCTTATTGCAATAAAAGTAAATATATCTCAGAGTTTAAGGTACTATCAATTAAAAAAGGCCCTACAATATGATTGGCTAAAATACCAGCCCAAACATTTACCTTTTGCGGGTATTGAGTTCGTAATGTTACACTCAAATGTAGATTTTCCCGAGACCAATATCTCACGACTGAATTATGTTGACCTAGAAGAGAAAAATATGACTCGTCTGTAAATAAAATATTATTTGTGAAGTCGTCATTTTGATCAATTTTTTCTCTTAAGGTTTCACAAAACTCCAAGCGTTTTATTTGGTTTATCTTCTGGAAAAATTTCTTGAGTGTTTTTAATTTTATAGGCTTTGTACTATTCATTCACATATACTTCAAGTTTACTTGTATAAAACATTTTAGTATTTGACAGAGCAAGAATTAATAGCAGAACCAGTTTAATGCTGCGATTCTGCCTGCCACAGTTGGACCATAGCCTTAATTCCTTTACTAGAACACGAGTATGATATACTTTAAAAGACACGATCCCACCTCCTGAGTGCCTTTCCCTCCACGATTTTCAGTCTTAACATTAAAAAATCTCTGATTTTGGCTACCTACATGAATTCCCAAATTATAAAAATTAATCTTAAACTACCTCTACTTCTTTACAGTAGAGGTACTTATCTAATAAAAAGCATTCTGATGAAAATTAAATATTTTATAATTTTATAGATTTCTTAATAAGTTTCTATTATTCTACATTTATGACGACGGTTGTCCCTTGATATGATGTTATGACAATATCAGTATTTACTTGTGAAAAAATCGGCCTCAATCCCCGTTTTCCCATGATGCGGCACAAACTGCATAAGTTTTAACTATCGTAATAGTTCACAAAAACACTCAAATGCACCGTGTTTCCCTTTCCAATCAAAAACTAAAGAAACAACACAGAACTTCACATATGCCAAATGTCAACACAAAGCCATTTGTCAAGATGACATCAGCTTTTGCCTGCGGTGTTGCCATTTCAAATTTTTTAGAAGCGGTTTTAAGAATCAGAATGTAAATTATTTTTTGTCTGCTCTGAGGATTTTATTTTTGCGCTTAGAATAACATATATCTATTTCTACTTTTTATTTTTAATCCAAAGTCTAACATCAATAAATTAAATTAACATTATTATATGTGTTAATATACAACTGAAAATGTCCTCTTTTGAAAATGCGTGTAAACTTGACAACAGAGGATCGATGAATAGGTTTATAAGCAAAACACCCCCTTTGCCCCTATGCACATGTTAAATCAAACCAAGTAGTTGTTTACTAATTCTAGCCTTTCAATGTTCATCGTTCTTTCAAGTTATCAGCTTTTAAAGTTCTTCTTTTAGGTAAAGACAGCTTGTTACGCTTCTAACTTTAATTTTCAGATCATATTGATAAGGATTTGAGGCACTCAAGGAAGTGCATACATATTAGTTCTTCATTTTATTATAGAGAGAAACTTTTTTAACGTTGTAAAAATACTAACTTTTCCCTGTTTGTATATTTTGTAGTATCTGTTTCAGATAATCAAAATTTTGACTTGTATCGGTCATATCAAGACATTCATAACTCTTACAAGAAATAACAATACTCTAGCCTCTTGCCGAATTAAAAAGTTTGTGATAAAAAAAACTAGACACCCTTATTGATAAAAAAATTACTAGGGTCATCATACTATCGATGTAAAAATTTATCAAGCGA
Organism: Anthonomus grandis grandis; assembly: GCF_022605725.1. Taxonomy (NCBI): domain Eukaryota; kingdom Metazoa; phylum Arthropoda; class Insecta; order Coleoptera; family Curculionidae; genus Anthonomus; species Anthonomus grandis. The sequence continues at coordinate 46,047,635 of NC_065548.1, forward strand.
CGGATTGATTGACCGTCTCTTTAGATAAATATATAACTAGAAGGCTGACGTACTTTATATGTGAAAGTGTATGTGTGAATAAACCAACTAGGGGTTTGTAAAAAAAGTTACTAGTGGGTCATCATAAATTCCAGCAAATCCAAAGCGTATGAAAGAAGCAACTAGCGGTTGGTAAAAAAAAAACTAGTGGGTTGTCGGATCTTTGTAGTTAAAAAGTTTATGATAAAAAAAAATAGAGGTGTCTAAAAAAATTACTAGTAATTTATAATACATGGAAGTTAATTCGAAGCGTATGAAGGAAGCTCGGATCTTTGTAGTTAAAAAGTTGGAAGTTGATAAAACAAACTAGGGGTTTCTAAAAAAAAATGAGTAGTAGCTCATCGTACATAGAAGATAATTCAATGTCTGAAGAGTAAAACTAGTGGATGCTAAGAAAATACTATACCAGTGATATGTAATCCTTGTAGTTTACTTTAAATACAGGGGTTAGCCAAACTTGGTGGGCATATAGATAGGCTCAGATAGAAGATATTTTCTTAATAAACTTCTGTTCTAAAAGTCTCGGGTTTTTTTATATCATTGATTTTGTGTTATTTTCAGGATTTTCAAAAATTATTATTATATATATTATATATATATATATATATTATATTATTATATTAAGCCTTTTGACATATTTAAATTTTTTCAGCATATTTTTCACGTTTTTTTTTACATTTGTATTTAGTCTGTAATGTCTCCTGAATCTAAAAAAATCAATATCAAGTACAGGGTGAGTTTTTCAAAGCGCGGAGTAGTATTATGCATTGATAATATTATTTATCGATGACGTGCTCCTGCACTATTATTTGGTTAAGCATTCTTCACATTTTAAAAATATTTTGGACTATACAGGGTGTTCCGAAAAAGCAGGGCACTACAAAAGTTAATTTTTTTAAATGGAACACCCTGTATTGCAAAACATTTTTGAATTCTTTGCGTAATTACCAATCTTTTTTGATAATGGTTTAATATGCCAAAAATTAATAGTTTAGGAGATAAATCAAATTTTGTTAAAAATTTAGAATTTGCACGCATCTCTTTAATATTAAAATTTAGCACCTAAATTTTGAATACAGACTTAATTTTTATCATCAGAAGTAAAATAAAGTTACTTTGATATGCGTGCTATATAAAATTATTAATTTTGTTATACAGGGTTTTTTTTTTGAAAGGCCAAACTTGCCCAACTTTAAATATAAAAATCTCTCTTATTTTAAATGAAGCACCCTGTATATTTTCATGTCATCTAATAGCTTACTTAAGAGCCTATAAATTTTATTTATAATGTCCTATCTCTATATCTAACAGTTTTTGAGATATCATGGATTTTTCTGTTTTTCTCCTGTAAAAACTGACAATGCCGACTTAAAGTTTTGAAGCACCTCGTATTTTTTATGTATCCATCAAGGCGCCGTGGAAACAAATGAAAAAAATCTCAATAACAAAAAGACAGTTACATTAGTTAATTAGAGATTAATAGTTAGATTTGTTTTAAGGTGTTTTTTAGATATTTGTTTTCAATATTAAAAATGAATTATTCAAGAAATGAATTTATTGATATGATTTTTGTTTTGGGTGAAGCAAATAAAAATTGTCTGCTAGCTCAAAGGCTATATAGAGAAAAATATCCTCAACGGCGCACACCCGATTCCCGCAGTTTTCGCGTTGTTATGGACCGATTTATGACGACTGGTAGCGTAGATCTGCCAAAACGTAATGTTGCTAATAGGGTGGCAAATGAAGGTAAAGAACTTGAAATTCTTTTGCAAATTGAGGAGGATCCCCACATTGGTAGCCGTAGGTTAGCCTTACTTTCAGATGTTTCGCAGACAACGGTAAACCGGACAACACGGAAATATAAATACCACCCATATCACATTAAGTTGCATCAAGAACTTCACAATCAAGATTTTCAGCTACGTGTAACTTTTTGTGAATGGTTACTTCGCAAAATTGAAATTAATCCAAATTTTGTTAATTATATTATGTATTCCGACGAGGCGACATTTAAAAGTAATGGTGCTGTCAATAGGCATAATATGCACTATTATGCAACAGAGAACCCTCATTGGGTACGTGAGGTTCAGCACCAGAATCATTGGTCCCTTAATGTATGGTGCGGCATCCATAATAACCGTATAATTGGACCATATTTTTTTAATGAACCTTTGAATGGGCATTCATATCGAGTATTTTTACAGCAGCAATTGCCTGAATTATTAGAAGAAGTCAATCTCCAGGAACGGCAAAGTATGTGGTTTCAACAAGATGGTGCGCCTCCCCATTTTCATCGTGCAGTAAGGGAATATTTGGATCAAGAATATCCTCAAAGATGGATTGGTCGCGGAGGATTTGTTGCATGGCCGCCAAGGTCTTGCGATCTTACGCCGCTAGATTTCTTTCTGTGGGGTTATCTCAAAGATAAAGTCTATGCGACAAAACCAACTACAAGGGAGGATATGATTATTAGAGTTAGGGATGCCTGTCAAACCGTAACACCAGGAATGTTATACCATGTTCGACAAAATATAATTAAAAGAATTAATATTTGTATCGAACAAGGAGGACATATCTTTGAACAGAAATTAACTTTTATTATATAAAAATAAGTGAATTTAATAAAAAGAAACGTCCATAAATTTGTTTCATTTTATAAGAAAAAAAATAACACGAAATGAAGAAATATAAGTATATTTCAAAAACTATTAGAGATAGGGACAGAATATTATTAATAAAATTTATAGGCTCTTAAGTAAGCTATTAGATGACATGAAAATATACAGGGTGTTTCATTTAAAATAAGAGAGATTTTTATATTTAAAGTTGGGCAAGTTTGGCCTTTCAAAAAAAACACCCTGTATAACAAAATGAATAATTTTACATAGCACGCATATCAAAGTAATTTTATTTTACTTCTGATGATAAAAATTAAGTCTGTATTCAAAATTTAGGTGCTAAATTTTAATATTAAAGAGATGCGTGCAAATTCTAAATTTTTAACAAAATTTGATTTATCTCCTAAACTATTAATTTTTGGCATATTAAACCATTATCAAAAAAGATTGGTAATTACGCAAAGAATTCAAAAATGTTTTGCAATACAGGGTGTTCCATTTAAAAAAATTAACTTTTGTAGTGCCCTGCTTTTTCGGAGCACTCTGTATAGTCCAAAATATTTTTAAAATGTGAAGAATGCTTAACCAAATAATAGTCCAGGAGCACGTCATCGATAAATAATATCATCAATGCAGAATACTAATCCGCGCTTTGAAAAACTCACCCTGTACAAAATACCGAAATAATTCGTTTTGAGCTCAAGAAGTTAATACAAGTAGCAAAAAAAGTTATGAAAGGTAACTTTAACTTGATGCAAAAAAAAACTAAAATCTTTGAAGATATTCAGGTAGTTTTAAAAACTTCTCCAGTTAATACTCTTTTCAATGATATACGATGTGTAACACAAAGCCGACTAACTTGCTACAATTCATGACTTTAAAGGAAAATATAGTAAAAAAAATATATTTTTTAAATTTTATGTATTTATTTCAAAATTACAAATTTTGTTGAAACTGCGCTCCCCTGGCTCTTATACATGCCCTACATCGCCGTCGCATTTCTACATATATAAAAATCGAGAGGGGTTATATCAGGGGACCGTGGAGGCCATGCGATGGAACCTGCTCTTCCGATCCACGAATTGGGAAAAGTATTGTCCAGAAATTCTTTAACGGCGACCCGATAGTGTGCAGGACACCCGTCATTCTGAAAGACGATTGGCCCGTCTTCATTAAATATGGGTATATCAGCCAATAATAGTGGGAGATCATTTTGTAAAAAAATGAAAGTAATTGTCCCCGTTGAGGTTTCTCGGCAAGTAGTGTGTACCGATGAGGTGTCTCCCAATCACACCTGCCAAAACATTAACACTGAATCTTGTTTGGAAAGACTTGGCTCTGGTCAAATGCAGATTTACGTTTTTGTTTTCCCAATAATGTAAATTATGTTGGTTAAATATCCCTGCACGTATAAATGTTGATTCATCTGTCCATAAGATGCTTTTTAAAAAGTGTCCATTTTCAACGTCTGCGTGAAGCAAAAAGCGGCAAAATTGTACCCGTCGCTCATAGTCGGCTTGTAGAAGACCTAGAATAGAGTATCACTATGCCAGTAAAAATTGCGGAATTAAGTTGTTAATGTAGTATAAAATTACCTTGCACTGGGGTGTAATGGAAAGGATGCCTTCCTTCTGCCTTGACAACTGACCATGCTTTCCATGTAGAAATGTTCAGATCTGTAGCTACTTTCCTTGTACTAGTGGTGGAATCCTCATCGAATGCGCGAATTACGTTTTCATCTACAGCAACATCATACTGCCTCCGATTGAACCTCGGTTCTTGAAAATTTAGATTGCCTGTTTCCCTAAATCGACGAAAAGTGTTAGCAAAAGTGTTGTGGTGGGGCACACGCCTATTGGGGTATTGCTCCTCATAAATTCTTTGTGCTTTTCGCGTATTACCATTGGCTCTTCCATAAGCAAAGACAATATCGGCGTATTCTTCGGTAATGTATGCAGCCATTGTGGCGATAATGATACGAAAATAAGGAAAGTCACAAAAACAATATAAAAACTCAATTAACAGCAACAATAATAATAACAACTACAGAAACGATAAAATACTAAATTAACGACTTGGGTACGTAAGAAAGCTAAGAAGTTACACCACGACAAATGACAAATATGAAATGACAACAACAATATGTAGCACATATTGTTGTTATCACAACAACAATCCCATGGCATGTTTCACGATCTCCTCATTTGACCATTCAAAGAATCGATGCCGCTTTTCAAACTATCGCCGAAATGCGACGGCAACGTAGGGCATGTATTAGAGCCAGGGGAGCGCAGTTTTAATAAAATTTGTAATTTTGAAATAAATACATAAAATTAAAAAAAAATTTTTTTTTACTTTATTGTCCTTTAAAGTCATGAATTGTGGCAAGTTAGTCGGCTTTGAGTTACACATCGTATATCATTGAAAAGAGTAATAACTGGAGATGTTTTTAAAACTACCTGAACATCTTGATAGATTTTAGTTTTTTTTTTGCGTCAAGTTAAAGTTACCTTTCATGACTTTTTTTGCTACTTGTAATAACTTTTTGAGCTCAAAACTAATTATTTTGGTATTATTTGTACTTGATATTGATTTTTTTATATTCAGGATACATTACAGACTAAATACAAATGTAAAAAAAACGTGAAAAATATGCTGACAAAATTTAAAGATTCGAAGAAGAAGGCATAATTTTTTGAAAATCCGGAAAATAACAAAATCAATGATATAAAAAAACCCGAGACTTTTAAAACATAAGTTTATTAAGAAAATATCTTCTATCTGAGCCTATCTATATGCCCATTAAGTTTGGCTAAGCCTCCGCCAAACACTCTGTATAAAGTTTATCATGAAACAATTAGGGGTTTCTAAAAAAGTTACTAGTGGGTTAAGTTAAAAATAGTTCATCAGGAACGAGATATGAATGGTAGATATGTAAAGTTTTATAAATAGATCTAGCCAGAATAAAGTCTTTTAACTTTATTCAGAATAAAAGGAAAATAACAAAGTAGCTTGTAGAATATAGCTGTTGTCATCTATAAAAGTGTATTTTCTATTTATAAGAAAATCCTATGATCTTGTAACAAGTTTTTTTAAATGTTTGTAAAATATTTAGTTATAGGTTTAATTTTCGGATAATTGGCTAATATAAAGTATAATTTGGTTACTAGGAATATTTTATTTATTGACGAGGCTACTACGCTCTCTCGAGACTGTGTCACTAATTTAGGAATTTTCTTTCCTGGAGGCACCTCAACCTTTGACTTATTGTGCTCACGTTATTAACTATTCCATCCAGCCTAACACTGGCCATACTAGCACCAACAGAACTTTTGCTGCTGTAGTGTTTAGTTTATCTGGGTCATCACGAGACAAAATATTTCTTATCTTCTACGACAAAGTATCTCGCGAGTGTAGGTTGTCTGTCGGAATTTTGGGCTTAGTTTTTCATTATACACATCATTTCTATTTAGGTGATCCTCAATTGTCATGTGTCCCGTTTCAACTTCTATAGGTTTCTCTTTCTGAAAGTTAGAAGATCTCCGTCAAAAGTGATTTAAATATACAATAAAAAGAAGAGGATCCAGGACGGTACCTTGTGGGTTACCCAAGTGGATTATTTGACTCTCACTTAGACAGTCTTGTAATCTATTGTAATCTATAGTTTACTATGTTTTATTTTCCAAATACCTTTGAAAAACCCTTAGAATAGGACCTCTGCTTCCACAAAGCTCAGGTACTTCCAGGAGCCTTTTATAAGCTTTTTATATTGAAGGTTTTAGCAGGATCCACAAAGAGGACCAAAGCTTTTTACTTATGCCAAGGTCAGATTTAATTTATATGTGCATAAGAGGAACTAGTAGATATAAATGATTGTCTTTAATGAGTTTTGAACTAATTTTGTTTTGATCCTAGTAACTATTATTTTTAAGAGATCTATATGCAAGATAAGTTCATTTTTGGTCACTGGCCTTAGAAACATATCTTGAACAATACTTTCGTTTATTGTTACTATCAGATTTTTGTTTACTAGAATTTGCAGCTTTATTTATTACCCTATAAATCCTTTGTCGGAGGGTCGATAGCTATTTTATCCTGTTGGAGTTTTAAGACACATAGAAGCACCTAAATCAAAAGTGGTTTGGATAATTACTTCATTTGGTGGGAAATCCATAACTTCGAGGGATATTTGATTGATAAATCGATAAATCACAGAACTAAAACACTATATTATTAACTTTTAATTATAATATAATATTCATAAACTTAACTACTGAAAACTAACTGAATTTTAAACGTTGAAAATTAGACCGTTACAAAATGCACCTCAACTAGAAACACTGAAAACGTCGTTCCAGAGTGGTGTGTACACCCTTTGAGATAATTGGGCCGACTGACATGAACAATAAATTGAGTGCGTGCGATGAAGATATGGTTACATAACAGGTCTCCATACGATAAAGTAACTTCTTACATGATCGGTCTTTTATAGGCAATTCAGACGCTTTTAATTGTTATTGCAATCGCAACAAATTCGTTTAATATCATTACTATTGGCCTTGATAATTGCACTGTAGTATCTAGATTTTATTTTTTTTAAGTTGTTTCTATAAGTCTTGTATTTTTCTACGAGTAATTTATTTTCACGTTATATTTTTAGAACGTTACTGCTGTTTGAACTCTTCTCAATTTTAAATTTATCTCCCTCAACGATAGTCTGGGAGTGTTCAGAATCAATTTCTTTTTCCAATAAATACCTCAGCATATCCATTACAAATATGATAGAAAATGTAGATTACAAATATAAAAGAATAAAAGTTTGAAGCAGGAAAAAGCCAAAAATTTAGTACATAACTTCCTTGGAATTGTAAACGATGTCTTTATATCTCTGTAGGTTTATGTCTCTGTAGAAAAATATTTGTAGGGTAAAACACCCAATTGTTGGCACCCTTAGTAGTTTTCTTTGAATAAAAAAGTCGAATTCAAATTAATTTAAATTCTAAGAAAATAGACAAATAGCGGCAACCCTGCCCAATAACCAGACTTCATTGTTCACGTTGTGTAATATTATTTATGGCTTTAGCCGGTAAAAGTGTAGTGAAATGATGTGAATTCTATCAAAAATTAGCGTCAAGTTAAGAATCTTTTTGACAATTATGTAATATTTTGGTACTTTGGACAGAAGAATTGCCTGTAGTAGATATTTGATTTGTTGGATAAAGCGTAAATTAAAGCTAAAAAATGGTTTAACCCATTCTAACCTAACATTTTTTCTCTTTTTTAAGGGTGCCAATTATTGGGCATGATAATTGATGATTTTCCAATTCTTTGGCACCCATGCCAACTATTGGATTTAGCATTTTAATTAGCACTCTAATGATTGGCACCTCCTTTTTATCACACTATTTTGATTTAGTAATTTACTTGCTTTTATAATTTTAAAATGTTATTTGAGGTGGCTAAAAAAATTGTATTAATGTTTGTAAGAAAGGAAAATTAATATTAATATAAGGGTGTACAATATTAATAATAACACGTGTTTCGTTCTTTCTAATGCATCACCAGAATATAAATCAACGGGCAAATTATGTCTAACCTTTAATATTACACTCCTACCTTTTTTATATCTACTGTAACTCCGACTTTGCATTTTTTCTGTAAACTTTTAAAATTTTTTCCTCCTTATAAAATCCCTTAAGTGAAATTAATCTACCTAAATTTGTATTATTTCTAGATGGGAAAAATTACAATGAAAAAAAAAAAATGCTATTAAAAAATATAGTGAAGAATTAATTCAGAAAGCTTTGAGCGAAATTAAAAACGGCGCAACAAAAAAGTCTGTAGCCAAGAAGTACCAAATCCCTAGATCTACTCTCCAATTCCGATTGGGAGCTAAATTTTCCAAAGCTAGACCTGGTCCAAATACTTACCTGACTGAAAATAAGGAAAAGCTGCTCGTAGCTTGGATTCTCGAAAGTCAGAAAAAAGGCTTTCCAACACGGAAAATTGATTTACAGATATCAGTGCAACAGTTTTTAGATGATGATAAACGTCCAAATCCATTTAAAAATAACATGCCAGGTATCCTTTTTCTTATTCCTTTACACATTTATTTTAGTTGATTTTATAATTTATAATAACCTGCATATTATTCTTAGGTGACCACTGGTATAGGTCATTCTTAAATCGACATCCTATTTTAACTCATCGCACACCAGTAGCAGTAACAAGTGCATCATCTAACGTTTCTGAAAACGATATTAAAAAATGGTTTGGGGATATAGAAACGTACCTAAAAAGTAAAGGATACTTTTCCATTTTGGAAGATTCGCGACGAGTGTATAATGGTGATGAGACATGTTTTTTGTTTTGCCCAAAACTTGGAAAAGTTCTAGCAGCAAAGTCTGAGAAAAATGTTTATGAAGTTGACAAGGGCCAGGCAAAGCAAAATCTAACAGTAATGTTTAGTTTTTCGGCCGCAGGGGATGTGACTCCGCCTCTAATAATATTGCCCAATAAGAGAATATCAAAAACTTTATCAGACAGTGTTCCAGATCACTGGGGTATTGCCTCCACTGAAAATGGCTGGATGAAGTCCGAAGTTTTTATTGATTATATCAAAGAAATATTTCATAAGAACCTTGTGAAACAGCAAATTTTATTTCCCGTTATTTTATTTGTTGATGGACATGCAACACATCTCACCTATGAGCTTAGTAAAGTGTGCAGTCAGTTGCAAATAATTTTAGTGGCTTTATATCCCAACTCAACAAGAATTATGCAACCGGCAGACGTTTCTTGTTTTAAGCCGCTAAAAACATTCTGGAAGTACGGAGTACTAAGCTGGAGAAGAGAAAATCCATATTGCCAATTAGGAAAACATCACTTTGCTCCCATATTGGATAAAGCACTAAAAAATTTAAAGGGCGAGGCTATAGTCAACGGTTTTAAAAGTTCTGGTTTGTTTCCGTGGAATCCAGAGAGTATTGATTATTCTAAATGTCTCGGTAAGAAACAAAGGGAAATTGAACATCTAGAGGAAATTAAAACCGACAAAAAAATCGACTATGATTTATTTTGCAAAATGCTAAATACTGATCTTCTTCAAAAGCTTGAAACCGGAAAAGCTGTAGAAAATCATAAAAATTGTAAATATTTTGACATTTTAAGAAACATTTACTCCAAGCTTAAACCATCCAGCGCTTTAAATATCTCTATAGTAGAAAATAGTCTTATAGAGGTTGAGCAGGAAATAAATGAATATGAAATAGGGGTTGCAGAAATTGAAGAAAATGTTCAATATCTTGAAGAAGAAATACTTAGCATGTCTGTAGTTTTTGAAATTGCTCGGATGGATAATAATGATGAATTTCCTGAAAGTGATGAAATATTAGAAGACAAATATGATGATCATGATGAAGATGGACAATCGACAAATTTGGAAAATATTAAAATTAAAAGTCCTAAAAAAACAGAATCTAAAATCTCGAACGAAGATGTTTACACACCTAAAAAGAAGAAACCAAAATTGATTATATCTCAAAATATCATATTAAAAAGTGCAAATGACTCCGTGCTTGAAACACATAAAAGTGATGATAATGTGGATCCTGTGCCAAACGAATTAAATATAGCACACTACTTAGAAAAGCCTAAAACACCTGAAAGAAGCGGAAAGAGGACATCTACAAGAACATCATTTGTTTTAATTTCCTCTGACTATAAAAAAAGTCTTCAAGAAAAGGAAGAAATAAAAATTGAAAAGGAAAAAAAGAAGAAAGAAAATGATTAAAAAAAAGAGGAGAACAAGCAAAAAATAATATAACAAAAGAAAAGGACAAAGGTGTTAAAAAAATTAAATATGTCTAATTACTCAAACATTTTTTCAGAAGCGAGTCCAAGCACTCAAATAAATAATATACAGGTTGCAAAAAAGAAAGAAACCCATGTCAGAAATTTATTTGAGAGTGAAAGTAAAGAACAAGAAGGCACTGTAAAATTGAACGAGTCCATTTTTAGTCAAAATACCATAACAAAAAATGGATTATGCTTTATATGTACGTACAATATTAGTATCATTAATTTTGGTGTAAAATGTTCAACTTGCACCAGAAATTATCATTATAAATGTTTAATGAAACACGAGATATATCATGACAACTTTGTATGTAAAAGTTGTTATTTTAAAAATAAAACTTCATAAGTTAACTGCATGTTATTGCCCTATTTTAGTTTAAAATCATTTTTTGTTTTTTTTTTTTTTTATTTTGTTCTGTGCTAAATTTATAAACTGGATGACTGTTAATTTAGTTAGTCTAAATTTTTAACACATAGGGTATAAATAGTACAGTATAAGGGTACACAAGGCATAAATAGGTACATTTCTCAATAAATGTTTCTTTTAAAATTTGTTTCGCTTTTATTATTTCAGGTGAAATAGGGTGCCAACAATTGGAATTTTTTTAGTGCCAACAATTGGCTCTAAGGTGCCAACTATTGAAAATTTGCTAAATTTGAGAATTTTTGCAGTTTCAACTAATTTTTGATAAATATTTCGAGTTTTTTTTGTTATTGTTTAACTCTTTAGAGATTTTTATTTGTCAAAAATTGTGTAAAGTGTCTCTATTTCATATATTTTTTTTCTTATGAAAAAAAACTTGTAGCTATCTCCTTAAGGTGCCAACAATTGGGTAGTTTACCCTATGTAGGGCATTCTAAGGAAGAAACTTTATGACCAACATTTTAATTTAAGTTAAATTTAGAGTTTGCTCGTGTGCAACCGCAGCATTTTTTAATGGTTTTGGATAATGTTCAGACCTTCGCTCTTGACTACAAAAAGTGCAAAACAAATCATTCCTACATTTTAGCTCTTTATAATCATAAGCATGATACTTTTTGCATTTTTACCTATATTTGTTATTGACATCACAATTTGAAATTTTACTCTCTGCAATTGGGGAAGCTGTAATAGGTAATTTTTTTCTGTTTCTTTCTTATATGTTCTTTATTAGCTCGTGAGATTCACGAGAAATATGGCTAGTATAGTCCCTGGAACATTTTTGCATTAAACTTAATTCATTACAGAAACCCAGAATATTCACAAAATCAGTTGGACCCGTAAACAAAAATTTCAACAGCGCTGTTGAGTCCTATTATTGTTATTTTATAAAGTATTTTATTTTATATAAAAGTAGTAAAAGTTGGAGCTGATAGCTATTTTCTTTTTTTAATTTCAGGTATTACGCTCAATCCCTAGCAGGGCACTGGTATATTATATATGAAGATACCAATGATAATAAGGATAGGATACTTCGATTAGGAATAGCCGGATCTACAAAAAGTCATCTACAAGTTCTTGTTAATGGCAAAAGAGTTGCTAATCTCTATTTTAAAAATGACAGCTCTGTTTATAGGAGTGCTACACAAAGTGGTAAATACCACTCACAAGTTATAACTATACCAAGCTCTTATGTGGTTACTGGCAATAATACTATTCATCTTTGGCTTAGTCAAGGACAAATTATGTACGATTGTATTAGTTTACAAACAGGTCAATAAATAAAAGAGGCGAGTAAGAAAAAGAGTTATAAAAAGAAGAAAAAAAGTTTAATAAACTGTTGGTTGTTTATTTTTTAGCATAGATAAGTCTTATATAGACTTAGTCTTATATTTAAAAAAAACATTTGTGTTATAAATTTATGTAAGTAAATATAAAAATGTAAATAAAATAAATAAATTATTAGATTTTCATTTAAAAACTTGCGTTTTTCTTTAACGTAATTTCATTATCTGCTGCCGCCTTATCTAAATGAATATATTCTGTGGTTGACCTAATCTACTCCTGATGAGGTCTAGAAAATCTTAAAGTATATAGGAGGAGTCCGTATGGCAACGTAGCGAGACTGCAGGTGTTCTATTGTTGTCTCATAATATCGTTTAAATAATCTGTTTTTAGTCCGATTTAATAATTTTTGTAGTCGTTCCGCTGCCGAGTTTGGACCTTGGACCCCAAACCGTTGAGGATAATTTCCATTGTGCTCGGTCTCGAGAGTGTGCAGTGTTGCCGTAGTAACGTGTTTTTCGGCTACAATCTGCTATGTCGAGTAAAATCTGTAAAAAATGTAATACCTCCATAGGCAAAAAAATAAAACTGTATTGTGGTGTCTGTAAGGGCTATTTTCATCTATCTTGTGGAGGCGTTTCAGAAGTTGACGCCAGGTTAATGCAGGCTGAAAAGGCTCCCTGGAGCTGCAATCATTGCACTAATAGTGGCCCTTTTAATGCTTCCTCATCCTCCCGTAGAACTACAATTTTCTCCGTACCTGGTGAAGATTTGGAACTTAAAATGCTAATAAGAGAACTGCAGGGTGAACTTCGAGAAATGCGTAAATCTATGGAATTTCTAAACGAGAAGTATGAAGAGGAGAAAGCGAGGGCCAAGGTTTTGTCTGACATAATTACCGAGATATCCAAGGAAAATACTTTGCTTAAGCGGGAGGTACAGAGTATTAAGGATTATCACAATATGTTAGAGCAGAATAAAGTCAAGTCCAATATTTGTGTGACCGGTCTAGTGCAGAGGGAAGAAGATAAAGTAACCACAGTGGGAAAATTAAAGAAGCTTTTCAACTACATTGATGTCCAAGTATCTGAAACCGCATTTAACACCATTAAGTATGTCCCTACGAAAACTAGTGGTACAAAGGTTATCCTTACCCTAGAAAACGCAGACGCGAAAAAAATGATTATTGATGCACGAGTGAAAAAGGGTCGTATAACGAGTAGAGCCATAGGACTGGGTGAGTCAACAAGCTACATCTTTTTGGATGAGGAACTAACTCCACTAACCTACCAGCTTTTTAAAAAGGCGAAACTACAACTAAAAAATCACGGTTTTAAATATGTTTGGCATAGGAATGGTAATATTTTAGCTAAAAAAAGTGATAATGATGATTTAATCGTAATTAAAAATGAAAGCTTTCTGGAAGAACTACTTAATTAATCTAATAATTCTCCTTTATTTTCTCTATTAATTTATTCGTTATTTACTCCTTTCACTTTGCAATGGATTCTTTAGGAAAATATCTTAAAATCGGTCATTTGAATGTAAGATCCCTGCTGCCTAGTATCAAGGACGTACAAAATTATTTACTGGCTTTAAACCTAGACATTTTGGCGATTTCGGAGAGCTGGCTAGGAGTAAGTGTATCTGACGAGGAAATTTATATCGATGGCTACCATTTTTATAGAGTTGACAAAGGGATTAGAGGGGGTGGAGTAGGAGCTTATATAAAAGATAATTTACAGGTTGATAAAATTAATGTAGTAGACTCCAACGCATTATTGGAACAAATGTGGCTTATTATTAAATTTAAAGTAATCACCCTCGGTGTGGGAATTTTTTATAGACCTCCAAAATATAATGTAATTGATGCACTTAATATTTTAGAAAATTCAGTCGGGTTTATAATGCCCTTGTGTGACGAATTGGTACTGTTGGGGAATATTAATATTAATTTATTACGTCATAACAAAATTAGTAACGATTTTGATAATTTTCTGGAATCTTTTAATTTTAAACAAATGGTTATTAATCCAACTAGAATTTCAGCATCTGACCCTAGCTTACTAGATGTTATTATTCTCTCCAATGAAAATTTGTTGATAGGGCCGGTGTATCACAAGGATTTGCATGATATTTCTGATCATCAATTAATATACTGCTTAATTAATATTACGGTACCTTCCACCATTCCTAAGTATATTGAATACCGAAATTTTAAGTATTTTGATTCTGATCGATTTCACACTGATTTGTGCAACTGCAACTGGTCAAATATTTTAGACTACGATAACGTTGAGGACAAGCTACAGTTTTTTACTGACTTAATAGTTGCTCTATTTGATATACATGCCCCTAAGCGTAGGATTAAAGTCACCAAACCCAAATCACCTTGGTTTACAGATGTTCTAAAGTTAATGAAGGCTGAAAGAAATAAAGCTTTGTCAAAGTATAAAAAATCTCGTGAGATCAAAGACTGGGAGGCCTATAAAACCTTAAGAAATATGTTTACCCAGGCTGTCCGCAGCGAAAAGAAAGCATATCTAGAATATGTGACAAGCAGCAAAAATGATAAGTTGATGTGGCAATCTATAAATCAATTAAATGTTTACAATAAAACAAAAAATAATTTTAACTTACCATTAAACTTAAATAGCCCAGGCAAGATTAATAATTTTTTTATTGAGTCAGTACGCAAAATATGTCCCACTGTCGACCAAGACACAATAAATTACTATAATACAAACCGCGGGACTAATGGCAGGTTTAAGTTAAATCTTGTTACTGAAAAGGATGTTGAAAGTGCTCTATCCCAACTAAGATCGAATGCTGCTGGCGCTGATAGCATAACTCTTTCCATACTTAGACTATGCTGTCCTCTTGTTATTCCATTTTTGACCAATATATTCAATACATCAATAGAAACGGGTGTTTTTCCATCTCAGTGGAAGACAGCTATTGTTGTTCCTATACCAAAAACTCCAGGTGTAAAACAACTGTCAGATTTGAGGCCAATTAGCCTTTTGAGTGTTTTGTCTAAGGTATATGAGCGGCTTATATATAGGCAAATGCTGCTTTATTTTCACGAAAATCATTTACTTTTTGAGGGCCAGTCTGGTTTTCGTAAGGGATTTAGTACAGCAACGGCCCTGCTCAATATTCTTGATAACATAATTAAGGCATCAGATCGTGGATATACGTCCGCGGTTGTGTTTCTCGACTTAAGCAAGGCATTCGATACTTTGGATCCAAAACTTTTTCGAGCAAAGCTAAAATATTATGGTTTTGAAGAAATAACTTTAGATTTGCTCGGGGATTATTTGGAGGGGAGATGGCAGCGTGTGTCTTTAAATAATAATAAATCTGAAAGTCTTCGCGTGGAGAGGGGTGTGCCACAAGGATCAATACTGGGGCCACTGTTGTTTATTATTTTTACAGCGGACATGTGGAAATCTGTTAGAGGCTGCAACCTAAGTCAGTATGCTGATGACACCCAAATAGGAGCAGAATTCTCAAAAAATAATTTTAAGGCGGCTGAAGACAGACTTAATGAAACGCTAAATAGTATATTAACATATTCAAATAATAACGGTTTAAAGTTAAATCCCAATAAATCCGCAGTAATGTTCTTTGGGCCAAATACCGGGTGGGCTAAATCGAATATAAAAATTTAAATGGGTGGTGTCGATATACCAGTGGTTGCAGAGTACAAGAACTTGGGAGTTTGGTTCGATGAAAAATTAAGATTTAGGGGACATATTTCAAGGGTTAAACAAAAATCCTATTTTTCATTGCGTAATTTATATAAAAGCAGGCACTTTCTCAACTTCGGTATAAAGAAGCAGTTATGTGAGACCCTGGTTTTGTCCCAGTGCAACTACTGCAACTTTGTCTATGGCCCTTGTCTTGATATGAGTAGTAAGTACAAGTTACAAAAAAATACAAAACTCCTGCATAAGACTTATTTTTAATCTGCGCTTAAAAGATCACGTCAGCCATAGACTAAAGGAGCTTCAGTGGTTAAGTATTGAGGACAGACAGCAGCTTCATTTTGCTTCTTTTCTTCATAGGATGCTCAAAACTGAATCGCCAAACTATCTATTTGCAAAAATTACACCTAGATCAAGCCTTCATAACCGAGATACTAGATATAGAGACTATTATGAAATTCCAAGGCATAAGGGAAGCTTCTTTAAATCTTGCTTTAGCTATACTTCTGTTAATTTATTAAATCATTTGCCTGGAAACATAAAAATGTTTAATCAATCAACTGCGACTTTTAAAAAGAAGTATAAAAGTTACCTTTTTTCTAAATACTAATCACTTTATTTATTTTTTTTTTTTTTTGATTAATCACTTGTTTTTGTCTTGTGGATTCTGGAGAGAATTTTGCCTTTTTTTTTTTTTTGCTTTTGATTTACTTTTGTCTGGTAGACTAGAGACTATTTTGTGTTGTTAGAGATTATTTTTTATTTTGATTTACTTTTTGTTTTGTAGTTTTTTTGGGGACAATTTTCAGTTGTATTTTCTATTTATTTGAATATTTAATTTACCTTACTGTATGTTTCGACGTTGTTTTAATTATTGAAATCTTATACTTTGTTTTTGCTATGAATACTCGGCTAGCAACAGCTGTGCTGAATCTCACCGAGTATAAAATAAAGTCGTTTTTATTATTTATTATATTATCCCAAATCAATAACTTCTTTAAAGTTTTATTTTTCCAGGCAGTTGCAGTTATTTTCAGTTTCGTGTTTGTGGCAATATCTTCAATATTGCGGAGGGTTGTTTGAATAAAACAGAAACCTGTTTACTTAAATGCTATTGGCCTTAAAAATAATGATGAGTTAAAAATACAAAAAAGAAACCAATCTATTAACATAATTACTAATTATATAAACTCACCTATTCTGCACAAAATAAATAAATCTGAAAAAAACATTCTAAAATACAGTAACGAAACGAAAGAATTCTTAAAAACACATAATAATATTTTAATAACTAGGGCTGATAAAGGCAATGTTACGGTCGGGTTAGATAAGTAAGAATACCTGCAAAAATCAAACCTTCTTCTCTCAAACACAGATACCTATCAAATTTTAAACAAAGACCCCACTACTTCTATTCAAAACAAATTTAATAAACTATTAGAAAACTTATGTAAATCAAACTTCTTTTCAAAAGATCAAATTAAAAAACTAAAATGCAATAACGGAGTGCCTCCAAAAATGTATTGTTTACCAAAAATACACAAAGAAAATACTCCTCTAAGACCAATTGTAAGTTTTATAGGTTTCCCAATATGTAATCTCAGTAAATATTTAGCAAATTTACTTAGCTTAGCATTTGCAAAAAATCAATTCTACACAAAAGACTCCTTTGAAGTAGTCACGCAATTACAAAATTTTAAAATTTCAAATGACTTTATTCTAATATCATTAGATGTAATATCTTTATTTACCAATAAACCAACTGATTTAATTAAAAATATAGTCCAAAATAAATGGCACCTTATAAGAGACCACTGTAACATCCCTTTAGAATAATTTTTAAGTCTTTTAGAATTTGTATTTGAAAATTATGATCTAGTTATGTCAGAATTACAGAAATATTGCATGGGCAAAATAAAATTTAGGTTACCATTTTTAAAAAGATTCGTCGACGACATTGCCACGTGTATTCCAAAAACTGAAATAGAAAACATAAAAAGTACATTTGACAGATTCCACCCTAAATTACAGAGTGTGAAACAAATAACAAACTTCATTTGTAGACAATCTATTAATTAGAACAGAAGATAATACAATCATCACTGATTGGTATCACAAACCCAGTTTCTCTGAGAGATTTCATAACTACCAATCAAATCACTCATTTAAACAAAAATTAAACATAATTAGCAACCTAAAATCCCGCGCAATAGCCTTATCTCACTCCAGTTTTCATCAAAAAAATGTTAACAAAATTAAAGATATTGAATTGAATTGAATTGGCGAAACAGTGGGCTGCCAAGGCAGTTGTGCATATAGGTCTCCTGATGGACCCGTCATGCCCCACCGGGGGTTACCAGAGCCCAACGGCCTTAGAGAAACCGATAAGGCTCTCTGGTCTGAAGGACTTAAAGTCGCTCGGTACACTGAAAGTGTTGGCGCGCGTGAGTGCTGGGCACTCCCCGACTACATGGTCAACGGTTTCATCCTCCTCACAGCACCATCGGCATTCCGGGTTGTCCGCAATACCGATAGTATGGAGATGGCTTCTTAAGTGCCAGTGACCCGTTAAAAGACCTGTCACTAGCCGAATTTCGCGTCTTTTTAGGCGTAGTAGATTTTTGGTGAGACAGGCAGAGGGCCCACCTATGTGCGCTTTAGCCTGTCTCATACCAGGGGACTCAGTCCATCTTCGGTGGGTCCACTTATCCAGCAGACCCTTCATTGACGCGACCGCAACGCATTTGGCGATACCAACTATGGGTTCCGGCCCCATCGGCACATTCGCGGATCCCAGTCTGGCGAGAGAGTCCGCTTCCTCATTACCTGCAGACGAGCTGGACCCTGCATCCAACCTGTACCAGTTTTTTCAGGACTTTTATGCACTCTAGTACAAGCTTGGAGCTTACCTTTGCGGCCGTGATAGCCTTAATGGCAGCTCTGCTGTCCGAGCATATTGATACAACTGTATTGCGGTGTCCGCTGCTTAGGATTTTCTGTCCGCATTTTAATACAGTGAATACTTCGGCCTAGAAGACAGTGGCGTGCTCCCCCAGCGAGTATGCCCTACTGGTATGTGGGATCCCACCAATAAGCCCTGATCCAGCTCTGTTATTCATTCTGGAGCTAAAGATATTTTACTAAAAAACAATTTTCCTCATAAACTATTAAACAAAATCCTTAACAACAACCCTACACCTAGAAAACCAAATCCATAAATTCCTTATGTCAAAGGTTTGTCAGAAAGGCTAACAGGAGTGGTTTCTGATGATAAAGTTAAAATAGCGTTCAAAAATGAAAATACCATCAACAAATACTTCTAAAAAACTCAAGAATAAAACAGTTAGTTACAAAGTGGCGTGGTTTATAAAATAGCCTGTTCTGATTGTCAAGGTCTGTATAATAATATGGGTCAAACGGGCAGGTATTTAAAAACCAGAATTAGCGAACACGAAAGAAACATAAAACCAACGAACTACGCAGCATCTGGGAAGTCTGCTCTAGCAGAATACTCTTTCAATTAACAACACCAATTTGATTTTAACAGCACTCAGATCATTGGCAGAGAATAAAATTACAAAAAAAGAATTTTACTAGAAATGGTTATTATAAAAAAATACAAAGAAAGTATTAACAAAAAACAAGACACCGATGATCTGAGTGCAAGTTACTATAATTGAATTAATTTATTACCAAAAAGATAAAACTAAAACACAAAATGTTATTTTTGTCAAAGAGTGTATTCGTCCCAAATTTAGATCTCACAGTGTATTAAAAAATTAAGTTTCTGGTTTTGAACCTATAAGTACATACATCTTCCTTATCTACTAATCCTTAACTTATCAACATAACATTGAATCGTAAAAATTAAATAAATAAACGCTCGGAAGAATAAAAACATTTGTTTCTTGGCTTATTATTGATTCTAGTTTGCCCACAATAACACCCATAATTTAACCCATGTTAAAAATAATTCTACGGTCCTATTATAAATATTTTTTAATTATAACTAAAGAAACCTAGACTTAGGTAAGAGGTGTAATGTATAAAAAATAAATCTTATATTTTTTTTTATTAAAAATATTTTTTTCTTACGGATTGTACCTGAATGTAATTTCAATTGTGTCGTGGCTTTTGTTTTTTTTTGTTGTTTTAATTTTTGTACACGTAAAAAACATTTATTTTAATAGTGTTTTTTGTGTACTTGAAATAACTTTATTTCATTTATGTGATTACTTAAATCCATTTCAGTGTCCTGAGGATGACTTAATATAAGTCGAAACGTCGACATTTAAGTAAACAGGTTTCTGTTTTTTTTCTGTCTCCACCCAACAACCCTCCGCAAAGTTGTAGTTATTTTCTTTTGGATGACTGGAAGATGTAAAAAATTACCTCAATTACCTGGAAAAGATAATTTCCGTTGATTTTAGGCAGAGCCAATCATTTCTCTTACCTTGAATGTCTGAAAACAAGAAGAGATGTAATCAAGTGCCTAGAGGAGGTAAATAATTTTTCACTATTCCTAACCTTATCTTCCATTTGGACGCTTAAAAGAGGTAAATTATGACCTCAAATGACTTAAAGCGAATGTTACCTTGCCTTATAGTGAAATATTATTTAACTGTCCTTAAAAAGCAATACTAAAGAACTGCTAATAACTAGACCAAGTTTACCCCAAGCCATAACCATTAACCATAGTTTCTTGTTTAATAGCAAAATGTCAAGCTTCTTTCACAGTTCAGATGCTTGATTTCATTAACCATAGTGGACCTACAAGCAGAATCGAAATTTATCAGAAAATATTATTCTGTTTTATTATGTGTTCCAGTTGGGCAGTAAAGCATCTGGTGTCGAAAGTAAGAAAGGCACTTCTTGGAATTTTGTATTCAACAAAAAAAACCGTCGTTATCAGAAATATAATGGTCGGTTGTTCCCACTAAAGTTAGTTTTGAGAAATCTTTTTAATTACTTTAAAATGTTGGCTTTTCTGACCGAATTTTCACTGAGCAAATACTTTAGCTTAAAAAATAGTGGCGTGCTACTCCAATGAGTAAACTCAACCATTCTCCCTGTAGTTCCCCAAGGTGCTGTACGAAGTCTTTATGGCCTCGAATTATATCGTAATGTCTTGGGGCTCTCAGGGCTCTACAGAATCTTAAGGAAACTGCTTGCGTGGATTCTGTAATACTTAAAAATGTGACGCACTAGAATACTGTATCTTTCCCTAAAACCTGCATATTTTCCATATTTGTTCAGAGATTTACTGTTCGACTTGATAGGGCTTACAAAGGTTATCATCTGGGATTTTTTAGGTTGTTAAATGTTTGTTTAATTTTCCTGTAAATAAACCGTATAGTATCCTTACTACCTGGCTATAAGGTTGTAGGATTGTCTCATAACCCAGTTTTTGACCTTAGCCTTTAAAAGTCCTGTCGCAATGCCACAGAACGCTTCGGGGCTCGTTTACTTGTAACTTCAGACATTCTCGGCTAGTTGCTAGTTGCTTGCGGCTCTGTTGAATAATTCGACAAAATCCTAGCAATTTGGTTGCCGGCCCCTGAACCTTGGTTGCTTCATCATTACATCTTCAGGACCTGATATCTCCCATCATCCTTCTCCTTATTATCCTTGGAAATGATGAACAACCAGTACAAGGATAATTCAACTCGATCGATATTTACGCATACTAATTACGTTAATACTGTGGTGTGCAGTTATATACGTAATATAGAGTTAAAAGATTAAAACAAAAGAAAACGTAACCTCCTAATGGCAGAAAAACCTAATTTACATGACAGAAATCTGGTAGTTACTCATGCCAATAATGTTAATAACAATAAAATATGTAGAAAATGTAAAATTTTAGTAGCGGTTCTCGCAGCGGTAATTTCGATTTTAGCAGAAATTGGTGGTTTTCTCTTTTATGGCTTATTATTGGCTATATAATAAGAAGCAACAGTATTTTCTTCTTTTTTTTGTTAATTTTTGCAATGTGTTAGACAAAGATGGCTTTTTTAAGGCATAGTGTCTTAATAAGATTTTTTTTTTTTTTTTTTTTTTTTTTTTTTTGGGTCGGTGGAGAAATTTTTTATGAACACTGGTTACGCGGCGCCGCCCCCAGTAGTGTGGGACTCAGTGTCGAGTCTGTTTCGTCCTATACCCACTAAAACTCCACCGCTGGGTGGTGCCTTGTGGCTCCCTACACTGCGGTCTGCTAAGAAGCAGTCCTATTGTGTCCCATATGTTTAGTCCCACAGGTTTAATTCTGTAGCTTCAAGGAAGTCCAGGATTGTGCCCAGTGGTAGATTTCTTATACCCTCTGGTGCGGGTTTCTCTTCCCCCAGTAATGTTGCCCTGGTTTGATTAAATGCTTCACAGAAGCACAGTATGTGAAGAGTTGTTTCGTCCTCCTCATTGCATCCCCTACATAGCGAGGTAACTGATTTCCCTAGCGTATGCAGGTGTTTCCTGCTGGGTGCATGGCCTGTAAGTAGCCCTGCGACCTTTCGCAGTTGTTGTCTGGAGAGGCCCAGTATGTTCTCACCCTTCTTGAAGGGTGGGCTGCCTTTAAGTTGTTTGGATTGTTCCATCTTTGGCAGCTGCTCCCAGTAGAATTTGTTCTGGTTTGTTAGCCAGTTGCCGATTTCCCTCTTCCAGATCTTATCGCTGACATAACATGTTGGTTCAGGGCCTACCAGGCTATTGCTGGCACCCTGGGTTGCAAGTTGGATAGCCCTTCTTGCAGCCTTATTGTTGCCCATATTCTCTGCTAGGATTATCTCTGGCCTATTTTGCGCTTCGGCGAGGTTCCTGAGATCCTCCCAGCAGCTTTGTAATAAGATTTACTAAACACCTAAAAGGAATGAAGAGAGAGGGTTTCTTATAGTGCGATGTCATGCATCTTAAATTTTGGCAACAAATATAACACCTCTGCTGTACATGGCTTCAACCCCGTTTGAGAAAAGAGAAAGATTGAGCATAGGGCTTCCAACTCGTGGAAAATATATAGGTAATCGAATAGACAAAAAATGGCGGAAGACGACGTTTCAAGTGCGAAAAAATGTGAAAGTTGTGATCGTTCGGCGACTGCAAATATTAAGTGCAGGGTGTGTAACGCAATTTACCATGCCGCGTGTGCCGTCCGAGTAAAGGGAATACGAGTTGTGGCTTTTAACGAAATTACCTGCCGGGATTGCGATTCCCATTCATACGAAAGCGACCTAACCTTACTAAAGGAGCGCTGTGACTTTTTAAACAGTCTAGTTTTATAAATTTAAGATAAGAATCCACTGATTAAAAATAAACACCTTCTTATGGAAAAAGTTGTTTTTCTTAAAGAAAAACTACAACGTCCGGAAAAATCTAATTCATGGCGGGAAGTACGCTCTGAAAACATAAATAAACAAAGATCAGCTAGTCCTAATGTGATTGTCAGATGTAATTGCCTCCTCTTCTTCTTCCGGAACCAATGGTGAGCAACTCCGTAGCCGTTGATCATACAAACGTGGAGCAAAGAAGTAACAGAGTTCCTAACATTTCGAATTTGAATAATAACGCGGCAGTCAAAACGCCGCACCAAGCTCTCAGAAGGACACCTAGAAGAAAGAAACATTTTGTTAGAGGTACTGGAACATTTTCTAATTACTTTGGAACTGAGTTAAAAAGCAAACCCACTTAAAGATAAAGTATTCATATTCATAAAGCTTCAAAAGCATTCAGATCTTTGGCTGTATGGTTAGCGAAGCGATGAAATTTGGGATGTCACCTCTAAGTACATGGAGAATAGCATAACATACTTTTAACATACATGTTAAAAGCCTGGTGTATGATGCAGGACCAGTTCCTTCCATTGAAATCCTACAACAACGGATATTTAATGCCTTCGATGTAGTCAGAAACACTCCCGAAATTTTTGAACGCGAGAACGAATAAAGTTGTAGTTAATTGATGGTCAAATATGTGTAGAATTTATTTTGAATTAAATTTTTAAAAAGTAGATGTTCAATAATAATTCCATCACTGGCGCAGTCGTTCGTGTAGGTGTCTCAAAGATTCCTGGTTGTGCAAACAGTCCAAGAAAACGTTGCTGAAGCCAAGAAATCGTCAGTTTTAACTGTTTGTTGAGGCATTGAAACCAACCCAAGGCAAGAAGACCACAGTTGCGAGAAGTAAAATCGTAAGTGAGTTTTCCTTTCCACTCCCATTTAATTTTATGATAATTGTTGTGTGTATATTTTTAATTTATTTTTTAATTTTTGCAATTTATTATTAAGTATATTTTAAATTTACTAAAAGTGCGATAATTCGTTTACATTAGTTAAATTTTAATGTCAAATAGAGAAATTGATAATCTTACACAAAACCTTTCAAATATTTCCTTAAGAAACGTAAATTTAACAAATTTAACGTTAGAACCAAATTCATTAAATATGACTACCCTTACAGTAGCAAAAGAGATTGCTCATACTCTTAAAACATTTACAGGCAATAGTGATCATCTAGAATTTTTTATTTCAAGTGTAGACAAATTTTATAATAGATATTATATAGGCACTGTAGATGAATCTCTCAAAGAATTTGTTTTTGCTTCAATATGTTCTGAATTAACCGAAGAAGCAGGCGATTTTTTACTTTGTAGACCGGATCTAACGACCTGGCCCAAAATAAAAGACGCCTTAAGACAAAAATTTGGCGATAGAATAAACCGTCAAGTACTTTCTCAACAGTTAAATTTTTCAACTCGATCTAGAAAAGAGCCCATTTTAGATTTTATAGAAAGATTAAAAATTTTAAAATCTCGTATTTCCTTAAAAATCGCTGCTGATGATTCCCTAACTCAAGGTACAAAAGACGCTTTAATGGAGCAAACTGAATTAATAACTGTTACTGTTTTAATGTCTAACTCTCCTAGCGAGCTTCGAACAATTTTAATGTTACACAATCCCCAAAATATTGATGACGCAAGTTCAATTGTTCTAAACCATTCACTTATCAAACAGCAAATAAATGCTCGTAGTTTCATTCCACGACAAGAAATTTATAATACACCCCAAAATAGAACATCTCCCCTAAGAAATAATCGCCAAAATTTCAGCCATATGCCTCCACCAATTCAACAATCTTTTGTTCCTCCACAAAATCAATATTCTTTTCAAAATCCCTTTCCAATGCCAAATAACAACATTCAACCCCAGTTTTCAAATAATACAGGTGCAATATCTAAACAACCATTTCCAAGCCAACCTATAAATATTCAACCCCAACCCGTACGTCAACATTTCCCCACTAACGAACAAGTTTTTGGCAAGCCGAGAAATGTATTTTCTAAAGAAAATTCAAATAAATTAACCAGCCCCCCAACCCCAATGTCTACAACAAGTAGAATGCCGTCTGCAATAAGTAGAAACACAGACGTTCACATGCGCTCAATTCAAAGCCGCAATCCACAAAGGCAATATCCCAGAAATCTAAATTCAACATTCCAAAATCAAAAGCCATACCCATTTACCGACTTAGCATATCTAGCAGATAGCCATATTCAATCCCAACAAGAATATGAAAATTTCCGTGAAGAACAAGAATATCAAGACACTTTCGAAACCCCTGAATACTACGAAAAGAATGAATATTTTGAAAATTACGAAAATTCCCAAGATTTACAAAATTTTCCCAAAAGCCCTCTAAACGAAAATCCGTCCTAAATCTAAATAGTTTTCAAGTCAACTCCCTGCCCTATATTCAACTTCAAAATCCCCCAGCCAAACTTCTTATTAACACGGGTAGCCACACATCCTTAATCAGACCATCTTTAGCAGAAGAATATTTTCCACAATTAATTTTTCCTTGTAAACACACTTTAATAACTTGTACCGGCAATACCAACACCCAAAATAAAGCAAAAGTCCCCCTTTTACATGAATTTAATATTAATAATGAACTTGAATTAATTTTATATAGTTTTCACGACTATTTCGATGGAATAATAGGTATGAGAGATTTACGTAAACTAGGTCTTAACATTGATATAACAAATAGGCTTTTAAAAAATGATACGACAGAAATACCTATTTATTACAGAGACAACTTTGATTTACAAAAAATAGAAATACCACCCTTATCTATAATAATAAAAAACATATATACTGATATTCCTGACGAAACCGAATTATACATTCCTCATTTACACACTGGCCAAAATATTGAAATCCCAGGATCCCTTTTAAAAGTTCAAAATGGCACTGTCCCTTTGGAATTTCAAAATCATAGCAACGAAAGTATCGTCTTAGAATTTTATCCTGATTCACTTAGAAAAGTAGTTCAAGTTTTTAATGCCCAAAATTTCGAGATATTTAATATCGAGCAAATAACATCCAATTTTCACACATATGACAGTCCCGATCAAAGCCATGATTTTTCACTTATCCGTACAGATCATTTAAATAGCGAAGAAAAAACCGCCCTTAAAAAAGTCATCCTTCAATTTCCAGAAGTTTTACATAGGCCAAACGAAAAATTACCTTGTACAAATACCGTTAAACATGTGATTAAGACCACAGATGATGTCCCAGTCTATACAAAATCATACAGATATCCCTTTGTACACAAAAAAGAAGTACAAAAAGAAATTTCGGAAATGTTAGAAAATGGTATTATTCGTTCCTCTTCAAGCCCCTGGTCTAGTCCTGTCTGGGTTGTCCCCAAAAAAAATGACGCTTCCATGAAACAAAAATGGAGAATCGTTATAGACTATCGTAAAACCAACGAAAAAACTATAACAGATTGTTATATCATCCCCAATATTTCAGATACCCTCGATAAACTTGGACGCAGCCAATATTTTACTACATTGGATCTAGCCTCTGGCTTTCATCAAGTAGCCATGCACCCAAATTCCATTGAGAAAACCGCATTCAGTGTCGAAAATGGACACTACGAATTTCTCCGAATGCCCTTTGGCCTTAAAAATGCCCCTGCCACTTTCCAAAGACTCATGGACAATGTTCTTAAAGATCTCCTTGGCAAAATATGTCTTGTATATATGGATGACATTATCGTCTTCTCTACATCCTTGCAAGAACATATTTCTAATCTATGGGCCGTCTTTCAAAAACTCAAAGAAAACAACCTTAAAATCCAGCTTGATAAATGCGAGTTTCTCTGCAAAACCGTAGAATTTTTAGGACATGTTCTTACGCCCGAAGGTGTGAAACCCAATCCGAAAAAAATTGCAGCCATCCAAAAATTTCCATGGCCAAAAACATCTCGCGACATAAAGTCATTTCTAGGCTTAATTGGCTATTATCGGAAATTTATCAAAAATTTTGCACACCTCACAAAACCATTAACAAATTGTTAAAAAAAAAATAAAAAAGTTGAACATACCCCTCAATTCATTTAGTGTTTTGAAACTTGCAAAACTCTGTAAATAAATGACCCTGTTCAACGTCAAACGTCGCTATCAGTGGAATTTTGTCCCAAGGCCCCATTGGCAACGATTTGCCAATCGCATTTGCTTCACGCACCCTAAATCCGGCAGAAACAAACTATAGCACCATCGAACGTGAACTTCTTGCTATAGTCTGGGCAACAAAATATTTCCGCCCCTATCTTTATGGGACCCGTTTCAAAATTGTTACAGATCATAAACCATTACAATGGTTATTTTCTGTTAAAGAACCCAATTCTAAACTTATTCGATGGCGATTAAAACTCCAAGAATACGACTATAAAATCGTATATAAAAAAGGAACACAAAATTCTAATGCCGATTGTCTATCCCGCATACAAATTAACCCCATTGAAGCCCCATTAACCCCATCAAATGTCAATTTTACCCAACTTCGACCCAGATGAAATTCCCCAATTACCGCCTGAAGAATTTGATGAAATTCTGAACACTCTTTGTAATGAACCAGAACCAGACAACGAAAAAATAAACATAATTTCTGACATAATAATACGACCAGCACAACCCTCTACCAACCTAGAAACTAAACACTCTAACATAGAACATCCCATTATTGGTGCCCCATACGTTCAAAAAGCATTAAATATCTATAAAAATCAAATTATATTTAGATACTCCAATAATAACAAAATTAAAGTTCAAAAAGAATTTATTTTTGACAAACAAAGAACGATTATATTTTTGAAAAATGATCCATCTGAAAAAGATCTCTGTGACATTATTAAAGAACATTTTATACCCAAAACTACATACTGCCTACATTTCATAAATAAATCTCTTGAGCCACTTATAATCAGAGTTTTTCAAAAATACTTTAAAAATAATTCGTTTAACCTTTACATATCCAATACCCTACTAGAAGACATAACAGACGTAGAAGACCAACAATTAAAGATTAAATATTATCACAAGACCAAAACTTCCCACCGAGGTATTCAAGAAAATATTATATCACTTAAGAAAAACTTCTACTGGCCAAATTTAGAAAATGACGTCAAAATGTATGTTAACCTCTGCGAAATTTGCCAAAAAACTAAATACGAAAGACATCCTAACAAAATCGTTTTTAAACCCACCCCTATTGGTCACGAACCTTTCGATCACATCTATATAGATATCTATAAAACACATAATACGTCCTTTCTAACCGTAATTGACAGCTTTTCTAAATTAGGGCAAGCATACCCTCTTTTAACACCCACAGGAATCGAAGTAGCTAACAAACTTATTACCTATTTTAATCATTATGGCCTTCCCCGAAAAATTACTACAGATAATGGCACATCCTTTAAAAACGAAATAATTCAAAACCTCTGTTCTTTACATAAATCTACTGTTCTTTACATCTTTTTTGCTTAACAACGCGCGGTCGCACGGTATTCTTACTCCCGATATTCTGACAAATTGTGATAGTTTTATTCCCAATAACACAGGTTATTTAGTGTCATAATGTGCAGCTTTTTTTCGCCGATATTATAAAACTATTATTGTGTATTAATATTAATCTCGAGTTACTAGAAAGTGGATAAACAACTACCAAAATCATTTGCTCTTTGAAATTTACTGCAATTCCAACAAAAAAAAAGGAATGCACTGATAAAAAGACCAACGGACGAACTTACGCGCAGTTTTCGCATGTACCAATTTTTGCATGATCTACGTTATTTTCATTTTCCTACGTTATTTGGCGAATCTGAATCTTTCTTCATAACTTATAATGTCTAACATATGTTCCTCCTGCTCTCAGGATTGTGTGCTGAAAGAGCCAAAAAATTCAAACGATGTTTTTGGCTACCCATGTGATTTTTGTAAGAAGATTTTATGCAGGAAATGTTCAGGAATTAGTACCACTGAACTTCGGGCCATCGTCATGAGCAGCCGAGTTATGCCTTATATATGCAAATTGTGCTTGCCAAAATTAAATGAAACCATGCAACTAGTTAACCGTGTCACAGCTCTTGAGATTGAATTTACCGAATTAAAAAGTAGTACACAGGGAATTTTGGATTCAGCCAATCTTATGAGGTCTTTTTCGAATGACCTAAAAACAATGAAATCCCAATTTTCAGCAAGTCTTGAGGACATCAAATCTCTAGTTAAAACGGAAATAGAAGGCTTAAAGAATGCAGCTAAGGATAATTCAAATAGTTCTGCACAACCAATTACAAGCCAAGCTTTAGAGGAAGAAGTTATCCTGGAATGGCAGGAGCGGCAGAAGAGATCAAAGAATCTAATGCTCTTTAATTTACCTGAGGGTGAGGACAAGAAAAAGGTCGAAGAACTATTTAAACATCTCACTGAAAATCCCCCAGAGGTGTTACACTTTTCTCGGATTGGTAAACCTAACGCAAATCAGGCTCGGGCTTTAAGGATATCTCTCAAATCACCAGATGATGTCATGAATCTTGTCAGGAATCGCTTTAAACTTAAAGGAAAGAATGTTTTCTTGAACTTTGATCTCACCATGAAGCAGAGGGATGCTGAAAAGAAATTGTCAGTTGAGCTTAGTAGCCGGAGAGCCCAGGGTGAAAATGTATCCATTAGGTATCGTAATGGTACCCCATACATTTTTAAGAAAAAAACTAATAAACGGGCCTTCTACAACAAAGCAACCATCCCATAGACAGCAAAACCTAGATATTTACTACCAGAATGTTCGAGGATTGAGAACTAAGTTGTCAGTTCTCCAGAGTAACATTATCTCTAATTGCTACTCCATAATTTTACTAAGTGAAACCTGGCTCTCGGCTGATATATCGGATGCAGAGCTTGGTTTGGATAAGTACAATGTCTTTAGGACTGACAGAAGTGCAAAATCTAGCACCTCCTCAAGAGGTGGTGGAGTATTGGTGGCGATCTCAAAGGAACTATCTAGTGCTGTAATAAACTTGTCAACAGACCTTGAACTGCTATTTGTTAGTGTAGGCTCTGGGCTAGGAAAGTTCATAGTGGGCTGTATTTATTTCCCTCCAAAATCACCTTCAGAAAAGTACAACATGCTCAGCCAAGAGATCGATTCTTTCTCTGGGAATCAGGAGTGCCCATTACTACTGTTCGGGGACTTCAATCTGCCAAAAGCAATTTGGTCATCAGACAACTTTTGTTCTCAAGCGACCAGTGCACTGGGTGCTTGCCCTCTGGAAGTCGAGTCCATAGAAGTGATATCAGACTTATGTAGTTTCCACAATCTATACCAATGGAATAATATTCCAAACCACCTGGGGAATACACTGGATCTGATTTTTTGTGAGAGTACCCTGCAGAGGTCACGGCAGCTGATGATGCTCTGGTTCCACAGGACAATTACCATCCACCCCTTCTTACATCCATTACTGTTTCGAGAGGACATACTAATCATCCAGGTAGATTTAATAATCAATATTATTATGATTATAATTCAGCAAATTTTTATTTAATTAATGAACTTCTTGGACAGGTTAATTGGAATTATGTACTTCAACAGGATTCCCTAGATATTATGTTAAATATTTTTTATGATATACTTTATTCAGTTATACATATTGCTGTACCTTTAAAACGGGTGTCTCGCGGGCACTTTCCAAAGTGGTTTTCTCCAGCTCTTAAAAATTTGGTAATTTCAAAGAAACAGGCACATAAAGTTTTCAAAGATTCGGGTTCCAGAGATGATTATATTACCTTCTCAAGCTTAAGATCAGAGTGTAAATTACTTGCAAAAGTCTGTTTTGAACAATATGTTTCCGAATCAGAAAGAAATTTAGTTGATCACAGTAACATAAAGAAGTTCTGGTCTTATGTAAACTCTAGAAGACTAGGAAATGATCTACCTTCAGAAATGTTCTATAATGATAAGCATTGCCTTCTTGGTCCTGCCCTACCTGATCTCTTCTATCTATCTACGATCTCAACCAAAAACTACCCTGTACCTGAATCTTTATCCTTCAATAATATCAACATAAGCAATTTTCACATAAATATTTCTACAATATACAATGAAATTTGCAGCTTGAACACCAATAAGGGTCCAGGGCCAGATGGCATACCACCCTCCATCCTTAAATCATGCAGTTTTGTTCTGTCTCATTCACTTTTTATTTTATTCAATAAATCATTAGAATTGGGAGTCTTCCCTGATTTTTGGAAGACAAGCTACTTGACCCCTATACATAAAGCAGGAAACAAGGGCGACGTAAGCAACTATAGACCAGTGTGCAACTTAAACGCTATTCCAAAACTATTCGAGAAAATTGTAACACAACATCTTACATCATTTTTGGGTCCTACCATTATATCAGAGCAGTTTGGCTTTAAGACCAGGAGATCAACAGAGCTTAATCTATTGACTTATGCAGACTATCTGGCGAGCGTCTTGGATAGGGGTGGCGAGGTTCACACTATCTATACCGACTTTTCGAAGGCGTTCGACAGAGTCAATCATGAGTAAGCTTGGAGCCGCGGGTGTAGGGGGAAATTTCTTGAGATGGTTTCGCAGCTACCTATCAGATAAGTCCCAAATCGTAAGGGTCAATGGCTTCATGTCCTATGAGCTAAGCGTTCCCTCAGGTGTTCCTCAAGGATCACATTTGGGGCCGCTTCTTTTTAATGTTTTTATGAACGACATCCACTCATGTTTTAAATATTCCAGATTCTTATGTTTTGCAGACGACCTGAAATGTTTTCTAGCTATCTCCTCTCTTAATGACTGTGTCAATCTACAGTCAGATCTTTCCAGACTGGAAGAGTGGTGTGTTCAGAACTGCATGGATTTGAATCCAGCCAAGTGCTATAGTATTTGCTTCTCCAAGCGTAGAAATACCACAACATTCGCATATTCCTTGTGCAATAGACCCTTGTCGAATGTGACAACAATTAGGGACCTTGGAGTCATATTCGACTCATCTCTTACATTTAGCTTTCATATATCTGAGATAGTAACAAAAGCCCTTAAAATAATAGGTTTTGTCAAGAGATGCACAAGAGAGTTTACAAATACCCCTGCTATCCGCATGCTCTACTGTACATTGATCAGACCTTTGTTGGAGTATGCCTCCTCAGTCTGGAGTCCTCATTATGCCTGCTATATTCACAGGTTGGAACAGGTGCAACGGAGAATGCTGAAATACCTGGCATTTAAATCCAAAATTGATCCTGTTGACAACTACCATTATGATTACAGGGTTCTGTATGAGCTGTTTTGTCTTCCTCCTCTTGTTGTTCGTCGGGAACAACGGGATTTAAAAAATTTGCATAACCTTCTGACTGCTTCTGTAGATTCACCAGACCTGCTATATTCAATAGGTCTAGCAATACCTACGAGAAATACAAGGTCAAACAGCCTTTTCTACTAACCTTTCTGTAGAACAAACATCAAGTACAATAGCTTTATTGCTAGATCAGCCAGGCTTGCAAATAATAGTACATCTCTGAACATAGATTTCAATATAAGTCCAAGGCGCTTTGCTAAGTTTGTTGAGGATTTTCATGTGTGACTTTGTATATTGTTGTGGGGTTTTTGCTATTCTGTTTAATTGTGTGTACATACTATTCATACTTCATACTATTGTGTGCTGGTTTAAACCAATTTTGGAGGTGATAATTGGGTTCAAGGGAGTGAAAACTGAATTTAATTAATTTTATTGTGTTCTTTTATTGTATATTTTTTAAGTTCTCCTGTTGCCATTATTTATTAATCCTGTTTTATTCTATGACTGTGATAGTAATGGATTGTGAATATCAAATGATAATTATATAAAATAATACTAAGTATAAATTGTTTGAGGTTATAAATTATTGTTATTGTAAATTATGCTATTTCTGTAAAAATGGGTAATGCCCGTAAATAAATAAATAAATAAATAAATAAAATTGAAATTCATTATTGTACCCCTCACAACCCCAACTCAAATAGTCCAATTGAACGTCTTCACTCCACTTTAAATGAAATTATTCTTACCCTTAAGCACCAAAAGCCAAAAGAAAATATAATAATTCTAATGAATTATGCCATTCTTTCCTATAATAACTCTACACATAGTGCATCCCAATATACCCCTTTTCAAATTGTCAGAGGCTAATTAGACTATAAAAACCCTCTAGACCTCTCAAACGAACAAAATCTTTCCCAATACATGCAAGAGCATGCAGAGAATATTAAAATAATTAATCATGAACTTTATGAAAAATTAACAGACCAACGACAATCTTCTTTAGATAAAGTAAATAAAGACCGAAATGTAGTAGACATCGACCCTAACAAACCACTTTTTGCGAAAACGTTTCCACAGAAATCAAAAGTTAAAGAATCAGATAAATATAAAAAAGTAACCAAACCTGTTACACAAAAAACTAACGCCGTAGCCACCCAAAATAGACGAATACATAAAAACTTATTAAAACCACAACGTAACCTTGTTTCAGATGAGACAAATCATCCCATTCCTGCTCCTCCTACCCATAGCTACGAACTTAGAAGTAAAAAGAATTAGAAATCGCATATTACCAATGGCCATAGGAAAAACCTATATATCAGCTACGAAATATACATCCACTTTTCACATAAACCTCACAGAAATGGAAATTCCCCTATATAACATAAAAAACATACTAACTCAGGCAAACAAAACTGTTTTCAGTACAAATCAAAAGAAAAGCTTCTCAATTCTTACATCCTATAAATTTAATCAAACCTATGAATATTTTCGGACAATTTTAAGAAATACCAAGATTTTTTACAAACCTAATCGATCAAAAAGAGGATTACTTAACGTAGTAGGTAACGCTGAAAAATGGCTCTTCGGTACCCTTGACTCAGACGATGAAACCCGCTATAATAACTATTTCGATATGCTAACAAAAAATCAAGAAATTCTAAATAACAACTTTAATAAAGAACAATCAATTCTATCCTCTATCACACAAGAATTTACTAAAAATTTAGAAAAAATAAATACCAATCAAGCAATTATATTGGAAAAACTAAATTTACTTGAGAAAAATCAGTTAGATTTATCTAATGCCCTATATATGTCTTTAATATTAGACAATATAATGTTGCAATTAAACACTTTAAATTCCGTAATAAATAACATTGAAAACGCAATCTCATTCGCTCATGTAAATAAAATGCACAACTCTATACTCAATCCTAACCAACTTTTAAATTTAATAGAAAATATAAAAACAATATATGGTCCAAACCGAATACCTGAATTTAAAGAATTAGTAAACTTTTATAACTATTTATCTGTTCAAGTAATTATCAAAAATAGCTCAATTTTATTTTCAATACACACCCCAATTGTCTTTCCCAACCACTATATACTTTACAAACTCTACCCAATACCCATTGGAAACAAAACCATTCTCCCTTCCAATCCTTATATCCTACTCACAAACGATAACTACTGGACCACAGAAGAAGAATGCCCGCAGCTAGAAGACGTTTTCATCTGCAAGCAAACCACCCTCTCAAAAGACGAATATTGCCTCTTCCAACTGCTAACAACGTCAACCAATATATGCCCGTTAACCAATGTTAATTACCAAAAAAAACCATTCAACGCCTAAATGGTAACGAAATTTTGGTCATTCCTGTGCAGATGACAATCGCCCGAGACAAATGTCAACAAGGACTCTACAAGATCTCTGAACCAAGTATTGTTACCCTATCTATGTGCCCCGTTGAGATAGATAACAAAACATACGAAGGCGAAAGAAAAACGGAATTCCAATATGTTTTAGAATTGCCAAAGTTTTCGTATGTCTAAAGCAGCAACAACAATTCCAAATTAACCCTCGAGGAAATAAACTTGGATGAACTGAAGACAGCACAGAAAATATTGTCGACAATCCAGTTACACCCTCTAGAGGCGCCCGAAAATTCCACGTACCCGTGGATCGCTCCAATCTCATCCATTGCCGCCCTCATATGCGGAATCCTGCTGTATATTGGATGGAAGAAATGGAAAAAGCCTGTTTCATCCCATAGAAGCCACCACTACGAGAACGACCCCTTCGACGGCCCTTCACAAGAGAGTCGAAAAAATGAGCAGCCATTGCAACCCTTATTTTCCGAACTTAAGGAAGGAGGAGTTATGTGATGCAACCAGGCCAAGAACCTCAGTTGACCCCATACATAATTATTATTATTACAAATATTCCTGAATCAACAAAATAAGCATTTTAATATTATTAGGCTCCATAAAAATTGCATTATATAAAATCACTTATCTATTAATTTTCGACGAATAAAGTTGTAGTTAATTGATGGTCAAATTTGTGTAGAATTTATTTTGAATTAAATTTTTAAAAAGTAGATGTTCAATAATAATTCCATCACTCGCGTTCGGCAGTCCATGAGGCGAAGAATGGAGGGTTGTATCACCGCAGGAGGCAGTCATTTCTAGCATTTGTTATGAAAATCTGCTTTTGTATGTATCTGTTACTTAGGCAAAGTTAAATTTTGAAAATAAATTAAATGAATCTCAATAATCGATGCGAATTTATTATTTATTTTAATAGGGCCAGGCTCAGATTTTGATTTTTATGCTGGAAACAAAGCTAGATACGAGTAAGGCTTAAGAGGCAACAAAGTTACATTATTGACTGCTTAATGCTGGCTGGTAAATGCGCTCTTAAAATCTTTGCACTCAATTTTGAATCACCCTGTATGTGACCATGGCTGGGCTATTAGATCTCGATCTTTTTAAGGAGGTTAATGTGAAAAACATGCTAGCTTTCTGTAAAGCAATGGCCTTCATAAATCACTTCAAGTTAAGAGGAGGATAAAAGCTAATTATTAGATGATATTATACTTAAGATATTTGAGGAGCTGATTAAATTGCGATAGCGTATCATGACATTTTTTCTAATTAAAACCAGTATCCATATTTTTAATTTAAAAAATACCGGATTTTTGATTATGAAACGTGATATTAACATAAATAACGTGATAATACTTAAAATTCTCAAATGATTAAATAACAGTAGATAATGTAAATAAATAATGTAAATACGCAGTCTTATAAAATTGATATGAGATAAGATCAAAAGCTTTTTGATGGTTTGGAAAAACATTACATAACATTAAATGAAAATAATAAAGTTATTTATCTTTATAAGACCTTATAGTATCAGATTAAATCTTAAGCGATCGTTTATGTCTTTAAGGTAAAATTTAAAAAGTAAAAAATAGTTAATGTTCAGAGGTACCTAGGTAAGGTAAAGAGGAAAAATAACACGCATTTTTTACCAGCGGTGAAAAACCAAGATGTTAAGCTTTAAAAATAGATTTATTCTATTGTGGTTCACTTGTCAAAGCGAACTACAATAAATGAAATATCGTAATAGTAGACATAAAAAATGTCAAAAACCTTATTGAAAAATGTCGCTTTCCTAAAGATTGTTACTAACAGAAAGTTTCGAGACCATTCTCAAATGATCTTAACAGTAGTATTTGCTACATATTGAGAAGAATTCATTAAAATCATTGCATGAGATGTTTTGATGCTAGTACTTTTACCACGCTGTATTTATTATTTGCCATATTGTTTTTACGGGACTTAAGTAATTGCGAATGAGCCTATTATTAAAAATTTTCTTTGCAGATTTTATTTCTTTTATATATAGTTTTTATATTGGTTTGGTTTTACTAGCTGCCCCAAAAAATGCAAATTTTCACGCACAACCTCTAAGTTTCTCGTTACACCAGGAGTGAGGTTTTTTCTTCCTTTTTAGTGTGCAGCTTCTCAACGCTAGAGTCCTCATCTAGGTTGTTACTCCTAAGAAATCCAATTACTTCGTCCTTGGTGACATCAGGTGCAACTCCCGTTAGGAAATTGAAAATATCGTTTTTTAGCGCTTTTCGAAAGGCTACTGCTTTTATTGGTCCCCCTTACTGGTACAGGTCTTTGGTTTTTCACAGAAGCAGGAGTACACTAGGGTTAGTAGGTTTAGGCCTGATTTGCTGGTGATTTTTGAAACCTTTACGCCTTTGGGTCTTCCATACTTTACTTTTCTAGGAAACTTGTGAGCTTTTATGCGTTTTCTGACCATCATTTTCTTGCGTTTCCCCTTGTTTTTGTTTATTTTTAACAGCACTTCAATATCATTGACGGAACAGCTCTTGTCGGGTACGTCAATGACGTCATCGTTCGCCTGGGTGCGCTTGTTCTTATCACCATCATGAGAATCAAAAACCTAGGTTTCGGACAAGGCTAATAAACTCAACAGGTTACCTCATGCCTCTCCTCACCTCAGTCCCCGCGACAGATGGATGTGACGTCACCCGGCGGCCAGCTCCGAATGCCCCTATCAAGCGCTCTCTCTCCTACTCCTTTTAATCTGTATAACACTGTTCTTTTCTGCTTCACATTTTAAAAGTATTTTAATTATTCTATATAGTTATAGGTGTTTTAATTAAATAACGACTTTAAAAGAACATTTATAATTTTTATATAATTATAATATTAAGATTTAATTATGCGCAGCCGGTGATTTTTAGTAAGTATTCAAAGTAATAATTGTCTTTTTGAAGCAAAATGGCGTAATAAATTGGCGGTTCATGCTAAAAATATTTTTTGAATTTGATTATTGATCTCATATTCTCATTACACAGGGTGCTTTGGGAGAAAAAGATTTATATTTAAAGGGATATTTTGTAAGTCGAATAAGTTTATGATGTAAACTCTAGATAACTTCCAGTAACACACATTCTTTTCGAGTTACAGTTACTTAAAAAAAAGTTTTTCTTATACTAATTGGAAAACGCGAAATAACTTTTTTTTTTATTTGTTAATAAGGTTTATAGGATATAAATTTTTGTAAAAAAATAAACAAATTACATATTTCAGAATTTATTCAAATCATTATAAGAAAAATTAATTCCGCCTGATAAAAATAATAAATTTTTTAGGACAAAAAGACGAATTTATTACAGAATTTGATTATATTTTATTAGATTTTTTTTAATTTTAGTCATATATTTGTCATCGGGTACAATAATTTACTAAGTTTATTTTCATAGGTTAAAAATAATCGCACCTTTTTTAAATAGAGAAATGCGAATATATGTATATTGTTTAATAATACGTAGGTACCATTCAAACACTGATGGTAGATCAATATATTTATAAAGATTAACACAAATACAAAAAATATAATCTTAATAATAAACGTATAACATCAAGTAACAACTTTCTTAATTTTTTTTTTAAATTTTGTCATGGTTTGCGGTAGATTTTCTTTTAATGCCCCTTTCTTGTTCAGATATTTCATTCTGATGAACAATCTCTGTCTTAAGGCTAGCGTCCACTTTAGACGGATCGCGGCGGGGCGGACTGGGCCGCATTTCTTGCAACTGCGTTCACTATAGACGTAGCAAGACGGATATTTGTAGGTATACTGTATATTTAGCCAGTTTCAGTTTAGTCATTTTTGTGTTTATTGTAGATGGGGTGGGACGAGCGTTTTCGACACTATTGAAATTTGAGTTATTTTAATCACTGAACTGATAAAAAAGTCCTGAAATGGAAATAGATACGTCTGATGAAGAGTTGTTCCTGTTTCAAATATTGCTGGAAGAGGAAGAAAAAACGGAAAAAAAGAAACGTAAACATAAAATGTGGGTTCACGATATATGCAGGCAAAGAAAACTATACGGAGAATTTCACCATTTAATTCCAGATTTGAAAAAAGACCCTACAAAATTTTTTGAATATTTTCGTATGTCAGAAGAAAAATTTGAAGAATTACTGCATATTTTAAATAACGACCTAAATTTGTATAATGATGTTAAGGCATTTGTAAAAAGATGTGGTATGTGTCAAAAACAAAAATATTCAAATCATTATACAAAACAGCCAATGGTGATTACTACCACAGCCAGTTCTTCGTTTCAAAAAATTTATCTAGACATTGTAGGACCGCTACCTACAGATATCAATGATTTTTCCTATATTCTTACCCTGCAGTGTGAATTAACAAAATTCGTGGAAGCATATCCATTAAAAAATAAAGATGCTGTGTCAGTTGCAAAGGCATTTGTGGAAAAATTTATCTTAAGATATGGAATTCCGCAGGAAATTGCAACTGATAGGGGATCTGAATTTATTTCTTCTACAATAAGTGAAGTTTGCAAGAATTTAAAAATAGAACAAGTTCATTCCACCGCATACCATCACGAAAGCATAGGGTCATTGGAAAATTCACACAAGGCTTTAGGAGCATATTTAAGAATTCAGTCAGAAAACCATGTCGCAGCTTGGAGTTCATGGATTCCGTACTGGTGTTTTGCGTATAATACGGAAGTTCACACTGAAACTAAATATACTCCTTTTGAGCTTGTTTTTGGAAAAAAATGTCAGATACCAAGTAATTTAAAAAATATCGTGGAACCTATTTACAATTTTGATAGTTATCCAATTGAATTGAAATACAGGTTACAGAAAGCTCATGATGACGCAAGAAATAATATTTTACTTTCAAAAGAAAAAAGAAAAATATCTTATGATAAAAATATAAATCCCATTGAATATAAGAAAGGAGATTTAATTCTCGTTAAAAATGAATATAATGGTAATAAAATTGCCAGTCCTTGTTTCCTGGGGCCGTATGTAGTCGTTCAGGATGAATCTCCTAATGTAAAAATTGTAAAAGAAAATAAAGAGATTCTAATCCATAAAAATAAAACTAAATTATATCATAAGTAAGTAATTAGTGCATAAAGGGCCCTGCGCATAGTTAGGTAATAATTAATTAATTTACTAGTTTGGTGTATTATTAGTTAAGGTTTTGTAAAAAAAAAAAAAAAAAAAAAAATGGAAAAGACGGGTTATTAGGTAAAAAGTTGAAAATTTCAAAATTACTGGATATTAATTGAATGTATGTATATAATCTTAGGAAAGTGTTAAGAAGAGTTGTTACTTTTATAGTATATATATCCGGAATTTTCAATTTAAAAGAAATATGTAAATTCCTTAAATTTCCCGGGGAGGTGTAGTATGGAAGTATCACCCAGTATAACAAATATTGTGCAAATAGGAAACTACTATATTGTAATAATACCTTAATTAATTCTATATAGCAAAACATTATAATGTCTAGTAAGCATTATCATAAACCAGGTCAACGGGAAGTTCAACGATCCTTGGATGTAGCTTTTTGATATTTTAATATAGATCCTACTTAACCCTAAGAAGGTTGTTTCATTTTAACCCTATGTCTTAAATCATAATTACTTAAATCATAATTTACTACATTATAAAACAAAAATCTAAATTTAAAGAACCAGTAGAGCCATATGAACGACTGGCTGTCTGTCTCAGGTATATAAGTAGTATTCTTATTAAGAAACATGCATCAGAATAATTTTATGCAAAGTGATCATAGCTCATTTTTTAATGTTCCACGGCATGAAATCAAAAACTATTATTTCTGCGATGATAAACTTTAATTCATATTTTTCATACTTACTACATTTTATTCTAATTTCTATATAAATGTAATAAGTTTTTAGTCTTCTAACATCAACGTTCAGGAAACGTTAGAAATTCTCCCATCTGCATATATGTCTTGTTTGCATGATCAGCTGGTCCAGCTTGTGAGGATTGTCCAGGTGAAACTGGAGAATAAACTTGCGATCCTAACGAATAACTAAGTTCATTGCTTTGGACCATAGTATTTGATCCAGTTGTTGCAATTTGACCTGCCTGTAACACTGGCATTCGGACTGGTTCTTGATAACGGCTCCGCACAGTAGGATGATTAAAATATTGTTCATGGCTTGCTTTTCGCTGTAACATTTCCAATTCAGCGTCATTTATAATTTTAAAAACGGAACCTTCCACACGAATTTGGATGTCTTTAGGAAAAGTTTTCACTGTACGCCCCAAATTAGTAAAAAAGTCAACAACTGTGTCAGGTTCTTGGCGAGGTTGGTCATACTTTTTCTTAATATAGGACTGAAACAATGTTTTTGCCGAGGTTGAGAACTGGCCATATTCGTCCTGTACTTTCTTTTTTTTTTAACATGAAGCAGTTGAATTAGAACTCATTTGGGATTGGGACCCTGGCTCGACTGTCTCGAAATGTTTGTTAAACATTTTTCCTGAGTTTCCAAATAACAAGTTAGAAATTGCATTTCTTTCTCATATTTAATAGGCTTATTCTTTGTAGCGGCTTGGCCACTCTTGATTTTTCGCAAATTTTTTGCTCGCCTAAAGTTGTCTCTTAGCCTTTTCCAGCGGTCCTGACATTCGGATGCTTAAAAGAAAATGTATGGATATATTAAATAAACAATATTCATTTTTTTTTGCGGGTATAAACACTAATAATTAAAATCTTTTCCAGGTTTTTGGCGACCGGCAACTCTTTTCGATCACTTGCTTTCAGTTTTCATTTAGGAGAAAAGACTGTAAGAGCTATAGTCTACGAAACTTGTACAGCAATATGGCAGAGAATGAAAATTGACACACCGTTAGACGGGAAACAAGTTGTTATAGAATGTCCCACAAAAAGTGGATCGAAATACTTTGGCTATAAAAAAACATTTTGTGTGGTTTTATTAGCTTTGGTAGGCGCCGATTATAAATTTCTGGTGGTCGACATTGGCGGCCTAGGGAAAAACTCCGATGGAAATATTTTTTCGAATTCCGGAAAAGCGCTAGCAGAGAACAGACTGAACATTACTCATGACAAACCACTTCCTGGCACTGAAGATGCTATGCCTCATGTTATCATTGGAGATGCAGCATTTCCTTTGGGAAGGCATTTAATGAGACCATATCCTGGTAACCAGACTTTAGCCTCTGAAGAGAAAAAAGTGTGTAATTATAGGCTAAGCCGAGCACGACGGGTCAGTGAAAATGCGTTTGGCATACTATGCAGAAGCTTTAGAATATACGAAAGACGATTATCCATGACCCCTGAACATATTAACATTGTAGTGGCAGCAACGTGTTGTTTACACAACTTTTTAATTACCAATATGGGGTTACAAGACGATTTAAAAGAAAATAATGAAACATTGGAAGGATTAGTGAATTTACCACATTTTGGTGGAAATGCAACACAACTTGCTCTTAGTATTCGGGACAAGTTTAAACAATATTTTGTATCGAATTTCGGATCACTACCTTGGCAATTACAGATCGTAAGACGAGGATTTTGTCATAACGAATAATATATACTTCGCTACCGTCTATTTTACATATATGTATCTGACATATTATTATTTAATTAGGTAAATAAATGCGTCTGAAATACCTATGTACTTACCCCTTAATTTCATTAAATCTGCAATTTCTTGCCATATATTGTTTCTCCTCTGTTCGTCTTGGTACCTCGCATCTCCCGTGTCGTACAGTTCCTTATACTGGAACACTAATGATATTAGCAATTCTTCGTCAATTTCTAATTAATTTCCTAGTTAATTTGTGGGCAAAGCAATAAAGAATTAACCAAAAATACTAAAATGCGTTTGTGCTGCTATCGCTCTTCGTTAACTTGAGACGGGTCGCAACGTGCCGTCCGCAAAAATCCACCTATGAGGCAAAACAAAAATCCGTTGCGTTCCGCCCCGATGCGACGCGCCTCGAGTGGACGCGCTCTCATTTGTTTCCACGTGAGAATATTATTGCGTTGCGATGAGGCCCGAGGCGATCCGCATAGTGGACGCTAGCCTTTAGATAACATGTAGCCGCCAAATCTCTGTCCTTATATAACATAATAAGTGTGTAGACTCATGAAGGCATATTCTAGCAATGCTCAATTTGGGTTTTATAGGAATGTTGTCCTAAATCAGTATAATATATCACTACTTTATTTAATACACTCTTGCAACTAACAAATATTGTTTACTTAAATTTTTTACGCCAAATCGAGTTCAATATAAGAGAATACTAAACACTGAACTTTAACTGTCTATTTTTAAAACTCAAAATGTCATACACCAATCACAACGCATTAATCCTCACATCAAACGTCTTTTAATACAAAAATTTGCAGCAAAAAGATAAAAAAACAACCGTACACCACAGAGCAGCCCGGCAGACGAGGTTGCCAGACAACGTCACTACTTCCGCCTCGTCCGCGCTTTCCCCTCACCCAAAAACTGTTCAACGAGACAACCTGTTGAGTTTATTAGCCTTGGGTTTCGGACCCAGTCGCAGCTAGATTTTCGACATCTATTATTTCGACCACAGAAATCCTAGCGTCAAGTTGAGAGCAGCTATACTCATTTAGCATTTGCGCGCTGAATGAATGTGAATCTTGTGGCGCAGTCGGAGGTCTGGCAGGAAAGGCAATAATTTAACAGGCGTCTCGGGGATTTTGTTTCCTGCTTGTTTATGTTTTTTCTTAATCTGGGCCTGCTGTTTTTAAAAGTATTTATATTTTTCTATCCATAGGTGAGTATTCACTTCCAGAACCTTGTTCTTTTTTCAAGTTCTTAAAGCAACTTTTTTAGGTATCTAATCTTTACAGCTTTTTGCAT
Source organism: Anthonomus grandis grandis (assembly GCF_022605725.1). Taxonomy (NCBI): domain Eukaryota; kingdom Metazoa; phylum Arthropoda; class Insecta; order Coleoptera; family Curculionidae; genus Anthonomus; species Anthonomus grandis. The sequence continues at coordinate 46,091,499 of NC_065548.1, forward strand.
CAGCAAATTACCCAGTAAAGTCGAAGACATCTAATACTAGATGGCGTCGTAAGAATCACGTCACCTTTACACTATTGATAATGGAGTGGTAACTGTTGCTAACCTGAAAAAAGCACGCAAAGGGCTTTACCTGGCACGGCCAAAGCCCAGTTGTCATCCCTCTACTCACTTCATCTGAAGAAAAAACTATCATGAAGGATCAAGATCCGGACCTACCAAACTTACATTCGCCCAATTATCACTTACCCATTCCCCACTTGGGCAGACATCCAGCCCCGCCACGTAAAGAGGCTCCAAGCAGTAGGAAACCGGGCTTTCCAAATTATGTCAGGCGTACCATGGTACGTGCGCAACACTACTATCCTGCGAGATCTCCAAGCTCAACCCTTGGTAGATCACCTGACGAAGTTGAAGAATATGTCTTGATTAGTATGTAGTAGTCTAATACTCCTAAATAATTGCTAAACTGATAGCTTTAATCTACATCATGTGTGTTTGAGAAGAAATATTTTTTTTATTATTAAGTTTCTCGATGGGATAATTAATGGTTTATTAGACAATCCTGTTTTTCTCTCTTAAATTCCTTTCTTGGTACCTAGACTTAACTCTAAATCCTTACAAACCTTCTTCTTACTGCTCTTTTTAAAAGCCTGACTTCAAAAAGTTGTTTGATTTTTTTTGTATGTAATGTGCGCTATATTTAATAAAGTTTCTCATTTGTGCAAGATATTTTTTTTCCAATAAATATGATTATTGGTGCTATAATCAATATACAGGTTGGCGAATAGAAGACTACATTTGAAAATTATAAATGGCAACACCGCTTCTTGTTGATAAGCGGCGCGGTGGATTCCGATCGTCTAAATTGCTATTTTTGGCACGGCACAATCAGAAGACCTGATTTTGCTGTGTGATTGCATACTGCCCTGTTGAGTCTTACAGTGCTATTTTTTTTATATACTCATCATTATAGGTGTTTATACCCCTTTCGGAAAAGTTAAATTGATTAAATGGTATTATCGACACAATCCTTAGTAAATTTTGAAAATAGACCGATTCCTTGTGCTAAAACTATTTTAAATAACGTGTTAAATTTTAAGAAATGTTTTTGCCTCTAAGAATGAAGAAATTATCACACCAAAGTTTAAGAGCCATCTACTGGAAGGGTCCAGAAAAGCAGAAGTTTTAGAGAGTAACTGGGTATGCACCATTAAATTGTGACGAATTTTTGTAAAAAACATGGATACAAATATTTTGAATATCCCAATCAGGAGGTGTTTCCTGAAGACTAGTGACGAAGAATGGCTTTTTGTGAAACCATGATGAAAAAGTCAAATCAAAATGAAAATTTTTTATAGCGGAGTAAAAAAGACAATAAAAGTAGCTCCCTTCTTAAAAAAAATAAAATCGGCTTAGAACCAGATGAAACCTTTACCAAATCATTAATTAGGTTATTGTACATACGAAATGGGCATTTACGACTTTTTTTAGTAGTACCGAGTTTTATAAAATAAAGAATATTGCAAAAAGGCAGGAATTTAAAAAAAGTGCTTTTTAACCTTAACCTTTTAATATGTCTGGAACTTTTTAACATATTCAAAAGATCTTTTTTTGTTTTAATGAGAATACATAAGCGCTGAAAACTGCGATAAAATATATCCAAAAAACGTTTCTTTTTATTAATATAACATTTAAAAATCATTAAAATTATATTTTCTGCAATGAATTTTTGAGCAAGCGAGAAACTTTTTTATTTGAAAACATTTTTCCATACAATCTGCGAATAAAAGGTAGACAAAACTGTTACGAAGTTTTTAAAAGTAACTGCAATCGGATATATTAGCTAGATTGCGAGAAATCCACCTGCAAAGTTGTGCCAGATTAGCAAATCTTCCGCATAGCAACAGTCGCCGACGTTCGCGGGAGACGCGTGACTAATCATATCATAACCACTAAAGCTGTGTCATAACGCTCTTGATTTTTGTGCGTTAAAACACGTTTTTATTGCGTTGGTGTGTGTTTATGTTTTATGAGAGTTTTGTTGATGTGTTTGTTTCTGTTTCATATGAACAATAACAACAATGAAGTGCCTCTTATGTGAACAATTATTGAACAATGATGATTGTATTGTAAAAAAACCAACACAAAAAGGTCTACGTATGATAATAAACTTTGTGGGCCAATTGTTTAATTAAGCACACAATTTATTGTATGAGTGGACTGTATTTATTTAAGTAAAGTAATATTTCAACAAAACACAAATTCAAAAACCGTTTAAAAATAATAGTACGCCGCTGTTGGGCCAAAAAATAGTGGAGAATGCGAACCCTGTGTTCTCTCTCATCGTTGATCAATATCTCTCAAATTAAATAATATCGCGTTATTTTCTCCCGCTTTGTCACCGAACTAGCCAATCACAACGTCCGAATGCTTACTCCCGCTGCATTTGGTGCCGGGGACAAATTCTCTGAACTGAAGAAAAATACTTCTATTCTCAGTAAAGTGTTTGATGAGTTCCGCCTGTTTAAAAATAATCTTTTAAATTAAAAATTATATTCTTTGTTGTGGAATTTTCCACAACACTTTGCTCAGAAAAGAAACGACCCTATTAGCCGTAATATTTTGTTGTTAAAAAGACAAATAATAAAAAATTTAATTGTGTGGCCTCGGACATGGCTCTTGAACAGTCAATTAATAAAGACTGTAAAAGCTCTTCAGGAATTATAGGATTTTCTCAAAAACCAGCCGCATTATTTCGATGGATGATGACGCGTCACTCATTGGGTGATTATTCAAAACATTTTTTAGGTAAGTCAAAAATGGTTAGTGTGTTCATACGTTTTATACTTACTGATCTTTTTTTCAGAAGCGTTGTTTAATAAAACTGCAGAAGAAACCCCTCAAGAAAAGAAACTAGCTACTAGAAACGAAGAAGATATAATAAAAATTTTGGATGCTTTTGAGACAAATTGGTGCAACCCTTTTAATTTAGATATTGTTCCCAAGCAACTAATAAATATATGCACGGGAAAAATAGCAACTGAGGAAATTGAAAAAAGGCTTTGTAATTATTTAGAAACAGGAAAAGAGAAAGTGAATAAACTCTTTAATAGGTCACCTGAGGAGAGCTTTTGGAAACCCGCAAAGAGAAACAAGATAATTAGTTTTCAAGATGCAAAAATCAAACCCAAACTGCTTTCCAAAAAAATAATTGTCGGCTCTGAATTCATGTTTCGCAGAATAATATGTGCAGCGCGATTTCGGGAAATCAATTTAAATGACTTGTTATCATATAAACTTACATTGGTGCCTTCGTCAATGTTTTATGAAGATGGTTCGATGCGAAAAACTGCCAAGTCTGAATTATGCAAGAGATTAGAGCCAAGTGCAGATACAATAGTTTCTCCAAATAGTGTAGAATCATCATACAGGGTGAGTTTTTTAAAGTGTTACAATGCGATATGTCAAAAACGGCTGCAAATTTTTTTTTGACATTTTGGTGACATTTCAAGTATACCGGGGGGCACTTTTTGTGATATTTTTGACATTTGTTCCTTTACCCCCCTAAGAGGGGGGGAGGGTCACTTCCTTATTTTAAATGGAATGACGTATTTTTTATTCTTAAATACGAATCTACATAAAATATGAAGTCTGTTTACAAAAAATTTTTAAAATTGCTCTGCTGGTTACGGAATTATGATCAAAAATGTTTTGATTAAATTTAAATATAATTCGAATATTCTACTACAATAAAAACAAATTATTTTCAACTTTTTATCAACTATTTTCAACTATTTATTTTTTCAACTATTTATCGTCTATGTATTATGCCTAAGGAGCTGTTCGAAGTGACCGCCTTCGACTTCCAAACACTTTCTTATCCTTTCTTGACAGAGTTTCGTACCCGCTGTAACATTGCTGGTGTCACTAATAAACAAGCAAAACGAATCCTGTTTTTCATGTCCTCTGGAGTTGTAGGTGCACTAGCCATTACTTTGTCTTTTATAAATCCCCATAAAAAAAAGTCAAGGGGGGTCAAATCTGGCGAACGAGCAGGCCAGTTGACAGGACCACCTCGACCAATCCACCTATTTTCAAAAATCTCATTTAAATAAGTACGGGCCTGTATGGCATAATGGGGTGGAGCTCCGTCCTGCTGAAACCATACGTTAGGATTTAAATTTTGATTTAGTAGACGAGGTAACTAATTTCTTAAAAAATCTGTGTAGACCTGTCCATTTAAATGACCTTGGAAAAAATGCGGACCAATAACTCTATCCTCGAAAATACCACACCATACGTTCACAGACCAGGGATGTTGATTTGGTACAGTTCTCATCCAGTGAGGATTATTTGCTGCCCAGTAATGCATGTTGTGCCTGTTTACCTTTTAGAAAAACAAACAACCAAAACTTGAATATGTTCTAATTTAAATAAGTTAAATCGTACCTGCCCGCAATTATTAAAAGAAGCCTCATCAGAAAAAATAACGTTTCTCAAAAAATGATTATTTTCACGCATTTTTGTTGAAATCCAAGTGCAAAAATTAATGCGATTCTCAAAATCATGTCCGTAAAGCTCTTGATGAAGTGTAATGTGGTAAGGATGAAACTTGTACCGGTGCAGAATTGTTATAATTGATGATTGACTAATTCCAGCATCTAAAGCAAGCCGCCTGGTACTGATTTGAGGATCAATAGCTACTGCTCCTAATACAGCAACTGCCTTATTTTCATCTGTTTGCGTTTTAATCCGATTTCGTCGTTTACTTTTTAGACTACCAGTCATACGACTTCTGGTCTCCAGTCTCTTAAAGGCCATATGAGATTTTGGAATATCCGGAAGCCTCTCGGCCCACACTACTGCAGCCTCCCTATAATTTTCTGCACTCCCCCAAAATTAACAACATATCTACTTCTACACTGAAATTCGCTTCAATTTTTTTCTTTTTAAACACAATTTACTTGTTAATAACACGTTAAAATTTTTATGTGACATTGCTTGTTATGTTGGTATGAAAATCCTACTGTTACTAGGATTTTCATTTCCATCCATACTAGTAAAATAAACAGTAGGATTTCCATGGCAACCGGCTGTTATTATGGTAAAATATTTGAATTATTTTTAAATTTAATCAAAACATTTTTGATCATAATTCCGTAACCAGCAGAGCAATTTTAAAAATTTTTTGTAAACAGACTTCATATTTTATGTAGATTCGTATTTAAGAATAAAAAACACGTCATTCCATTTAAAATAAGGAAGTGACCCTCCCCCCCTCTTAGGGGGGTAAAGGGACAAATGTCAAAAATATCACAAAAAGTGCCCCCCGGTATACTTGAAATGTCACCAAAATGTAAAAAAAAGATTTGCAGCCGTTTTTGATATATCGCATTGTAACACTTTAAAAAACTCACCCTGTATATTATTGATGGTATGGTTATAGTCCAAGAATTGAAACCAACTTCCTCTTTGACTTTTAACGGTTTAGCACAAATATTCTTAAATCGAATGCTAAGTTGCGGACGGAAACACAATGCTAAGAGAATAACAGTTGTTTTTGACACTTACACATGTAATTCATTAAAATCTGCTGAGAGATTCAGATACAACAGAATACAAAATTTTTGGGTCTCGAAAAGTTCCAATTTTTAATGATTTTCTCAAATCATCCAACAATAAGAAGGCCTTATTAGTTTTTACTGTAAGTTATCTTTTGGAATTTGCAGCAAAATCTCTAAATAAGAATGAAACTTTAATAGTAGCAGGAGGATCTGAAAATTCCGAAAATGTCTATATTATAACAACCGATAAAGAGCCACAAATTTGGGAAGAATACAAAAGTAATCAGAAAGAAGCAGATACTCGAATTATTCTTCACGTCCTGGCAGAGCGAGAGCATAGTAATTCTATTCTTGTCAAATCTGTGGATACCGACGTATTACTTTTACTTTTACACCATTTCATTGTTACAAAACAAATAAAGAGCTGTAAATTACTTATGGAATTAGGGCATTCAAAAAATCAACGCTTCTTAGCAATTCAGGATGTAGTTCAAAAATTGGGAAAAGCAGTTTTAAGAAACATTTTGGCAGTTCATTGCCTCACGGGATGCGACACAACTAGTTCGTTTTTCAAAATTAGTAAAAAAACAGCCTTTGATGTACTAATAAAAAATATCGTTAGGCTAAAAGAACTATATGATCTGCCATTTGTATCGGATACAGAAGCAGTTAAACGGAGTACACAATTTATTTTACTTCTATATAGAAACAAGGTCAATGATATTTCTACCCTAAATGCACTACGATTGCATTTAACTACAAATGCAAATAAATCTGCCGTGGAACTGCCACCAACTGACGATGCATTCAAACAGCATTTAAAAAGGTAGGTTTATACTTACATTTTGTCTTTATTTCTATAGGTATGAAGACATAAAAAAACTCATATTTTACAGATTACAGTTTAGATAATAACAAAAAAAGGAAATTTGGACGCTTATGGCTTTTCTTATTTTAGGTGCATATATCAACTAAAAGTTTGGTATAACAGTCACATACCATATATGAATTTTGAAGACCCAAGAAAATATGGATGGACAAATGATATAGAGTCTAATATATGGACTCCAATATTTGCGACACAGGATCCCGTCCCAAAGGAACTACGGAAAATTTTAGTTCTTCGATGTTCCGATGGAAACTGCAACACTAAAAAGTGTATATGTGTATCCCAGGGCTTGAAGTGTTATAACGAGTGCAACTGTAAATTTTGTGGCAACAAAGACATTATAGACACACCAGATTCATTGGAATCACAAAATGATGATGACTATTAAAAATTAAAGTTCGTTTAATTAAAATATTCAAATAAATTATTTTTTTAAGTTTACTTAAAAATCTTAAGTTATTATTATTCACCAACTTCATTTATAAATTATTCGTAGATGGTTAATAAATGGCGGCAGTTGGAAGTACGTTCGGTCGGCAACGGTATAGAGCGTGGCAATTTCCACCTACGCGTTACTTTAAAAATTCATATTTCCAAAACTATTTCGGATAGAAACCTGTGGCTTTTTTTAAAAACTTTCTTATGGTTTTTTCTACATTTCATTCGTAGCATGTATGGCAAAATTCATCATAACAAAAAAGTTTATCGCTTGCTGAAAAATTCAATACCAACAATATAAATTTTATAATTTTCATGTTTTTTATTAACAAGAATAGAAGTTTTCTGCAATTATTTTACTGCAAAAAAAAAAAAAATTTGGCTATATGAATTAGTTTCGGAGATATTGGCAGTTTAATGTATAATGGTAACATTTTTGAATTAAGCCATTTTTTTTTAAATTCTGATTTAAAAAAACTCGGTACCATTAAAAAGAGTCGTAATTACCCATTTCGTATGTGCAATAACCAAACTAATGATTTGGTAAAGGTTTCATCTGGTTCTAAGCCGGAAAAAAAAATTGAAACATTTTAACCCGTTATTTACTCCGCTATTAGAAAATATTTTGTTTCCGGATGAGTCCTCTTTTATATCGCATGGTAAACACAATCCGTCCATTGTTTGCTAATGGTCTCAAAAAAAGGAGCGCAGAGGTTTTTAGTTCCGTACTCACTACTCAGTGCCCTCAAAAGTTAAATGTGTGAGTTGGTATTGGGCGACCTTATTATTGGGCTATTTGTCATTGATGGTACTTTAAATGCTTGAAAAAATTCTTGCTGCCATTAAACCCCTTCCTGATATAGACCTGGGATCAGTGTAGACTGTTCACAATAGACCTGGGGTCAGTCTATTTTTAAGAACATGGCTGTCTTGCTAATAATAAATGTAAAAGAATTTTTAACAAATATTTTTCCTAACCGCCTTATTATTGGGACTGACTATATTAAATGGCCGCCAAAATCTCCCGATTTGTCACCAATTGACTTTTATTTGTGGCTCAACCTTAAGGAGACTATTTATAATCGTTATTATAGTAGATCAAGGAATTTAGAGGAATTGAACATAGGAAAAGTTCTTTAAGTTTTCGTTTTTTTTTTTGCTGTTGAAAAATGATTCCTACTGACGTAATTGGAATTTACAATTGTTAAATCTAATCATGTTTTATTATAAGATTGTTAATTTTTCATACAGGGTGTCCCCGTTTAACTCGTCAAAATTCTAGAGTATATACAGGAATCATAGAGAAGTAATTTGAGATAAGACACATCTATAGTCGAACATGCATCGTTTACAAAACACAGTTTTAATTTTTTTTATCGCTTTTAGTGATTAATTAATGAATTTTTTTAGGTTTTAAATATTAGGATAAATTTTAAAGAGTTGCAGGTGATTTGACTACTTCAGGGACCGACTTGCAAAACATGTGTATTGAAATTTTTGGAAAAAAAGGATTGGACACTGGTTTCTTATGAAAATATTTTTTTTTTAAATACTGTGCTAATATTCAGCAAAAAAAGTCAACTCAAATATATCGAAATGTTCTTCATGCATTTCCACATATTCTTTTTCCACAGTATCTGTTGACTCAAGACGCTTGGAGCATTCCTCAGAAATTCTGCCGAGTTACGTATATGAGCTGTTCCACGGCGCCCTACACAAAAAAGTCTAGAGGCATCAAATCAGGCAAATTGCTGACCAAGGAATTTGACCACCTTCACTCATCTATCCCTCCACCTTATATCCCACCACCTTAATTCATCTATCAATGTAGGTTCGGTCTAGGATAGCTCTTACAGCAAAGTGAAATGCGCTGGTTAGCCATCGTGTTAAAACCATACTTCTCTCCGCCACTCGAAGGGTATTAAAAACATTTTTTTTTTAATAAAGGATAACGTAAAGTGCCCTCTTATTTGGCACCGTTTAAGTGGAATCTTGAACTTATTTAATTTTTTGATTAAACAAGATGTACTTTAGATCAGATTACGTATTTGTAAAGAAAGAGTGCAAATTCGGTGCTTAATTAAGCTCTCATCATTAAATATTTTAAGAATTATTAGATAAGATAAGTACTTTAACACCTTTAAATTTTTTTTTCAAAATTATCCTTTATCTTAACTATTTTATTGAAAAAAGCAAATTTAATTAATAATTTATTTAAATTCAACTATTTTATAGAAAAAAATTATGATGTATTTCGTATATATATTTCATAACAGTTTGTCTCTTGGAGCAAAAACACAATATAATCACTGCTCCGATTAACAAAACATATTTTGAAACGAACCGATCAAGACCTAGAATTAAACAATAATAATAATAATAATAATAATAATAATAATAATAATAATAATAATAATAATAGGCCTTTATTTTTGACTCGGCGAAGTTCAGCAAGCTGTTATTAACCGAGCATACTTACAAAATACATAAGATTAAATTTACATATTGGCAGCTTAAGGTACTAATTAAGCAATGATACTTTTGTAATTATAAAGAAGGTAACACAGGGTAGGAATAACATTTTATAAAATCATTACAAAATTTTGACATTCTATGGCGTAAGTATATTGCTTTTACCAACTAATAATTTAAGCTTGGCTAAGTAAATGTTCCTTATATCTTTTCTTAAATGCCAAAAATGGTAGGTCATACAGTTTGCGAAAAATATTAGTGTTGGCTAATTTCGTCGCTTTGGTAGTGAAGAGTCGTAACCCACAAAAAATTGAAAATTGAGTTAAGACTGTCAACAAATAGTAAAAAGTATAAATTTTGAATATTAAAAGTATCCTAAGTCACAACCTATATAAAGTCCCTGAAACATAAAATTTGCTAAGAGATCTAACCCACATCTTAATATAGTGAATAGGCATAAGCAGCTTAGCACTTTTAGCAACTGCGTTTTTAAGCGTTATGGATCAAAATATTATAGATGTGAATAAAACTTATCCACATTTTTATGGTTTCTGTGTTGGCTCTTGCGTCCCTGTTTCGGCCCGCTCGTGAATGCTGAGTATCTTTTAATCTCTTTTTGGTGTCGTTAGTTAAAAAAGAATCAATATACACATAAAGTCTACTAAATTACCTTTCGAAATCGCTATTTGTTTATGTTTTGGAATAATAATTGCACGCATTTAGTGCGCTTTGTATTCTTGAGTACAAAGTGAATATACCATACTATCGCCGGTTTATTTTGGTAAGTACATAATTATTTTTCGAGTGAATAGTGCGGAATTAGGCGTACGTAATTCGTAATTAACGTACTTTCTGTATCTAACATGATTATAAATATGTACAAATTAAATACCTAACTTATTGTAACTTATAAAAAGATAATTATTAAAATGTATGCACATTTTATCTAAAATGCCGGTTACTGCAGGAGATTGTGGGCAAGACATTCCCGATACCGATGGGTTATTATTATCGCCACCAGTAACAGTTGAAGGTATAAAAAATTTAACGCAAGTACGCAGTCGCATGTGATTTATTAAAAATAATGTTTTTTTTTCAATTAATATTTTAAGTTAAGTTTAATTAAATTAAATTAAAAAATTAAATAAATATATTTATCGTTTGTAATTCTAAGCATGCATCTGCGTTACATTTAAAGTAGTCGTTTTTTTTTTAAATTACGTTTAAAATGTTATTACTTTTAGGCAGAGAATAAAGCGTTGAATTTCCAGGGCTGAGTGCAGTCACGGCTTACCATCAAGAATTTTTGAACAGTCGAGTATCACCACCAGTTGAAGGTAGTTTGTTAATTATTGTAATCAAGTACACCATATTTTTAATTTTCAGTGCAAAATCAAGAAAATCGAAACGACGATAACGACGAAGCATCTTCAAGTTCAGAACCGTTAGTAAATGTAAGAAAAAGGCTTTTGATGGAAAGAAACAATGCCACATCAACATTCGATGTCACCGAAAATGCAGAGAAGGAAAAGCTAACAAGAAAACGAAAACGTGACCCATCAAAATGGACCAGAAATGTCCAAAAAACTTTAAGAATGGAGGGAAAAGAATATCGGACACAGAAGGGAAGACCTAAAAAAGCAAAAACAGTAGCAGAGGTAAAATGTAGATGTCATTACAAATGTAATGAACTTTTTTCCAATGAAACGCGACATGATATTTTTAACGAATTTTATAATATAAAAAGCGAAGAGTCAAGGTGGAACTTTATTGCTAAACATGTTCAGCGTATCCCAAAGAAGCGTTCATACGTTGTACAAAAAGAGGGTAGTCGAAGAAAGTTTACCTTAGTATATAAACTTACTGCAAGACATACACAACATCAAGTTTGTCAAAACTTTTTCCTTAAAACTCTACAAATTTCGAGTAAAAAGGTACTTACAGCACTGGATAAAAGTTCTGCACATGAAGTCGTTAAGCCAGATCAAAGGGGCAAGAAATCACCACCGCAAAAAAAATCTGAAGCAACCAAAGACATAATAAGATCTCACATTAAAAAATTACCCTTAATTTCTTCACATTACTGTAGAAGCACAACAAAGAGGGAATATCTCCCTACAAGATTATCTGAAAATAGAATATATTTAGATTATAAAGATTATTGTGCAGAGCTTGGAGTAGTACCAGAAAAAGCTAGCTTTTATAAGCATATTTTTACCTCGGAGTTCAATATTGGTTTCCATCGGCCTAAAAAAGATCAATGTGATTATTGTGCCGAGTTTAAAAACAAAAATGATGAGGAAAAGATAAAAATGCAGGACAGTATGGATGCACACTTGGCCCGAAAAACAGAGGTTAGAGAAGCAAAACAAATCGACAAAAATCGTGCAAAACTTGACAAGAGTTTTTTGTGTTTTGCCGTAGATATGGAGAAAATTCTTTTAATGCCTTCATTACAAGTAGGAAAGTTATACTATACCCAAAAACTAAAGACATTTAACTTTACCGTATATAATTTGGGGACTGCACAAGCTGAAAATTTTATGTGGCATGAGGGGGTTGGCACCAAAGGTTCGTCAGAGATCGCAACCTGTTTGTGGAAACTTTTAAATGGCTTTAGCCCTGAAGTAAAAGAAGTTACATTCTATGCTGACACAGCATCGGGACAAAACCGTAACTGCATTAATGCTGCCATGTTTTTACGAGCTGTACATTTGCTTCCGATTGAAATTATTAACCAAAAATTTATGGAGTCAGGACACTCTGAAATGGAATGTGACAGCGTTCATTCTGCCATTGAAAACCGTGGTAATAAAATCGATATTTACACCCCAGAGGGTTGGTACACAGTAGCTCGAACTGCAAAAACTAAGCAACCATTTTACAATGTTACTGAAATGAACTATTCAGATTTCTTAAATTTTAAATCTTTTTCCAAATCCGCAATATTAAACAAAAAAAAATGTACAGATGGAAGTAATTTGAATTGGTTAAAAATAAAATAGATTCAATATAGGAAAGAAGAACCTAACAAAATTTTCTTTAAAAAACGTCTTGATGATTCTGAACTTCGTTCCATAGAAGTTAAAAAGGCATCTTTAAGAAATGGCGTATCTTCCCTAAATGCAGTTATACCTAATTTGTATACAACTAGTATACCAATTGAAAAACGAAAATTAACGGGCTTGCGTAAGTTATGCGAATCTGACTCCATAAAGTCTGCTTATCACGGATTTTATGAGGGACTAAGAACCACTGATGAGGATCAAGTTGAATCCGAGAACGACGAAAACTGACAGTTTAAATAAAATTTATTTTTAAACATTTTGTATTAGTAATATTAATAATAAAAAGTTAAAAAAAACTGCTCAGTTTTATCATTATTTTATAACATTATTATTGTTAGATCTTTTCACATCTTAAAATATTCCGGCAAAACAACTAGCTCTGTGGTAGTGAAAGGGGCTAAGCCACATAAAACCTAAAATATTGTTTATAATTTCAAAATAAAAATATCCAAACAACAAGTATGACACCTAATTACAAATATCAAAAAATTGTTATGATTTGACCTTTTTTTAATATTCTAGAAAAGAATATATAAGTTTTTTGGAAGCAAACTTTTTTGAAAGCGCGCTAGCTCCAGTTTTACTTTATGTAGGTTAGGACAGTTCACAATCAAAGCGACGATTTAGGTAACAAATAGGAAAACAAACGTTGGAGAAGTTCTATTTTGCCTAGGAACATCAAATAAATCATTAAAGCGCGTGTCTCTGTTATGAAGAGTATTTCTTTTATTAAGTTTATCAAACAGATAGCCTGGACAGGAATTATGAAGTAACCGTTTTGCTAGGCAACTCTTACACCTGCCCCAAAAATGAACCGTAAACAACCATTTTGTATTTTTTGAAGCCGGTATTTTGAATTTTTATTAAGAAAGGGCCAATAAACTGTATCACCATAATTGCAGTATGATAAAACAAGCGATTCCGTTAACTTTATTTCCAGGTTTGTGTTAATAATTTTCACAAACTCTTGTACACATTTTTCAATGCAATGAAAGATTTTTGGACCACCTTCACAACCTGACTTACAAACTTTAGACTGTCTTCAACAGTAATACCTTAATTTTTGTATTTATCTACATTGGGCAATGGTATATTATTTAAAATTTTTATAACATTATCCTTAACCCAGTCCTTGTTAGGCCCAAAAAAACGTATTTGCCGATTTACTAGGATTTAATTTTATTCCATTGTTAGCTGAGTAAGAATAATGGAACTTAAATCATTATTAAGTTTTTCTATAGGTAGTTCTTCTTTGTCAAAACTGGTATACAGTTGAATGTCGTCAGCATATTGGTATATACAAGATGTTTTAATTGTTTTTCCAATATTTCCAGTATACAATAAAGAGAATAAACACTAAAGGACCAAGAATAGAGCCTTGTGGGACTCCTCTATCCAGCAGCAAAAATGATGATGTTATTATTTTAATTGCAATGTTGTTGTAATTTCAACAGCTTAAAACCAATTGCTTAAGTAACTCCTAAAAAATAGCACAGTGGTATCTGAATACAACTAAGACAACTTTGCATATAAAATTCGATGATCAATGGTGTCAAATGCCTTGCTGTAATTCAAGAGAACCAAAGCCGTAATTTTATCAATATCTGAGGTACCTAAAATATCATCCAGCATACTAATTAATGCTGTAGTTGTGCTTTGGGTTTTTCGAAAGCCAGACTGATGAAGTGGAATGAGACTATGCTCGTTCAAAAACGCAACCACTTGCTGATAAATTAACTTTTTTAAAATTTTGCCCATTGTAGATAACAGGCTGATGGGTCTTAAATCAGATAACGTATCGGGCTGTGAGACCTTGGCCAGAGGTTTAACAATTGTTTTCTTCCAATTTTCGGAAGGAAATTCCAAGTTTAAAATACAAATATTAAATATATGTAGCAAGTACGGAGTTATGTCTGATTCACACAGCTCAATCACTTCTAGAATCTATCGAAATCCTATCAGCATCAGATGCATTGGACTTTACATATATTACGAATAACAATTCCAATTTCGTCACCAGTAACCTGCCTTAGCTCACATAAGTTATTCATTTTTTGTTTTTTTTTCGTGATACCTCAAAGTACTGTCATTAATCGGCGGGGCAACCTGACGAACACGCAATGATTATCTTTTTCCTTATTATAAACATTCATTTCATCTAGTGTTTTCCAAATAACTTTTTGATTTTGTGAACGTGACACAAATACCAAATAAGCCTTCTTTTCGTTACAAATAGCCTGGGTAAAAATATTTCGCATTCTCTTGTAATCCTCCCAATCGCTAATATTCTTTGTGCGTTTATATTTAGAAAAAAATCTGTTATGTACTTTTTTCATGATTTTTAGTGTTTCTGTAAACCAAGGGGTCTTGCGTCTAGTGACATGAGCTGTGCGAAGGGGAGCGTGTGTATCAAAAAGCCCTAAGACATTAGATGTTAATACCTCAACTTTTTCATCAACCGCACACTTCAAAATGGCTGCCCAGTTAGTATTTAATATATCATGTTTAAAGTTATGGGCATCAAAGTGCTTAAAATCTCTATATCGAATAAATTTAGGTTTAATTTTTGAAATATTAACGTGTAAACTGCAATAAACTAACTGATGGTCCGTGGTTCCATGAAAATTTAAATGCTCAACATTACCTTTTAACAGTTTATCTTCCGACAGTAATATCATATTAGTCAAAGATTCTGATTGATGCTCATAACTAGTTGGGTAAACGACAACACGACGTGTTGTCTGAATTCGAAACTTTCCAACAGGCGCAGGCGGTCAAAATGCTGAGTTACATTAGAACCAACGAATAGATTTAAATTTAAATCTCCTAGGACAATAACTTCATCACAACATGGTACAACATTACTAAAGGTGGTCTCTAAGACATTTAATGCTTAAATATCCAGTTTCAAACTGTCCAAAAGAATTTCCGTAATTATATCTATAGTTAGTAATAAAGATCTAACATTAACATGACCAATTCTTAAACCGTTGTTAGATATGATTGTGGTCATAGTTAAAAATAAGCTAAATTGCGCATAACCTGACTAACCAAACTAAAAATAGAATAAAATAAATATAAAATAAACACGTTATAGAAGTTTCTCCGAAGTCGAAATCACTGCGAATTGCAATTGGTTGGTCTCCATCCATTTTCTGCGCCGGAATTCTACCATTTCTGTGCCTGATATACTTAAATCCAATTTTCCTCAAAGCCCCTTAATTTGTTTTTAGAAGAATATATGTATCTTTCGCCAAATCTTCATCGATATAAATAGGCTTAGATGAGTTTCCAGGACCCGTGTTACTTAAGGTAAGTTTTGCTTTCTTAAAACGGGCTTGCATGATTGACTGTTTCATTTCCCAGGATTTTAGAGTGATTATGGCCTTGATATCGCCTTTAGCCTTCAATTTTTTATTAATGTTAACATTTGGTTAATTTTTCTCAAAAATCCCAGTAATACATATATTTTTTGCAACTTTAAGTTCCGGTCCTCATCCACGATACTCTTTCACCTGGAAACCTCCTGTTTTAGTATTTGGTTATCTCTGGACATTTCTGACACCCTATCAGATTTTAGTATTACAGTATTTTAGTCCTTTTCTTTTCCTCCTCATATCTTAAATTAAAAAATTCCATTGTCCTTATTACTTCTTTTAATTTGGATTGAAGTTCCCTTATCATTAATTTAAGTTCCCCTTCTTCTTGCTCCTGATGTCTTCCAAGACTGCTAGTAGATAGTGATTATTAAAATATAACAGACCGGCATCTATCATTCAGTTCAGCCTGGGAGAAATAGCCAGATTTTCTTTGGTTACCACTGCTACAAGCCTTATAGTTCCATGGCGTATTTTCCACTTGCATAAGTCTAGCATCAACTTCAGAGACCCTTCCACAGTCCAAATGAAAATACCCCTTGCACTCTCCGCATTAAAGTTTCAGCCTCTTGTCAATATTTTTGTTACGGATTTTACAGTTTTTTGTGCCCTTCATTTTCATGAAATCTTCAAAATCCTAGTCGTCAAACTCGAAACCAATGACGGCAACGTCGCTTAAAGGTCGCAAGTGCGGCACAGTGGACTGCTATCGCCTACTGCAGCACATGGATGAAACTTGTATGGTGAAAATCGGAATCGTATATCGGCACGAACTTAAAAATATACCTGGACTGCTAATGCATATGGCCGCGATACCCAAAAATGACCACTGCATGGTGGCCGCCATTTTTATAGTGGTTGTGTCCTTTTGATGTTGGTCACTCTGAAAATGTTTTGTGTTGCCAACAAAAAATATATTAAATAACGGTAATGAAGTTGACATTTGACGTGTGAGTATAGCGGATTGCCTAGTTTTTGACGATTTGTAAACGACGCTAGGGTATATCGTCTGGAACAGGCGATGTATCTTTCTCCTTATTTAATACGTGAATAATGTATCACCATCTTTATTTAAAGGTATTTGGTTCAGTTTCTCAAAACCGAATTATTGTGGATATATAAACAACGCAGACGGACAGCGTTGTTTATAATAGAATAATATATTGAGTTGTTGACAGAATAATAGATTTTTTTTATATAAACCCTTTATAATTACAAACCCTCATAAAATCATCTATATTTTGATTCTTATATATGGTTGTACCTATTAATGTGGATGTGGAAACACTGTACATGGAAGGAAAGTAAAACTTAAAAAAATTATAGTAAAAATAGAAAGAAAATAAGTGTTTTTAACTGAATTTGTTAAGTAAATACAAGCAAAAAGTTAAATGAATATCAGGATTTTCATGGTATTAGGATTTATAAGATTCAAGATTATCAGAATGATAAAACAAATATTTTAAAGTGCACGCATCTATTCTAAGTTGATTGAAACTTTGTCTCATTTTAGGTGAGGATTACTTTCTTTCATAAATTTTAATGAAATTCTTAAAGAAGTACCAGAAAAATCACAGATCTAACTCAACTATCTTAAATTCTTACCAATATGTAACTTTCTATTTTGTATTTTTGTAAACATAACCTCTCAAAAACTTTAGATGTCTTGTTTCCCTACAGTTGGCACAATTAAAATTTGTCAGAGTGACCAACATCGAAAGGACACAATCACGCACAATGGCGGCCCCCTAGTAGTGGTCATTTACTTTTCATTGAATTGGCAGTCCATGTATAAGTTATAAGTTCGTGTATATCGGCCATCTTGCTTGGCAAAATTGACAGGGAGCTGACAGACAGTTGTTGACATTGACTGATAGAACATCATTTGTCATTTTCATACCATTTGAGTTTGTTTTTCATT
Source organism: Anthonomus grandis grandis (assembly GCF_022605725.1). Taxonomy (NCBI): domain Eukaryota; kingdom Metazoa; phylum Arthropoda; class Insecta; order Coleoptera; family Curculionidae; genus Anthonomus; species Anthonomus grandis. Next base: position 46,109,228 of record NC_065548.1, read on the forward strand.
TCAATGAATGCCAGCGTGGGTTGAGTTTGCTATTTGTTTTAAAGATGTTATTTTAAATTTATGACTTTTTTTCTAAAAAGTTCTCTTTCAATATTGGGAGTAGTGTTTTAATTAATTTGCGGCAAGCAATTCCAGGTTTCTGGTAAGAAAATCTGATTTTATTCAATCTTTAGTCTTTAATAAAATCAAATTCAGTTGATTTCAATGAAGAAGTTTCACTTTTCAAGTATTTAATTTTTAACTTGATTATTATAAATACATATTACAAAATGTCTGGCCTCTCATTTTCTATTCAACAATTAAAAATTGACTGAAATTTTCCTGACCTTGATGTAAGAGTATGTATATTTTAAATGTTTCTGAGAAACAGTAATAAAAGATTTTTTTAATTTCCTTCAGTTCATAGTTTTTCTTGTAAAACATGGAGAGGGATATGCAATGTAAATATTATTAGCACTTTGAGTTATAGAATTTTTTCTGATCAGTTCTCCACAAATTTTAATAATGCCGATACCCCTGGCTTTACACATATTTATTTAAACATTTATTTTGTCTTTTTTTTACATGAATCATTTAGTAAATTGATTTATAAGGTTTGCATTGTCTATTTTTTTATTTTATTTCCTGCTCATATCATACCACTTCCTGTGTTACCACTGAGACAAGACATAGGTATAGCGGCTAAGAGACCTGAGCACCCAGAATGGATCAGAATTAATGTTTTTCTTACAACTTGTTTTTTAAGAGTTTCTTTTTATTTTATGTAAACATCTATCCTTGAATTAAGTTTTTAGTAATATTATAGTTCCAAGATAATATGTTGTTAGTATTATAAGAGACCAACGAATATATTCTATGTAAGTGATATATGTTTATACTAAAAAGTTGTTTTCATTTTGAAAGAATTTTGTTTTGTCGATGGATATATTGTTTCTTTTGATTATACTCTGTTATAGAATTTTTAATTAATTTTAAAAATTAATATTTAGATTATAATTTAAATAATTTTAAAATCTGTTAAATTTTTCTTTAAAAAACAGATACAAGTACATATTAAATAAGACTAATTCATCCTCTATTGACTCTATGTGTTAATAAAATGAGGATATTATGAACCTAATGGGAATGGGTTTAGATGTATTATGAGAAAATAGCACAAAAATTTTGACAACCTTTTCTAATCTGTATAAAATTAGGGTAGTTCAGTGCTAACAAAATAATTTTTAAACATTTTTAGATTAATTCTAATTTATATAATGTCTGTTATAATGAATTATTGAATATTATGTATATCATTTTAAGTAATTTTTTTTCCAGGAAAATTAAATAATAAATGTATTAAAGCAAAAAAAACATTGTTTTATTTCCATTTGTCCAATTGGTGATATGTTGTACACTATTGTTAGTACACTTTCGTAGATTATTGCAGTAAATTAACCTATTTAGATATGTAAAATAATGCTGAAAAGTTTTATTTTTGTTCAGATCAATATCTGATGCTAACACCTAAACAAAAAGGCTCTTTTCTCTATGAGTAACCTTTTTGATTAGGCGTTTGCTTTAGATATTACGATTAAATGATAAGATTGTCAGATTAAATAAATAATTTGGCCACGCCTTTCTACCATTTCGATTGGTCCACTTAGACACGTCAAACTGTCAAGTTACCAGAGACAACCAACCAAGACAACCAAGTTGGTTGTCTCTGTAGTTACAACAGTTTCCGCTGCCAAGCGAGAGGCCGCTATCTGATTTGTCAGAAGAATTTCTTTCAGTTTGTATGCAACCACCACTTCTCTATATATTTGTGTTCTGTGTACTGCAGCATGAAGGTTGAATATGGCGGATCGGAAAAGTCTGCCACCCAAGATGACCATGATTGATTGTAATTGACTAATTTTTGACGTATATCAAATATGACAATAGTGACATTTTAACTGTGGTATTTGTCGATTTATTTTTTTAGGTTCTTTTTGAGTGAAAAACAAGACAAGCCTCATGATTTTCTTCCAATTTAAAGTTTTTAAGTAATTTTATAGCTTTTTGTAGTTTTTTTTTGAGTCATGAATTGACAAATTATTTTACAAATGTGCCAACATCGAATCATCGTACAACTACATCGAGTTGGATACTCAATTATGACATACCATACCTAAGTGTTTTTTAATAATTTTGAGGTGCATCTTGAATGTATCCTCATTTTCCAGGGTATAATTATAGATTCAATACTACTTTGGACATATCTATGTCACTGTTCTCAAGTTGATATTTTTTTTAGAATTAAGTTTAAATTCTTGGACCTCCACTGGCAAAATGTCTACTATTTCTTTTTCCTTGTCTTCATCTAGATGAAGATATTGATGCAAATATACTTTATGCACTAGTTTGTATATTAGGAATTTCCCAGACGGTCAGAGAAATCATAAATTTTTTTAAATTTCTAATAAATTAATCCCTAGAACAAAAATCGTAGAGGAAGATCTGTCATGTAAATGTGACTAAAAATGTCGAGTTTGCTCCAAACACTTTTTCAGTTCTGATTTTAACAACCCTGGTAATCCTGTGTGACTTAGATAGAATGCTGGAATAGGAATTATATTCAGTTAATTGAGATGGAGTAGAAACACAACACCTATCTATTCAGTTTAAAGAAAATGATGACACTCAGATTGACGTATCCTTCTCAAAAAATGATTTCCCTAATCGACTTAATACACTTTAAGTTATACGCATTTTTGGATAACCATGGTCATTTAAAGAAAAAGTTTTGGTTGGTATATTAAATTTTTTTTAAGGATTCTTGTAACCAGCATGACATTGTAAAACAAATTGTTCAAGGTAACACTAGCTTATTAATTTATAAAAATTTAAAGGATTGAAATGAAAAGCCAATTTAAGTCTTGTTCAGTTCAGTTCAGTTGTAAGTTTGAAAACAGGAAAAGTTTCGATAATCTAAAATGTTTTAAAAAAAAAACAGAGATTAAATGAGGCACGGCTTTTATATTTATTAAGAGAAAAACGTAAGAAATTTAAAAAGAACATATATATATTTTTTTAATAGCAACAAATAATTACAATTTTAATAAAAACTATTTTTTACAATACAAAGGATTTTTCTCTTTTTTTTTTGTTTAAATTAAAGAGGGGAAATTTTCATGGACCTTCTAATGATCGGCGGCTTATTAGGGTAGTGTTAGTTAGCATTTTACTGACTGAAAGACCACTTTTATTCTCATCTGTTCCCCCATTGATCTGAACAAAAAAAGTCATTACTTCTACATTCTTACACGATCATTCTTTATTAGTAAAGTTTTAAAGTTTTAAAGAAAATAGTATATTTATATCCATAATTAATAATATCTCTTAATTTATTTTAATTTAATTTATTCCAACCAATCCCAACCCAACCCGACAGGCACGGCTTTTATATTTAATACGAAAAGACATAAGTAATTTAAAAAGAAAATTTATTTCTTCTGTCCCCGCTGATCTGAAAAAAAAAAGTCATTACTATTTATTTTTATTAGTAAATTTTATTAAGAAAATAGTATGTTTATATACATAAGAGAAAAACTCAAGTAATTTAAAAAGAAAATTTATTGTTTTAATAGTAACAAATAATTACAATTTTATTAAAAACTATTTTTTACAATATAAGTTTTTTTTTCTTTTTTTTTTGTTTAAGTAGAAGGGGGAAAATCCTCATGGACACTTATGTCGTCATCGTCGTCGTCCCCCCCCCCCCCCCCCCCCCGCTGATTTGAACAAAAAAAGTCAATACTATTTATGATAGAATTACTGTTTATTAGTAAAGTTTTTAAAGAAAATGGTATATAATAATCATAATTAATAATTACTATTAATTTCTTAGAACATTGAAAGGCTAGAATTAGTAAACAACAACTTTGTTTGAGTCCAACATGTGCACAGGGGCAAGAGGGGTGTTTTGTTTACAAACATATTTGCCGATTCTCTGTTGTCAAGTCGACGCGAATTTCTAACGGAGGAAATTTTTAGCTATATTTTAACAACCATTATAACGTTAATTTAACTTATTTGTGTTGTATTTTATAGGAAAATTTAAAATAAAAAGTAAAAATACTACAATTAACCTATTTTAAGAATAAATATAATATCCTTAAGCAAAAAAAAAACAAAATTATTAACATTCTTATCCCTAAAACTGCTTCTAAAAAATTTGAAGCGACAACACCGGAGTTTAAGCGCCTGAGCCATACGCGCAGTGTCATCTGTCAAACGGCCTCTTTGTTTATTTTCGGGATTCGTGTATTTTCATTCATTTTTGGTTTAAAAAGGAAAAAGGCCACATTTTAGTGTTTTTTTAAATTGCTAGGATGGCAAAAACTTGTGTCGTTTGTGCCGCATCATGATAAAAGGTGATTCCAGCCGATCTTTTCACAAGTAAGTACCGATACTTTCATAACATCACATCATGGGGTAACCATCATCATAAACGTAGAATAGGGGATCTTATAGATATAAACCTAATAAAAACTTAAATGTGAAAGTGTGCGTAAAATACCAAAATATTTATATTTTTAAATGTACCTATCTATATATAGTTATGTTTTTTTAATATAGACATTAGGTAGATAGATGAAATTACTAATTTTTTATTGTTTTTAAAGAATTTTTAAATTTATTTAGATATTGACATCTATGTATAAAGTTAATTTTGTCTTTCCTTAAAATTTGGTCGATAATTTTTTGTTTGTTTTACCATATTGCAACTTACAATAATACATATAGTAATTGGCATCACATATTAATTTATTACTGAAATTTTTTTTGCTTTTTGATTAAATATCAAATACTTATTATAGATTGCCTAATATATGCCCTCTTTAAAAAAATCAGCTCTACCTCAAAGGTAATTTTTTCTTAAATATATTTTTCTAGTATAAAAAAATCGTCACAAAAAGTATTAGTGTTACTCATATAAGCTTTATTTATACCTAACACTTATTAAATTAGATATGTGTGTAAAACTATTTTTTTACTAGGATTTCTGATGCACTAGTTAAAAACACAGCAGCCGATAATTCAGTTAATTAACCAAGTGATTTACCCTTCAAAGCTGCACGGGTAGTTTTCCTGAAGAGTGCAAAAACTTCTTTAGCTTCCAAAATGGTATATAGTACAAACAGTGAAGCTAATATAGACAAGTATGAATAACTAAAATAGATTAATATTCTTGATACACCAAATTTTGTATAATTACAGATCTGATCATTCATCATCAACAATAACTGCATCTGAGATTAATAGTTCTACAGTAATCGTGGGGTCTAGGTCAACAATTACAATTTCTCATCCAAGCCGTTTTTGTTTAACTGCTACACATTCCCTGACTCTGCCAAGGAAAAGGTAAAAATACACTCAGAATAGACTACTAGTTTTATGACATGTATCATCCTATTCTATATATCTTATTTAAAAGTGATACAGTATTTTATTGTGTTATATTTGTTTAATTAAATGCAATTAATCAAATGTATGATATTACAAAGATTCTTTATAATAACATACATTTTATTGATCAATTGGATTGTCATAATACATTTTTTTAATTTTTTCTTTTTAATTTTGGTATTACTATATTTTTATATATATTATTTTAGGGTAAAATCAAAATGATATCCTGAGGACCTAAGCACTGATGATTCCACCGTTTCAAAAGCTAAATCACTTGTCACCAAATTATGGAAAAAAAAATGAAGAACAAAAAATTAAAATTCAAAGATTGCAACAAACAAATTTGCGCCAAAGAAATTGAATTGAAATTAAATAAGAAATAATAACATGATTTTCGAAAAAGCCCAACATACTACATATTTTATTTGACTTGTAAAAGTACTTGTTTGTATATTACTACTAATAAACTATCTAATCTAATCTATTGTACATAGTCTTTATTCTTAGGTTTTAGGTAAGCTTTGTTTTTTAGTATAAATTAATATGATATAATAATTGGTATTAGGTATTATATAGGTCACTGTTAAATGTCTCCAAACCATTGTACAGGCTAGATACTCATAATAAAAATCTTATAACCTATAGAAAACCTGCAACTCCTTCACAATTTGAACATTCTTGTAGTTTTAACTCTTTCTGCTGAAGCAATACTGTCCCTTTGAAAAAGTCAGCACCATAGAAGTATATATTATATTATATAAAGTAAGTGATGTAAAACTGAGTTTTGTCCCAATATAATATTAACAATAAAATTATGCAAAATAATAAAAATGTGTGTCTTAGAACATGATTTATTAAGCAATCTATAATATTATATTAATAAAATATTTAATTTCCATCAAAAAGCTTTGAAAAAAATGCTGCCTTTTATTAGGACCTTCCTCTAACGAAGTCCGTTAAAAAAACACATAAATAGCTCGTAAATGGTAATATTACTTATATAGTTCAGTTCAGAGATCTATTAGAATCTTTGATGTACCGCAAATAGTCCGTGTGCTGGTGTTGCTTGTATTGTCACATGACATGCATGTTTAAACCGCAAAATTTAATGTGGAAAGAGTCATAAAGTATTATTATAAGCGATATTTAATCATTTCATTAAATAAATAAATGTTTTAAGCATTTTTTTAAGAATTTATACATTTAATTCGTTAAATGTGACTGCATGTGCCCACGTACTATTTTGTTAAACGCCTGACCTTAGTCACAGCCACTCAATCGTGAAAAGTTGCACAGGTCCGGCCTTAAAATTTATTTGTATTTAAAACTTTATTATTCGGGATTTTTGGGTTTAGTTTTATTAAGTTAGAAATTCAGGATAGCTTTCTAGAGTACCTGTACAACCGACTGAATGTTGGTGAAGTAGCAGCAGCGGTATTCTGTGACTTGTCCAAGGCATTTGACTGCATGAGTCACAGAGTGCTGCTGATGAAACTGGAGCTCTATGGTTTCAGGGGAACTGCCCTTGAGTGGTTTCGTTCCTACTTATCAAATCGTGTCCAGGCTGTCAACTTTAATGCTGGTATGTCTAAGGAACTTAATATAAATGTGGGTGTTCCGCAAGGATCAGTACTTGGTCTTTTAATTTTTCTCATTTATGTGAACGATCTGCCACAACTGCAGGTAACTGGTGTGCCGATGATACCACCATCCTCTGGCACGACTCTGATGTTTCTCAAATGGAAGCTAATATACGTGCAGATTTGTTAAAAATAAAAGACTGGTGTGATGCAAATTTTTTGACATTTAATGTTTCCAAAACAAATATTCTTAAATGTAATACAAATGATATATGTTTAAATAATGAAGCCATCAACATGCCACCGTTCAGTAAGTTTTTGGGTCTTTCCATAGACAAGTTCCTTAAATTTGAAGACCATATTGTAAATGTATGTAGAAAAGTCTCATCAGGCTGCTACGCCCTAAGGGTTATTGCCACCAGTCTTAATTTCTCCACCGCCAGATCTGCATACTTCGCGATTATCGAGTCGCACCTTCGATATGGAATTTGCTTTTGGGGTTCATGTTCAAATTCACTTTTTAGTTCAGTGTTTGTACTCCAAAAAGGGGCCATTAGATATCTATGTGGGGCCAAGCCTCGTGATTCATGTCGCCCGCTTTTTGTAAGTCATAATATTTTAACCCTGTGTTGTATTTTTATTTTGGAAACAGTTTGCTTAGTTTTTAGAAAATATAAACAGGAACTCCACTTAGGAAGCCACTATAATACACGACAAAATTATTTGTTGAGGCTACCCATTCCTTATTTTGAACTTGTCCGTAGCTCTATCATATATGGAGGTAGAAAGCTGTTTAATAAACTTCCACTAGAAATAAGACAACTTAAGACTGAAAAAAGCCTACGTACAAGGAAGAAAATATTTCTTGCTAGTAAAGCGTACTAAACTGTGTAGCACCTAAACTATGATGAATTTTTAATGATTAGCATTTAAGTATTTTTCAAAGTTTTACTATATAATTTTATTTTATTTTAAATTAGTTTCTCGTTTTTATTCCTTTAATGTAGTCTATTGGCTTTGTCTACAACTTCTATGTTTATATTGACAATAAAGCATTTTTGAGTTTAATGAGAGAGTAGGTGACAAATTTCTTAGGCCCATTTATTCTGTGGGTTAAGGCATTAAATAGTTACTTTTTGACACAAAAGTGTAAAATGTTTTGGTTTGTCTTAAAATTTTATATATTTCCTTTTTTTGGGAATTGAGATTTATTTTTACATGGTGGTGGTTATTAATGGGGATTGTGGCTGCCATATTCAATGTCCTTTATTATAGTTTTTTTTAATTAATACATATTATGATATATTATTATAATTATATAATCATGAAAACCCCCCATCTCTATATTTAGTACCAACTTCTTTTGATAAAAAGTAATTATGTAGTCAGAAAATTGGAAGTATATTTTTTTAAATAAACTTTTACATTAAAAATCATCTGGCTGTCTATACTTTATGCCTTTAAAAGACACAAGTTTTACTTATAAAAAAAACACACCTTACATCCCTAACGTATTTATTAATTTGTTTGCCTCGTATTTAGTTATTATGCATATTAGGAGAGATTAGATAAAAATTAACAAAAATAAATGCTTATACTAAAAACTAAAAATCTTATACAAAACACTACATTTTAAGTATACTGGATCCTAAAACTACAGTGAGGATACTAAATACTTTTATAAATTTAACCACTCTTTTGAATCTGGCCCAAAAAGTTAATACAAATTTTGTAAATTCTGTTTTTTTGCCATTGTTCTTTAGCAGTTTCTTCCATTAAGGAAGGAAACAGTTTCTCTGTTGCCGCCATGGATTCCAACTTCATCTCGCACATCAGCATATGGATTCTAAAGCATTACATTATATATACTTTATTGTGTCGCTGAAGGACAAACAGGGGCAGTAAGCTGAAAAAAACAAAATTTTAAACTTGTTTTATTAATAAAAATATGGTTTTCTTACTATGGGAAAAAAGGGACTTTTTTTCTAGAGAATGGAAATCATACATCAATCATAAATGTATTATATCATGTTTCGGCTAAATAATATATGGGTCTTTCTTCCTCCCAAATTTTTTTAATTTTCCTCAAATATTCTATACACCACCTGACAATTCCATTACAGCAGCTCTTTTGTTAACCATCTTAAGCTTAAATCCAAGTTTTATCAGGTATCTCCGCAAGGTTGAGACTGAGAAATGTTTGTCCCTTGCCGATAAGGTGTCTATATGGTCAGAACCTCATTGTTTTTGTATTTAGAATACACACCTTTCCTTAGCAATTTGGCAATATCCATGTCAAGTCCCTTTGATTGTTCTGCATCTTTCTTTTTTATTCTGTCTTTAATCCTTTTTTTTTACAGGCATATTGTACTATAGGGAACCCCTGTTAAAAACGCTATTTTTTGCAAAGCACTACAATCATTTGTGAACTGAGTATCATTCCTTAGAGTGTTATAGATATTTAGATAAATTTGTTCTTTTAAAACTGCTTGATTTCCTCTGTAGCTTCTACTTCCCTTGCTTCTTTTTGCTTCCTCAATACTAGAAAATGAACTATCAGAACTATGTAAGTCTAAATCACTGCCCAGATCACTCTTATTGTTTTTATCACAAATGTTATTGTCTTTCTTGTACACCCACAGTCTCCATAAGCCCGCACAAACACTTTCCTCTTCATTTGCCAAATTTTCCTGCCTATTTTTCCAGGGTCGAAACATTTTAAGGTCTTTAGATTTAATACCAAAACAAATCCACAAACATAAATAAAAAAACACTGTTCCTCACAGTAAAAACTGCAAAAAATTTACAGGAATACAGGCCAAATTCTAAATTCTTTACTTTCATAAACGTGTAAAAAGCATAACCGGCAAAACACATCAAATAATAACCTCACATGGCCCCCCTCCCAACTATTAAAGCTGATAGACCCATCCAACAACTATTTTAAAGGCGATAGACCCATCCGTAAGGATCTCTTTAAAAACACGACGAAAATAATACAAAAACGGTCCAAAAATTTATTTGGGTACGGCCCCGTAATTCTTAAATTCAGTGGGATAGAGAGAGATACACAATAACTTGCACAGCCTAAAGTAGGAATTGTCAGAACGCAGGTGTTTTATCTTTGTTTAATAGACTGGCTAAAAAGAGGTGACAAGTCTGTGAGTGCTGGAAGTGTTTAAAATATTTTGTAAGATGCTTGGATTTTAGTCCGCGGTCAATTTTTTGATATTATTTTCTTGTGATATTATTTTCTTTCTAAAAATTGACATTTTCGAAAGAAAAATAAAAAATCGTATAAAACGTTTTACGTATATTTAAAATGATTTCATAGATAGACAATATAAAATTTTGCCATTTAAACATATATATCATGCAACACTAAATATGACATAGGCGCACGGACTAGTTAGTGCGGCATCTGCGACACATCAAATATTCTAATAGATCTCTGAACTGGACTTTACTTCACTGCTCGGCAGTCTGGTGCGATGGTGCGACGCGACTCGGCGGCGTATATCGTCTCTGATATTAAATATACAGACGGAGCTATAATGTAGAATGTTGTGAATATTTTGGCCTTTGCCGGAAGAAAAACTTTTAGTTGATAATTACTAATTTTGATCTAAACATCGGGAAATACAAACAACAGGGATTAAATTGGGTGAATAGAGAAACAAATATATTTATTTAAACTAATTATTTATATCGACACTATTCATTTGTATATTATTATAAAAACAACTATAGGATAATGATAACACAAAAATAAATTTATTTCGGAGTTACGTTATAAACTATATAAGGCTAAAAAATATATCAATATATTTGGGTAACTAAACTCACTTAATTTAAATTTAAAGAACACCCACCCTCGCAATAACAACCTATTATACAATCTAGCCCTGCTTTTAAACAACTGCAATTTTTAGTACATTGAAGTTTGCATTTGCAGCACACATTTTCGAATTTTTCATCGGGACGAATACTTATTGTGGTCAATTTTGGAACGAGTAAATTATTTTCTTTTAAATCCCAACCGAAATCAATGGGGTTGGGAATTTCTGGGTTTATTAAAATAGCGCTCTTCTAGACAATCAATTGATACGCAGCTCTTAACATATGCTGATGAAATGCATCCTCGGTAAGTGGCAAATTCCTTATTGGCTTTCTTCCAAATTTTGTTTTGTCGCGAATATGAAGAAATGTTTATCAATTTTCTACTACCTTTAATATCCCACATTTTTTGACAGACAAAGCATAAATCTTGCTGTAACAGTTTTTTTCAAGATAGTTTCTCTATCTTACTTTTTTTATTAACCTTTGTAACATTTTCTTCCGATTTATAATATTGCATATTATATTTTCGCCGACATTGAGCATGGTATACAGGATTTTTGGCCATAAATTCATCCTCATTCGTCATTTCCATTTTTATTAAATCTGAGATATCATCAAATTTCAACGTGGCTGAATTAAATAATGCAGGATAGCCTTGTCTAGTCAATTTCTGAACAGTTTCGTGGGAGGTTTCTTGGCATATTATGCACAGGTTGTAATTGAGAGATTCTAGAATATAAAATGTTACAGGAATGTTATAAAAATATAGAGGTAATATAATAATTTATTCATACCTTTTCCAACACTATGTGAACGCTTCATTGCTTATTTTGGGTTAACAAAGAAAATTAACTATTTTATTGCCTACAGCTGGTAAACTTACTATCTGGAAGCGTGTCTATTCATACCCAAGGGCCAAGAGTCCCGATAATATAGTTAGAAAAGTTTATAAAGAACCGGTGACATCAACAGGCGGCAAAATCCGCGCATCTCGTTATTCTATCGATCGGGTCAGATGACTATGTCGAGGTCTGCAGACAGTGGAGGCGGCACACTTGTTGAAATTATTATTATTTATTTGTACTAGAGTTTAAATAGCCCTAGATTTTTAGTAGGTATAGCTAGAGATATTATAAGTGCGTTTGATTTAATTGAAATATCCGAGATTCGTTTAAAAAAATGTAGATAAATTAAAATTATATTTTTTAGCATTGTGATGTGCCCATAAAAAATCTAATAAAAAATAGTTTTACTTACAGGAGGATGCAGTTCGCTAATTATTTTTAAAACAGGACTTCAAATAGGTAGCTGAAAATTATTCTTTATTCGCATTTTTTTTTAAGGATTAGGTATTTTAAACGACTTTTGTAAAGAAATAAATTGGTATAAGCTTAAAGTTTTATTTCATTATTTTACATATTATATATTTTTATTCCCTATCAGATAGTGTATTACAACCTAAATCAGATTCATCTGATGAAGATCATTCGATCTCTTCATCAGATGAGCCTGTATTTACTGTAAATTTTAAAAAATCCAATGCTTCATCAAAAAGGTGATGACTTTCGAAATATTGTGGCGTTAACTTTACAGTGTTACTATTTTGCCAAGAGTTTGCAGACGGTAGCTCAGAATTATTGGAGGCTTGGGATTGTTCGAAGGTTCTCTTATGACTGGCTATTAAAGAATCTAAACTTGATTATAACTATTAAATAAGAGGGCGCCACTTAGTTTTTTTTTTTTTTTATAAATGAAAGAAAACTAAGAAAAACACTTTGTATATAGGTTTCAATTAACAATTAAATGTTCTTGGATGAAGTAGATTTAAAGAGGCAAAAAAAAATATCTTAACAATACAACCAAATTATATTTACATCAAAGATATGTATACACCTCATTTTCTAATCTGTTAAATGTTAATAATTTATTATGAATTAAAATATGAATAATGTTGATATGATTAAATAAAATAAGTTTGTCAAAAGTAACATTTAAAGTATGATTAAGCTACTAGGTAGATTTCAGCACTTGAAAAATAAATTGCAATTCTTAAAGTTTTTAATAAATATTTGTATTACACAGGGGAAAGTTCATGAACCTTTTTACCTAAGGCGTATCAGCCTTAACCGAGTTATATCTACTTAACTACCAAAAAAGGTACTAAAAAATACTGAACAAAAAAATAAATAAAATTATAGATAGGAAATTGACATATTAAATTATGATATTGATTAAATATTTGTAGCAATAAATTGATTTTAAAGATATATTAATAAAAATTTAAATATGTGAGACAAATCTATAGTTAATAATATTTAAATAAATGGAATAAACTGGCCTGTATATTCCTCCAAGAAATGAACGGCTAGCCTTCAAAATCGAGGCTGTGAATGTATGCCATTTGTAGCTTAGCTATCTGGACTGGGAATCTCTAATACTAGCCCTAACTCTGGCTCCAGCTCCACAGCTTACAGCAATTTCTCGGAGAAATCAAAATCCTGCAGCCATCAACAATTGTTGACAACGGTTGCCATTGTTTTCACTGTCGATAAAAATGAATGGCGTTCAAAATGTGACACACTCACCTTGCTAAGTTTCATTATCTATCCATCAAAATCTCGGGCATCCTGCACCAGAATTATGAAATAAACAGTTCCCTAAAGGAACAAGATTAAGGACTATAAATTATAAACCATATTGGCCACTTCCTGCTTCACAAATTTCGGAAATAAAAAAACTGGCCTTTTACGTGCGCTTCTACCTGCGACACGGGAACAAGTCCTCGAAAAATGGATGTAGTACCGACTAAATAAGTTACGACCCCACCACTCGCCTGAGCTGTCAATGTCAATCCAATCAGAGAAAACATCAATCAAGACCAACCAGAAGAGTGACGGACCGTCAACAGAAAGCGGACCAGGAAAGTAATGCGTTACAGTAGTAATGTGTCATTGACAGTGTGAATTTAAAGAAATATCGATAAAAGAATTTGACTGAAATTATTAATATAATTATTGAAAATTATGAAATATCAATGGAGCGTTAGTGAAAATAAGAGTAGAAAAATAAAACGCTACAATATTGTTTTTCTATGTTGTCTATATGGTTGTAAATATTTATCCACTCATCATTCGAAATTTCCGCAAATTTCTGCCTTGTCAAAGTTTCGGCATCCGCTAATTTAAAAGTGGAATTTCTGCTTGTCACCCAATTCTTAACAGTTGCCAAAATTTTTTCTGTCGGATTAAGCTCTGGGTGGTATGGAGGCAAACGTAATTCAATGTGTCCATGCTTTTCCATTAGGTCGTCCAACTTGGTTTTTACAGGATATTCTGGTGTTATATTGCAATGTAGGGTAAGTAAATTACTTGGGTTTTACAACTGACTGAAATATGCTGTACTTACATTTTAGAGTAGGTCTTCTTTTTTCAACTATGTAGAAATCATACACTATTTGTTTTATATCTTTAATTTGGGTCAAAGTAATGTTACCAATCTTCTGAGATTTTCTTAACCTTTTTTTCCTTGGACTGGCAAAGGAACAGGAAGGTATATTTTCT